>NC_056750.1:63251963-63618213 GCF_019279795.1 Protopterus annectens | reverse complement strand
TTCACAAAAAAATGGACATCCAGAAAATTAATGGTATTGAAGTCTGTGTGGCAACATAACTGTAAACCATGACTGTTAGAATTCAAGTCCCCCACAAATTTCTCAAACTCAGATAGAGGTCTCTTATATATAAAAATCAAATCATCTATGTATCACCTGTATAACATCACCTTCTCCTTGTAATAAGTATGACTGTACACAAACCGCTTTTCAAACTCCCCCATGTACAAAACAGCATAAGAGGGAGCAAAAGGAGCCCCCATAGCAGTGCCCCTCATCTGCAAATAATATTCCTTGTTAAAACTAAAATAGTTATGTGTTAAACAAAATTCAAGTAACTCCAAAATGTAGGCACTGAGTGACCCCTCCCCCAGTATTGATGTCATAGCTCAAGACCCTTACCTATTATAATGTTCATGTTGTTGTTGTTGTTTGTCTTTCGGCTTTTCCCGGTTAGGGGTCACCACAGCGGAACTCTGGTCCGCTAATGATTGGCAGTTGTTTTTTTATGGTGTCGAGTTGCCAGCCCGACACCCAACCTTCAACGAAGGCACACCCATTCAACGCATGTCTTTTGAATGCCCACTCGACCACGGGGAGGACATGCAGACTCCACACAGAAGGCACTCCCAACCCAAGCTGAGAATTGAACAGTAGAGCCTCTTGCTGTGAGGTAACAACGCTACCGCTGCACCACCGCGGCTAAGAAAAATGTCAAAAGTGGCCCAAAAATATTCTTTTCTCCACACCATATTCTGCATTAGAACACAAAGCTCTTGTGTGTTATTTATGTGGGCTGGTACAGAACACAAATGCATTTTAAGTAAAGAGTCCAATAATACCCCCACATTTTCCAGGTAAGAACCAATGCCAGCAACAATTGATCTCTTTGGTGACCTGCTCACATTCTTGTGAATCTTTGGTGTAGCATAAAAATATGGGTCTCGAGCAATGGCAACAAACAGCGTCTTAACAGACTGTGATGAAAGGAACCCCAGTCTTTCCCCCTTCTCTAATAGTTCACTTAATTCAATTTTAAACTGTGCAAGAGGGTTGTAAGGGATCTTAACATAAATTTTGTTCTCATACAGAAGTTCAGTTGCCATATTCTGGTAGCCAGTTTTATCCATAACAACCCAGTTACCACCCTTGTCTGCTACCCTAAAAATATAATCTGCTATCTGGCCACGACGTTTGGAAAATTCCAGCCATTCTTCTTTACTTAAATTGTTTACATTTGAATTTACTAAATTCTTTTTCAATGTTATTCAACAACAATTTTTCAAACATAGCAACAACAGGGGACAGTTTAGGGGGACAAAAGGTATTTTCCACATTAGGTAAACTAGGAATCTTAAGCAGACCATAACCAGTAACAAAAGCAGTCCTACATTCAATGCTGGTTCAGTGCTGCAATTAAGTACATTTAAACTTTCAGTCATATATAGATACATCTAACAATGAGTCCTCAGAATTTTCAGATATGGATGAAACATTTCTTTGCATGTTAAATAAAGTGCCTCTAGAAAAATACACTTTCAAATAAAGTTTGCGACAGAATTGACTAGCTTCAATAAGTACATTAGCAAGAGAGGGACATTTAGTGGGAACAAACTTAGCTCCCTTTAACAGCACACCAATAACTATGCCAAAAAGTGCTAAATTTGCTAAATTAACAATTTCTGAACAATCTACGTTACTACCTTGAATTTAATTGAGTCCATTATCAAAAATTTGTGAAGATATGTGTTGCAAATTTCCAAAAATGTAACGTTTCCCTTTCTTTTTCTGTTTGTTGCCTGTATTCCCATTGCTGCTGCTGTGCTGAGAACCCTGAGAGCCTTGCGATGAACCTGATTGGTTCTCCTGACCAGCTGATCCTGCATTAGGCAGCATCTCAAAAGAGACATTCTTTGTTGATGAAGTTTCAGCTGAAGAATATGAAGAATCACGGGTTCCTATTGTGAAATCAAATTTCCAGAAGTTTGAATACCTTAAGGTCGAACTTGAAAGTTCGAAAGTTGAAAATGTCGAAGCCGCAGAAATCTGAATTCTTTCCCAGGGAAAGAATTTGGTTGGCTGTTTTTGCGGCTTCGACATTTTCTCCACTGTGGTGTGAAAGTTATGGAACGGTGTTAAGGTAAGTGTACGATTGTGATGGACATTGGGGTTAGGGTGCAGGTAAGGTAAGTGTGCGATAGTGATGGACTTTAGGGTTAGGGTGTGGGTAAGGTAAGCATGCAATAGTGATGTACCCTAGGGTTAAGGTGCAGGTAAGGTAAGTGTGCAGTAGTGACAGACTTTAGGGTTAGGGTGCGAGTAATGTAAGTGTGCGATAGTGATGGACCTTAGGGTTAGGGTGTGGGTAAGGTAAGAGTGCAGTAGTGATGGACTTTAGAGTTAGGGTGCAGATAAGGAAAGTGTGCGATAATGACGGACCTTAGGGTTAGGGTTTGGGTTAAGGTTAGTGCATAGATAGTTGTATGTAAGGTTTAGTGTAGGTTTATAGGGTTTTTGATGTGCTTGCATTGTGTGTGTGTTATTTGGAACAGCAAATTTTTTCCCTGGGAAAAAATTTGCTGTTCTGAAGTTTCGCTGTTATCACATTTCGAACTTCCAAGTTAGTTTTTTCTTCTTTCTGCCAGTCATTTCAGCTTCCACTTTATTCAGTTTTTGTTTAATGTCACCAAATTTTGTGATAAAAGAGGGCTCAGAAAATTGTTGTTTTAGTGAGCTCTCTAGGCTAGTAATCTCTTGCTGAACTTGTTTTAAAATATGCAAGTTTCTTTTCACTTGGATTTTTAACCAGCCCAAAGTACATTGTAATGAAACTTCACACCATTCTAGCAATAAATCTTGGTTCTGACTCTGTAAACCCTCCAGCTGGAAGTCAATCTATATGTAGACCTCTTGGAGTTATATTTGAAGCCAAATATTTCTTTAGCAGTTTGGTGTCATAAAAAAAAAAGATTAATTTCTTTTAAAATCACTCTCTCCAGCTGTTCAAACTTCACTGACTGGCCATTATAACCTGCAATACTCCATGGATCAGCTCCAGTTAGCCGGGATTCTCTCTCCTTAAGTAATTCCATGAACAAGCTAATTGTTGCAGCTTCCATAATTATACCAATCACCAAAAGAACTGGTAACACCAACAGTGCCACACTATAAACACTTATCAAAACCAAAGAAAAAACACAAAAACCTAATAAATCCAAAAGGCATACACAGGTTTGAAGTACCAAACAGCTTTAATCCTGGTACCTCGGCATTTCACCGTCAAAGGATATCAACATATCAAATTATAAAGCTTAAATATACTAAACAATTAAACAATTGTGTTTCAAAATTTGTCTATATATCCCACTTTTAAAGTGACGAGTGCACATTATATACAAACACATCCCTAGTCATGAAAAACTACTACATTAATGTTGTACATAAATATGGAGGAGGGAAGCAGGTCATACCCCCTGTCCTGGCTGGCATTTCTAGCTTGGGAGTTGGCGCCACAGCACTCCTTAACCCTTCAAGCTTCTTACAAACTGCCAGAGCAGAACATAGCAGCAAACAAGCTAAGTATATCCTGGGCATGGAAAATCTATGTACAGACTTTCTATGAGTTGATCTGTTTGCCTCTTTTTTCAAACAGTGAAATATAAAAGACAAACTTGAGCTCCGGATACTTTAGTAAACTTCAATTAAAAAAGGTAAGTGCTTTTGCAGAAAACAAACCCGCTTCTTTGACCATATAAAAAGTTACACAAACCACTCACATATATATAAAAAATTCAAAAAGACATTGAAAACAATCTTCCAATCTAAAACCACATCCCACTGGAGCAAGGAACTGGCCAGTAAAGATGTGCTGTAACAATACACCCCTTTAAAAACATGAATTTTAAAACAGTGACATGGGAAACTTCTCAGAGCCAATAGTATCTTGAAAAACATACACACCTCTCTGACATTTAAATATTAATGTTTGAGGGGTTGAGACTTAAGAACTGGCTTCAAAGACACATGTTCATTCAGCCATGGAAATACATTTCCTTTCAACAGAAGTATCCATTTCATTTTTTCTTTTCAGCAATATTCTTAAAGTCGCCACACTTCAAAGTTTCAGTCACTAATTCTAATACAAGAAACTTAAAACTGTGCCTGCTCTAATGCACTTGTACTCTGCTGATTATGTATGTCCCCTACATGCTCTAGAATCTTTAACATTCTATTGGTCTTCTCAATGTAGAAAGCTTCACAGATTGTGCATTTAGCGTAATATATAAAATTCTTCATCTTAAAATCGGCATAAAAATCAAAACTAACTTCTTGCTTAGTTTTTGAGTGTACCAGAGAGGTACAACTCCAAATGTATTGACAAGCCTTATATAGTCTACACCAAAATGTCCCACATCTATCTGATGCATCAAAAGCAGTCTGTTCAAAATTCTTATAACATAACTGTCATTTCAGGGACAAGTTATTTCTAAATGTGAACAGGGGTTTATCATCTAAAACTCTCCTGAGATCCGAATTAACCAATAAAAGTGGCCAATATTTCTAAATAGCCTCGCAAGTAATCTTAATATTACTTGAGTAACTAAGGAGAAGCTTATTCTTATTAGAACATTTACTCATCTGTTTATGTACAACAGCTACTTCTTCAGCTAAGTCCGAAAAATACAGTCTTCCCGCTGTATCTCGAACAGACTATGCCTCTGCTAGACTTTTGTCTACATCGCTTACAGTATACCCCCATTCTAAGAAATCCTTCCTCATATGGTTTACCCTGGGTATCACTTCTGTGTCACTGTTAGACAGAGGCACAGTATAATAACCTCAAAAAAGGGCATAGCAAAATTAATTTAAAATGGGTGGCGAAAGCCAAACACACTCTGGCTAGGCTTATAAATGCCCTAGGGCAGATAGCCTAGTATGAACCTATGAACCTATGAACCTATATTACTCAAAGTGACTTGCAACTCCACATTGTCAGTGTGGATTTGCATGGCTCTTAAAAACTGTCCCTTAAGGATATTCCTAGTCACATGACCGGGGAGCATACTGGTTTTATGTAATAAAGCATTCTTTCTGCATGGTTTTCTATAGATCCCTGTGTTGAATTTTTTACCTTCATCAGTTTTAATACACACATCTAAAAATTCTATAGATTTATCAGAAACATGATGGCTGAACTTCAGAAATGTTGTGGTACCGTGAAAGTAATTTAAAAAACAAGTCACGTCATCTAAACTGCCAGTCCATACAAAAAACACATCATCCACAAATCTCCTGCAAAGGTGAAATACTGTGTATAAGGGTTATTGTTGAAAACATCAACTTGCTTCCAGTGGGCTAATACAAGGTTGGCATAGCTATTTGCACAAGCTGTGCCCATAGCTATGTCAACTCTTTGGAGAAAAAAATTAATTGTGAAATATAAAAATGTTTTCTAAAATCAATCAATCAAAATACAAATCAAATGTATCTGTGCAACTGCGAAATCAGTGTTCGGACTTAAATATATCATCACATTCTCTACACCTAAATCCTAAGGAATAACAGTGAACAAAGACGTTACATCAAGTGTCACTGAATACACATAATTACCCCTAGGATAGGATTGATACCATTGTAGAAATCATTCAAAAAAGTCTTAGTATCTTTAAGCACACTATCAATACTGTCCAACACTTTCCTTAAATTTGTTTCAACAAAAATCAAAAGTGGCTCTGTAACCATCCCCTGCTGGACACAATTGTACACATGGGTGGTTTATGGACATCTTTGTGGACCTTAGGAAGTCCATATAAAATTGGGGTCACAGAATGTGCCACTGTAAAATATTCAAACAATTCTTGTTAAATACAGCCGTCTATCAACAAATCATATACTAAAAATGTACTCTAGCTATAACACTTGTAATAAAACCCTTGTTAATTTGCAACTACATGACACTGTCAGACATTTCAAACATGCTGTTTAAATAAAATTCCTTGTCCATCACAACCATTCCCTCTCCTTTATCACATGGACGTATGACAAGGCGGGGAGCTGAACGTAGCTCATATAAAGCCTTGTGTTTCTCTGAAGTCAAATTGTAATAAGAATGTTTGTATCCAACTATTAAATGATCTCGAATCTCATTCTCACATAAGCCTATAAAAGCCTCCAATTGAGGATGTATCACAGGATTAAAAGTGTTGGGTTTTTCAAACAGACAACTGAACATATCCTGCTTCAGTATTCCCTGCAAGCAGGCCTGGAAAACAGATGTTCTTTTATTCCTGTGGTCGGGGTTGTTCCTTTATACATTTCCACCCTTTCCAATGATTTCCAGGATACGTCAATAATTCAGAAAGACTCTCCAAAAATCATTGCGATGACTTCCTTCCGGCCAGCTATCTTACAGACTAGATCTACTCACATAGAACAAGGTGGATTTGAAACTCCCTGACATCAGACAACTGAAACTGACTCCCTTGTTGATTCACTTTTGATATATTTTAGGCACCTCTTTCATGAAGAACTGCAGCAGCTATTAAAGGAGGCAAGAAAGTCTTCTATTAGAAAATCAGATATTACTAAGTGGAAGGATTTTCTTATTAGTACCTAGTCAAGAACCAAGGATTCATCAAGGATTTTGTACCAGTGTGTTTAAATATTGCCAAGAATTAGTATCTTCTGACCTTATGTCTGTGTTAAGGTACAGCTTACAGCCATTTCTGCATGTCTACCCATGGTTCCCCCTATTTCTTCTCTGTTTATTGTTAAACACTTTCTAAAAGGTGTTTTACACGAGTCAACCTCGTTGATAGGTTCCTTCTCCTTGAGATCTACGCTTTGTGTTTGAAAAGCTGAACATGTTACACTTTGAACTCGCCTGTCAGGTTGATTTAATGTTCATCACCTAGAAAACTGCTGTTACTGCTCTGACATCTGCAGGAAGAGGATTCCAGTTGCAGGCTGTCCCAGTGGGACTACATTATCTGGTTTTCCATAAACCACAAAAACAAAAGATATGTGCGAATAAAACCAAAACCAAGGCAGTAAATCGTCACACAGGAGAAGTAACCAAATAAGGGCATGAGACTCAAATGTAGTCCTGCTGCTTTATTCACGAGTACAGATCCAAGTGCCCTTATTTGGTTACTCCTCCTGTGCAGTGATTTACTGCCTTGGTTTTCCATAAAGATAATGTGACTGCACACGATTCCCTCATTTATGCCCAAGATTTTTCAGAGTTCATGTTAAATCAAGTTATCAATCTCCCTGTTTTCTAGCCAGAACTAATAAAAAGCAAAGGAGAAAAGATTGTACACACTCCGCATGTGTGAAACAATTCAGTACTATCTGACAGAGCGAATCCCTTTAGGAATGCTCTTTGTTTCCTATTTTCAGACTAAGGCCAACCCATATTTAAGCAAATTTTCTAGGGGTGGTTGTCCTGTGCTGTTGTTTTTTGTTATTCCCATCATGCAAAATCTATTCCAGACAGTGTTAAATTACATTGTATTAGAGCTGTGGTGTCTACAATGGCACATTGGGAAGGGGTGGTCTCTAGAAGTATTCTAGAGGTGGCATCTATGCCCCCCCATCCATGCATTTACAAAGCAGTACAAGCTGTATTGCTTTTCTAGGTCCAGAGCTGGCTTTGCTAGCAACACCCTGATGAATTCTTGACCCCTTATTCTTCCTCCTTCCAGGTTGCTAAACTACGGTAGTTTACTCATCGGCTACTGCAGCAGTGAGAATGATGATCAGAGTACAGCTGTGTAAGTCGCACTTCCCTGCAACAGTAGATGTTTGTATTCTTCACTGCTTCAGCAGCCAGCCCCACTCACTCCCTGTAACAGTAGTTGTTTGTATTCTTCATTGCTGCAGTAGCCACACCCACTCACCATCCTCCATTCTTGTAGATTTTTTCTTTTGGGATGTGTATATGTAAGTATGTATGTATATAGCTATGCAGAATTAATCCCCCATTTTTTTAACAAGGGCAAGAAAGTCCTGAAGATTTTTAGTCACTCTGGCTGTTTATATAGCTCCCTCCAAAATAAATTCCGCCTATAAGCAGCCAGACTGACAGTGTGGGAGGGGACTAAAGATTTTGGAAGCTGGATGGTTATGATATAGGGTTCACATTACATGACTGAAGTTTTGAAACTTTAAACCACATAACGTCGAACCATTATGTTCGAAGTGCCAAAACATCGAACATGTAAAAAAAAAAAAAGAAAGAAAAAAGAAAACTAAGTGTTGTAAGCAGGTGGGCAAGCCCCCCAGTGCCCCCCATACTCCCCGCTCTTTAAAATACCAACTCCAAGATCACACTAGATTGCAGTAAAGGGAAATCTTCCTTTCGCACTATAGTGCGATCTCGGAGTTAGTATATTTGAAGAGCAGTGGGTGTGGGGGCACAGGGCGGACTTGTCCTCCTGCTTACAACCCTTTCTTATGTTTTTTTTTTTGTATTCGAACTTTTGCAAGTATGAACATATGGTTTCGACAATATAGCGTTCGAACTTGTTAAAGTTTAATTACGTAATAGGAATGCCATGGTATACTTGACAGGATACAATCCATAGGCTACTATGGCAGCAAAGAATTCAAACATCTACTGTTATAGGTAAGTACAACGTATGCCACTGTACTGTATGGTTACCTATATGACAACTAGGCAAGCAGACAAAAGACCAAATTTCAGAAAGAAATTTTCCATCCAGTTTAGCGCCATTCATTTGCAAGTGCATGATACCTTAATTAAGTTCTTATGGCCAAATTTAGTCATCAAGGAGCATCAATTCTCCAAATTCAAGTCAGAAACTTTATCACCACCAAAACATCAAACTTCTTTTAAAAGAGTGTGTATTTGTACATTTTCAGATGGTTATAGATATCTTGTTGTATAATAATGTCATTTTTGTGTAATATAGTTATAATGTAAACTAAATATAATTCTTCCACTACTGCAATGTATATGAGCAATGTTGTTATCAGAGAATCTGTAAAACTGGATCTTTAAATACTTTATAGGTTAATATTAGATCTCCCCAGCTATACCTGTAATGAAGTGCATAACATCTGCATCTATCTAACCTTAAACTATTTACCTAATTTCTGAATTGTTTTTATTTGTTCCATGTAACATAGCATGTTTAAAAAGTCACCATAAGTTTAGGAATTTCTTGTACTTTAGTTTTTATGCAACCCCACTTCAGGCTCCATGTCTGCATTATTCTGAATTGTATCCTTTCTTTGGGACTTTCTGCTAACCTCACTTTATAATAGCAGTAATAATGTGGTCTCCTTTTGTTTATTATTTTACTTATTAATCTACCTTTTAATTGTTCTGCAGACCATTGTTCCGCTGTGGTGACCCCTAATGGGAAAAGGCTAAAGGAAAAGAACTTGTTTATCCCTTGTTTATCTGCCATTATGCAGTCAGCAACTCATTCAACTGTGTGGTTTGTGTTTCTATCAAAAGGCCATATGTAATGCAAAAGACACTTGGAATTCCAAGTTGCGCACTTTTCTTCAGCATCTGTATTGTGCCACAGAATTTCATACTGCTCCGTAAAATTAATTGGCTTTTGTAAGTTTTCATGGTTATATAAAGATTTACCAAAGTATCCATTCAAGGTATACCGGATATCTATTAATGATTAGAATGTGATGTCACTCATAACAGCACACAGCAGTTTTGAGAAAAGGATAACATTTTTCTACAAAAATTAATAACCGTGGGATTGGAATCACATCATCCTGTCACTCTGGGTAGCTCTCAGTCTGTCAGCATGTGATTGTTTTCCATTTTGGCTAATGATTTTTTAGTCTGTTAGTCCCTGTAGATATATTTCCATCAGTCATTATGCAATATTAAAGCACTGATTTTTTGATAATGTTTTTATTTCTCTATGAAATGTGTATGTATGAAAATGTCTCTACTGCAAGTGTCAGAACTCCAATCCTAAAAGAGAACAATGCACGTCCTTCCTGAAGAGAAACTAATATTTCTCACAGAGTACATGTTTAGAGATTTAAATTTTGCTGAGGTATTGTAGATAGATGTCAGTTAAAAAATGCAAAAGTGATTCTGTCTCTCACCAGAGGTGTAAACAAAATACATTCCCTTATATATAATGATACTTATTGCAGTTTTTACCCTTCTATATACCCACAGGGTGGGATGAAGTTCTATTGCAACATGTTACAGTCAAGAAAATAATACAGGTGGCCAGCTGCTTAGCATTTGCCCTGGATCACAAAAGGTTACTCAGATTTGCTTTCTGTCCCTAATATGTTGGAGATGTGGAAAACTGCTGTAGTCATCCCATTCCACATGGGGGGGGGGGAGTCATGACCAACACAGACAAAAATAAAGCTATAAGCCTCACTAGTCTTATCTGTAAAACAATGTAGTGCATCATTATGGCCCTCATAAACAAAGGCAGAGACAGCCTTTAAAACCTGCACACAAACCAATTTGGGTTTGTTAAAGATATATCCTGCTTCTTGAATCTGGTGAACTGTTTTGAAAAAGTCACTAAGGCATTAGACACAGTTCACACTGCATACCTAGATTTGGGAAAACCTTTCATATCATTCCACACTTGGGCATCATTGATAAGCTAATCTAATTAAATGTAAACCCCTGTGAAGCTAATCTAATTAAATGTAAACCCCTGTGAAGCTAATCTAATTAAATGTAAACTCCTGTGTTACCTGCTGGATAGCAAACTGAGTGAGTGACAAAAGCCGGTCTGTTAGCATTGCCGGCACACTCCCATCTAAAATAGTGATTACCAATGGGGTCACACAGTGACGGGTCTTGGGACAACTCTTTTTTAGTATCTGCTTCTCTGACATTAAAAACATACAGCAAAGGCCTGTGGTTGAAGAACTTTGCTGATGTCTGCAAACTCAGAGCAGTTATAAGTACCCCAGGTAACCTGTGTATTCTGCAGGAAGGCCTAATTCATGCCAACATGTGGTGTTTGCACCATAGCTTCAAGCTAAATGCCAAAAATGCAGCATTGTGTCCTTTGGCAAACCTGGACACTCCTGCTCCTATCACATAGTTGGCACCTCTCTAAAAACTGACTTATTTATTAGGGACTTGGGCATCTTCATTGACATTGAATTATCCTGTAGCCACCAAGTGCCAGCTCTTTCTAGGAAATCCTTGTATATAACCAAACTAATCATCAGGGGTGTATATTCCAAAAGTAAGGATGTCAGCATCACTATATACTTCTCCCGTGTCAGAGCAAGAATAAACTATAATACCCCTTTGGTATGTATGTGGCTAGGCATATGAGACACCCTAGTGTTTTCTTAGCTGCCCCTCACAAAAAAGGAAAATAATTCAAGAGCATGTCTTCATTGAGTTACCTTGACCCCTTAAAAACACTCCCAGTCTTTTCCATTTCCTATTGATTGTTACCTATAGAGCCTCCTATGCATTTACAAAACTAAAAACTGTCCTCCACACCCACTCAAGAGACCTCCATTTTCACATAAATAGGACCTGTTGGTAGGACAGATATCTTTCCCAGAGAATAACTCCTTTATGGAATAGTCTCCACTTATATGTTGGTGGGATAGATACCTTTCACATAGAATAGTTCTTTTATGGAATAGTTTTTGCTTACATGTTAAACAGATTTGCTCCATGAACCTTTTTAAGTTTTAACCTGGATTACTGGATGAATAATTGTAAGTATATCCCTGCTGTGACCCTTCAGTTCTAGCCCTTATGAAAAGGGGTCAAAACAAGGTCAGGGTCTGGTTATGATTTATGTCTAAGTAAAGGAGTGGACTTGTTGACAAGGCTACATATGATTTATTGGATCAACAGCCTAGCATGAACCTATGTGTTATCTTTTAGATTCTATATAATAGGCTTGGCAAGTTCTAATGCTTGCTGATTCATTCAGCTGTCCTATTGCTAAGGAGGGACATTTGGAAGCGAATTATACTACGAAACTCATTTCACTATTCTAGAGGCATTCTCCTATGTAGGAATGGCAAAAGGAAAGAACCCAGTATAAATCTTTTAATAAATCATAAAAGATAAAAAAAAAACTTCACTTAAATAATCAAGCATTGAGTAGGACTGTTTTTGACACCTGAGTGAATTTATTTTTAATTGTACTAAATGTGTTATATTGAAATTTTGTCATTTATATGAATATGACATTCTCTTTTATAATTATCTCTAGAATTCTTTATTTAGAGACACTGGGTATTAAGTAGAATGGTGTTCCACCATTTAAGACTATCCATCAGAAATGATTATTGGAGGTCAGAGTACCATGGAATACAGTTTGCTTTAATTTGCAATATATTTTCTCTACAAATGAGTGTTTTTAATTTGTAATAAAGAGCATGAGGAAATAGTCTCCATGTTTGACAATTACGGGTTTATCTGGGGACATCATAACCGTCTTCCATTTAACCATATATATTTTTAATAATAGTGTTTTGTTTATGATAAATTAGGGGTGATGGCTAAGGAACAATAAGAAATTCATATTATTAAGAATATTTGTTCTCTTGTAATATTTTAGGATGATAAAGTGGGAACACTTTATTTATTTATTTTTGTCTGTTCATTTGACACGATTTACTTGAGAATTATGTTAACATTTTCCTGTATATTATTGGAAATATGAACTTTTTTTATTATGTCTGCAAACTGGGCGCCATAATCAACTCTCCAGCCGACACAAGCATCCTCCAAAAGGGCCTCATAGAAACAGACAACTGGTGCCAGAGCCATGGCCTCAAGCTAAATGCCAAAAGTGTATAGTCATCCCTTTGGCAAAACAAAAGTGTCACAAATTACCACATAGGTGGTAATCCATTACACAGAAGAAGTCATTAGGGACCTGGGGACCCAAGTTGATAGCAATCTCATTTGACAACCACGTGGCCAAAGTGGTTAGAAAAACATTTTATATAGCCCACCTAATCATGAAGGAAAGAACTCAGTATAAATCTTTTAATAAATCATAAAAGATAAAAAAAAACTTCACTTAAATAGTCAAGCGTTGAGTAGGACTGTTTTTGACACCTGAGTGAATTTATTTTTAATTGTACTAAATGTGTTATATTGAATTCTGGAATTTTGTCATTTATATGAATATGACATTCTCTTTTATAATTATCTCTAGAATTCCTTATTTAGAGACACTGGGTATTAAGTAGAATGGTGTTCCACCATTTAAGACTATCCATCAGAAATGATTATTGGAGGTCAGAGTACCATGGAATACAGTTTGCTTTAATTTGCAATATATTTTCTCTACAAATGAGTGTTTTTAATTTGTAATAAAGAGCATGAGGAAATAGTCTCCATGTTTGACAATTACGGGTTTATCTGGGGACATCATAACCCTCTTCCATTTAACTATATATATTTTTAATAATAGTGTTTTGTTTATGATAAATTAGGGGTGATGGCTAAGGAACAATAAGAAATTCATATTATTAAGAATATTTGTTCTCTTGTAATATTTTAGGATGATAAAGTGGGAACACTTTATTTATTTATTTTTGTCTGTTCATTTGACACGATTTACTTGAGAACTATGTTAACATTTTCCTGTATATTATTGGAAATATGAACTTTTTTTATTATGTACTGTACCTGTATGTTGTATTTGAACCTGCATTTTACACGGTAATGATTTCTGTCCTCACTGAATATTTCTGTGTTAACCAGAAATGTCCGTTGTATATATGACTGATGTTGTTTTATGTTATTTGCTGTTGTTTTATCTGTTTATCATGGAGCTTATCTCCCTGGGCCTCTACTGAA
Source organism: Protopterus annectens (assembly GCF_019279795.1). Classification (NCBI taxonomy): domain Eukaryota; kingdom Metazoa; phylum Chordata; order Ceratodontiformes; family Protopteridae; genus Protopterus; species Protopterus annectens. The sequence continues at coordinate 63,604,388 of NC_056750.1, read as the reverse complement.
AATGGACATATATCCAGTTAGACTAGCCCAGTCAGCAAATGTAAAATAAAATAAACAAATAAAATAGACATCTATGAAACTAAAGCTGTTTTCTGTACTACTTAACTGGATATTGTTTGCAGATTTTAGTGTTAGAAATGATGCTGTTATTTTGTATTGCATTTTCTATATTTATTTTGTACCTTGTGAGATTATAGAATCTGTTAAGTTGTTCACAAGCTCTGGAAGAAAGTGATTTGGATTCGATAAATAAACTAAAATGTCATCTGCAGATACTGGAAGTGTATGTACCTTCAAATGCTGAGTGCAGGATTACCTGACCAAGGGGTCCTAGGTAGCAAAGAACGATAAGTATTAAAGTAGGTTAACCTTCATTTTTCACCTGATTAAGCAGAAGAATCCTGATGGCTTACCTGATAATATCTCAGCTTTACTTTCCTAATTTGCATTTACATTGATGACTTTGAATAGATCCATTTAATAAGAAAGGAGTTCTTTAATACAGATTGTAGCAAATGGCACACAAACTTATCTACCTGTGGTATCTGTTCATCTGTATTCAGCAGTGAAATGGGTTTATTATTTAAAATGGTAAAATGTTAAGTCTTTTCCTAGTTTATTTGCAAGAGAAGTTAAAACCGCTGTATGGAATTTTAGAGAGAGTTTGCAAATCAATGCTTCATTCTTCAATTCATTAACAAAGGGGACAATGTGCATTAAAAAGTGAAAATATATTTCAGATAATATGTACTCAGGTCCTGGGGTTTGCCATTAGGGCAGTTATCTGTTACTGTCTGTTTTGAGACTGGTTTTGTAGAAAATTCCATGACTAGGTAAAAAAAGGCTTAGAAAGAAAAAAGAGTTATAAAAACTTGATGGTTGTCATTACTATGCCAAAGAATTTTGTAAGCTGTAATAGTAGAAGCTTAGAGTCAGTAAATCTGTAAAACTCAATAAATGGAGGTTAATTCTCGTAACTTTAAGAAGTAAATTGAGTTTTGTATCTAAAGAGTCATGACTGTGACAGTATGTTCATGCACTATTAATGGACATTGCTGTCATGAGAAAGAATCATGACATTAGGGAAGGCATACTCCACAGATGCTGGCACGTTCTATACATTGAATTAAGTCCTGTGAGGCTCAGCATTTATTTTTTTTAATTTTCTAAATCCCTTATTTCTCCTGGTGTGGGTTGTTGTGGCAGTAGAACAGGCTAGATCGTACTTCCCTTTCTCCCAGCAGTGGTTTCTGACTTGCACAGTGGGGTTCCAATGTTTGCTGACAAGCTGAGAAATAGAATTCCAGCAATATGTCCTGGGTCTGCATCATCTTCCCAGTTCATGGTACCCTGTATACTACTTGTGGGAGATGCCTACAAGGTGCCCAAACCACCCAACTGCTCTCCTCATTAAGAAGCAGTGCTTACACTTTGAGATCCACATGGATTGCTATGTTCCTCACATGATCATGGAGACAAAGTCCAACTGCCTTGTGAAAGGAAATAATTCCTGCTGCTCATATCTGCAGTCTCATCCTTTTAGTCACTAACTGAAGCTCATGCCCTTATGTGAAGATGGTGACACAAACTGATTAGTAAGTTGTGAGCTTTGTCCTATGACTCTGTCCTTGTTTTACCAACACAGTATGGTACAATGCCTGCAGTACTCTTACTAGCACAACCCTCTGCTGGTCACTCTCCTGATGTCCTCCTACCTTCATTTATGAACAAGATTCCAAGACACACAAACTTTTCCACCTGCAGTATCCATTCATCCATCATCTGCAGACAACAATCTACTCTTTTCTGGGACAGAACCAGAACCCCCAGATCTGTTTCATATTCAGCAGTGAATTGCCCTACTGTACATAGCAAATCAAAGTCATTTGAGCCTAAGATACAAGTTCGTCTGGAAAAATAAAAATGCATGATTCCACATTTTGGATTTACTTTGATATGTTGTCCTTTAAGATCAGAACAGGATTAGAGGCAAGACTTGGCAGACTTTTACTCCCACATTTATTTATTTATTTATATTTGCTTAATGGGGCAGTGCACTGATATCTGTGAACCATTTGCAGACACAGCCTGGGTGAACAGAATCACATACAAAATGAACAAAACATATTTACAGATACAAGGATATGCTAAAAAGCATATACATGTGGCAAAGATGTAAAAACTGATTGGTCACTTATGTTTATGGATTGTGAAAAATAAAATGCGTATTGGGAAGAGATAAGTATGTTTTTTAAGGAGTTATGGTCTGATAACTGTTCTTTAACTATATCAGTAATAATAATACATATTCTACTTCCTGTATCTGTAAAAGCCAAAGAGCAAAAAATGTTTTGGGCTCTTTTGACAGTTGCTAGAAAAGTTATTACAAAAAATTGGAAATTTAACTCAGTTTCAACGTCCAAAGATTTTTTAAATGTAACAACAATACTATATTACACTGAAAAAGAAGTGATAAGAATAAGATCTATAAATCATACTAAGACCTTTAGTGGTTGGGATAACTTTGAAATGTTGCTATTGAAATACCAAGACTCTTAATGTGTTAATTGTATAAGATTACCCTGATGATTCAATGTATTCCTAACACTGTATAACAGTATGTGATGTTGAATTTCTCCCTTTGTGTGTATACATTGCAAATATGTTAAATTAACAAAATTTGTCTTAAAAAAGCATAAACATATTTGCATATGCAAGAATATGGTACAACATTTAGTACAAGAAGCAGTTTACTGAGTCAATACATGGATGGAAAAAATGGAATTACACTTAGCAAAGCTTTGTGGATAAGATATAACCATAATGACTGAGATGGCTTATGCTACAGGGATAGCAGCATTAAAGATGTTTGTAATACCAAGAATACAGATGTAATTCTCACTCCTCAGATGCACGTATTGAATGAAACACATCAGCAATCTTCAGTCCCCAAACTGTTGGAAAACCTCCTGTGATGACCGTGCCATGGTCCAGCAATCAAGGAGCCTCAATCCTCACCACTAACACCAGGGAGGTCGTCTCATAGAAGAGAGGAAAGGATAACTGATACACACAGTAAAATACAATTTGCCTTAAGTACACACAGAGATCACAGTCAGTCTGAGGCTAGTTGCTCCCTTGCTCAACAGGTCCCCAATAAGACTCCCTGCTGGCACAGCTATAGGGTCCAGGTCTCAGCCTAGCTGGGCAAGCTAAAACCTCCAGTACCCTCTCTGTCCAACCAGTGCTTCGTGTCCCTGCCAAGTAGCTGACACACCACACACACACACACACACACACACACACACACACACACACACACACACACACACACACACACACACACAGACACACACACACTTTGAGGTAAGTATTTATACAACTTCACAGACACTGCTGGGAAAGGCTGACACAGATTCTCCAGCTGTGCCCCTTTACCAAGACCATACAGTAATAATCCCTGCCACCACCCAGCTAATAATATTAGCTACTAAAAGGCCCTTAAAAGGGTGTCCAATTATTACTGTGCAATATTATTATCCAGTGGTAATGTGACTATTTAGTCTAGGCTTATTGGAAGAAGTTAGAAAGTAAACTCTATAAATATATAATGTACTCCAAAGCATAATTTATCTCTACATAAACCAGCCACAGGTAGAAGGTTTTAAAAATATTTAATAATAAATATTTAAAACACAAGCCAAAGCTACTACACCACAGAGATATCTAAGAGTTCAGAGATCACACAGAAACTTAAAATAATACAGTAGGACAGATCTAATTTCAAAGAAAAATACCTAATTAATCTTTACTAGCTTTAACTATTCCTACAAGAAATCACAGTGCTAGAAACTTACATGTGAGCTTAGACAGAGTGCTGAGTTAGATATCCAAGATCAAAATGCTCCCCCAGTCTCTTGTGAGAAATAGTATTTAAACATTACTAACAAACATGTCTCTAAGGCTCTCCCAAATTACATCATTTTTGACACTTAGGTTTTCCCAGTATTCATATTGCATCATTTTATCACCTGGTGTGAGTTCTCAGGCCACAAACTGCATTATTTAGCAATCTAACACCTGCTCAGAAACTTACAACAATACAAGGCATTTCACATGTATATTCTAACAGAAACCAGAGCAGTAAAGCACCATCCACATGTAAATTCTGGTCATAAACTTTAGCCTTAAAACAATGGGCATGAAACCTTCATCCAAAAGCACTGGAGCCGAATTCTAATATGAAAGGGTCACAACATGTTTCACTGGACCAGTAGAGTGCAATGTTATCACATATTTTACAGTTCCACATTTCACAGTATTCTTTTACACTCAAGGAACATGCCTGTATTTTACATTTATTTACAAATGTCAGAATTATATATCAAATTCTATTTGACTAGGCTGGCAGCCTTTGCCCATCTCTCTCCAATCGTCACACCTCCAATAAGGCATTTCAGGATGCACAATCCTGTATTTTCTATAACCCTACAAAACATATAGCCCATAGTGACAAACTCCCCTATCACCCAGTGCCTGTGCAGGGTCAGAGCTTCTCCATCTCCAAGAGCAGATCATGCCTCCTAAACCTGGTAGACTTCTTTGAGACAGTTACCAAGGCTATAGACGAGGGAAAGGTGGTACACACAGCCTACCTAGACCTCGCTAAGGCCTTCAGCACCATTCCCCATTCTGGTATTATAGACAAGCTCACCAGACTGAACATAAACCCCTATGTCACAAGATGGGTTGCCAACTGGCTCATGGACAGAACCCACATGGTGAGAGTTGTAGGAGCTAGGTCCGATTCTAAACCAGTTACAAGTGGCTTTCCCCAGGGCTCAGTCCTAGGACCCCTCCTGTTCAGCATATACTTCTCAGAGGTACAGGCAAGCACAGGAGGACTATGGCTGACCAAATTCGCAGATGACTGCAAACTAGGGGCTATAACTGACTCTCTGGCTGACACAGACATCCTCCAAAAAGGGTCTCACTGAGATGGATACTCAGTGTCAAAATCATGGCCTCAAGCTAAATGCCAAAAAGTGCATAGTTATCCCCTTTGGAAAAAACAAAGTACCCACAAACTACCACATAGGAGGTAGTCCCCTAAATACGGAAGACGTAATAAGGGATCTGGGGACCCAAGTAGATAGTAATCTCACCTTTGATAATCACATTGCCAGAGTGGTTAGAAAATCCTTCTACATGGCTCACCTAATCACAAAAGGGTTCGCATCCAGATCAAAAGAGGTCATTGTGCCTCTCTACTCATCACTCATCAGACCCATCATAGAGTACAATGCCCCATTTGGGATGTACCTTACAAGACACCTGCAACAGCTGGAAATACCACAGAAGTACCTCACCAAGAGGATCACTGGCCTCAAAGAGATGCCCTATGCAGCTCGACTGAAGAAACTCCAGTTGTACTTGGTTGCATACCACCTACTCAGAGGTGATCTCTGCCTGACATACAAGGCCATGTCCAACCCAGAATTGATGGACATGCTCCACCTAAAGAAAACGTTATCCCCTTGAGCCACACGCTCTAGGGATCTAAACCTCACCACAACAATAAATAGGACGTGCTGGAGGGTTAGATTCCTGTCCCAGAGACTTCCCATGCTTTGGAACAAGATCCCAATTTACATTAGGCAGAGCTCCTCGCTAACCCTCTTCAAGAGAAACCTTGATGAGTGGATGGAAAACAGAAAGTTTATCTCGGGGATCACTTCAGTGGCTCTGCTGGACAGAGGCACAGGGAACTAATCTAAGGGGGTGGCTAAAGCCAACACATTCTGGCTAGGCTTATAAATGCCTTCAGGCAGATAGCCTAGTACCAACCTATGGACCTATGAACCTATGAATCTATTATTTCATGAACAAATAGTATCTATATAGCTACATCTACATCACAGATCTAATTACTGATCAAAGTTCCCTTCCCAGCACCTTACAGCATGCTTTCACATGGAGGTTGAGGAGAGTGGTAGCTCTATAATTAGTACACAATCTACTGACCTGGTTTTGAAAATATATTTCATGCATTAAGCATGGCAAAGAGAGAGGTGGCAAAGGCTAAGGATAAGGCATATGAAGAGTTGTATGAAAGGTTGGACACTAAGGAGGGAGAAAAGGACCTGTACCGATTGGCTAGACAGAGGGACCGAGCTAGTAAAGATGTGCAGCAGGCAAAGGTGATAAAGGATAATGAGGGAAACATACTCACAAGCGAGCAGAGTGTGTTGAAGAGATAGAAAGAGTACTTTGAGGGGTTGATGAATGAAGAGAATGAGAGGGAGAGAAAGTTGGATGATGTAGGGATAGTGAATCATGAAGTACAATGGATTAGCAAGGAGGAAGTAAGGATAGCTATGAAGAGAATGAAGAATGGAAAGGCTGTTGGCCCAGATGACATACCTGTTTAGGTGAAATGGCAGTCGAGTTTTTAACCAAATTGTTTAATGAAATCTTAGAAAGTGACAGGATGCCTAAGAAATGGAGAAAAAGTGTTTTGGTACTGATTTTTAAGAATAAGGGTGATATGCAGAGCTGTAGTAACTACAGAGGGATTAAACTGATCAGTCACAGCATGAAGTTATGGGAAAGAGTAGTGGAAGCTAGTTTAAGAAGGGATGTGATGATTAGTGATCAGCAGTATGGTTTCATGCCGGGAAAGAGCACTACAGATGCGATGTTTGCTCTGAGAGTGTTGATGGAGAAGTACAGAGAATGTCAGAAGGAGTTGCATTGTATTTTTGTAGACTTAGAGAAAGCATATGACAGGGTGCCTAGGGAGGAGTTGTGGTATTGTATGAGGAAGTCAGGAGTGTCAGAGAAGTATGTAAGAGTGGTACAAGATATGTACGAGGGTAGAGTGACAGTGGTGAGGTCTGCGGTGGGAGTGATGGATGCGTTTAAGGTGGAGGTGGGGTTACATCAAGGATCAGCTCTGAGCCCTTTCTTATTTGCAATTGTGATGGACAGCTTGACAGACGAGATCAGACAGGTGTCCCCGTGGACTATGATGTTTGCAGATGACATTGTGAGCTGTAGTGAGAGTAGGAAACAGGTGGAGGAGACCCAGGAGAGGTGGAGATATGCTCTAGAGAGAAGAGGAATGAAGGTCAGCAGGACTAAGACAGAATATATGTGTGTGAATGAGAGGGAGAATAGAGGAATGGTGAGGATGCAAGGAGTAGAGGTGGCGAAGGTGGATGAGTTTAAATACTTGGGGTCAATAGTTCAGAGTAATGGTGAGTGTGGAAGAGAGGTGAAGAAGAGAGTACAGGCAGGATGGAGTGGGTGGAGAAGAGTGTCAGGAGTGATTTGTGACAGACGAGTACCTGTAAGAGTGAAAGGGAAGGTCTACAAGAGGATAGTGAGACCAGCTATGTTATACGGGTTGGAGACAGTGGCACTGACAAAAAGGCAGGAGTTTGAGCTTGATGTGGCAGAGTTAAAGATGTTAAGATTTGCACTGGGTGTGACGAGGTTGGACAGAATTAGGAATAAGTATATTAGAGGGTCAGCCCAGGTTGGAAGGTTTGGAGACAAAGCCAGAGAGGCAAGATTACGTTGGTCTGGACATGTGCTGAGGAGGGATGCTGTGTATATTGGGAAAAAGATGCTAAGGATGAAGCTACCAGGTAAAAGGAAAAGAGGAAGGCCTAAGATAAGGTTTATGGATGTGGTAAGAGAGGACATACAGGTGGTTGGTGTGACAGAGCAAGATTCAGAGGACAGGAAGAAATGGAAACAGGTGATCTGTTGTGGCGACCGCTAATGGGAACAGCCGAAAGAAGATGATTAAACATTGAGATTATGACCCTCAATGCAAAGAATTAATCAGAACTAGTATTTGTGGAATACCTCATTATCAAGTTATTCAGTGATTTTCCAAGGTTTCTCTGTTACTGCAGCTACTAAAAGGTGTTCAAGAACAGGGTCATAGAAGGTTGCTTTTTACTACACATCACTTTTATACTGCAGAAATAGCAGATTATTTACCCATGTTTTACATTTTTGGTTACTGTAGCATCCACTGTGTAAAAATTGATAAAACATTTGAAAGTGTGAAACACAAAACTGATAAACATCAAATGACTCAGGCATGAAAAAAGTTAAGCATTCATTATTTTCCAGGAAGATTGTAGGTTCAGTATTTGCAGACTCATGTTCAGCGGAATGGTCATGGTTTACTTGTTGAACAATAAATTATATAAAAGTAAGGATTAGTATAAACAGATAAATACACAGTACCTGTGATATGTGTGGTGTGACATAAATGTTTAGCTGAAGAACACATTTTAATTGCTTTTTGTAAAAAATAAAGTATACAATGTTAAAAATGTAAAATTATAGTTTTACTGTACTGCTGTCCATATGTTAATCAGATTGCACTTTTTATGAGTTCTGTAAAAGGTCATCTTGAGTCACATGTTCTGTTACTCTCTATCTGGTCATCTGTACTGACCTGAGGATAAACTCTCTTGCCTGCTTCATTCCTTTTTGGGATGTGCAAGCTCCCAACAGTAATAAATACTTGCCTGAACTTTTTTATTCTGAAGGCATAAACCATTGGATTCAGTGCTGAGTTTGAATGAGATAAAATTATAATTATATAAATGCCAGCTTTGGGTATATTACATTCAAGACAAAAATAGTTTAAAATGTTCATAACATGCAGAGGCAGAAAGGTTAAAGTAAATAAAAGCAAAACTAATAACAGGGATTTTGCAAGTTTCATTTCTTTCTTATAATATTCTAGTGGCTCTTGTCCTTGTTTTGATCGAGGGTGGAACTGCTTTCGAATGGTGTTGAATACAACTGCATATAAGATGATCATGAGAGTTAAAGGAAAAAAACATCCCAGGAAGTTATATAGCATCATGTAGCTGAAGCTTATAACATTTGTAAATGTACATGTTATGTAACAATTTGTACAATTTCCATCTTCCAGTATTTTTTCTCTGTTATTCCATCCAAACATCGGAACGATTCCTATCAGAGCAGCAGCCAGCCAACAAATTCCAGTAGTGACACAGCCCACGTAAGGAGTAACTGTCATCCGGTACCTAATGAAAGAAAGTCATATTAGTTTCATGGAAAACTCTGGTTTAATTCCAGCAGAACAAGCTAATCTCTCTTTTTTTTCTTTCTCCTTCTCTTTCTGTCTTCATCTCTGTTTTGACTGCTCTGCTTTTTCTCTTTGCTGTGCCTTTCAGCAGCAGAATACAAACAGGCACAGGCCTGTTTACTTATTATTGTTACAGTTAACAACAAACTCCAGTTTAAAAACACGACACAAGTTAATTTGCTAATTTATAGCACAAAAGCAATTTTCAGAGGCACACATACACAGGGTATGTAAATGGATGACTCACGTGTGTCTCATTAAGAATGCAACATCTGAAGTCATTTTTTAATAGCTGACCTTTTCTATAGTTTGTATATTCCTACCTTCCTCTTTTGTTAATATGTGCCTTGTGCAATATGCTGTTCATTGTTTTTTTTTTAAACACCTTTACTGACTTATCACTTGTGACATAGGCAAATTTACATTTATACAACAGTAATCAAACTGTATTAACAAATTAACATTAATAAAAACAGTATACTTCACATATATTGGTATATATCATATAACCTAAGCAACATTGCATACATTATTTAATTCCTGCCCTTTTTTAAACAAGAAATATCTTTATTAAACCATCACTTATGAAGTAAGTAATCATACATTTATATAAATTAAAACAAACCACACCAACACAATCCTAGTTGCAAACATTTTACTTCACAAACCATACTGACACACCCTCAGTTGCAAACATTATACATCACTTATAATGTATCCAATCATTTTCAGTTAAGGATTACACAGCTCATTTAAGTCCTGCCTTCTTTTAAACCTCATTCCTCCCCTATATGTATTGTTCCCACAATTCCCATATTTTCTATGTAGTTTGCTCCTACCCTTTTCTAAAGATCTCAGTTCCAGTTGTTTCATCTCTGTTACTATATTCACTGTTTCTAATATAATTGGCTTAGATATTGATTTCCATTTTCTAGTAATGGTCACCATATTGATCACTGCCGCAGTAGCCTTAGCCTTAACTATATGGGTTATAGCCTACCAAGGATGTAACAGTCAGCCAGTTTCCAAGGCTTCATGGCACCTTCCAGTAGCCCACACTGACAGGTAGATTGAGCTGAGCTCAATAAAAGACAAGTTTGGGTGTGAAGCTCTTCAGAGCTTTGCTATCGCTGAAGACATGCTCCTCTGAGGCTTTAGAGGATCAACGGTTGGCTTGTGCTTTCCTTTGCTGGGCAGAAAGTTTCCTCTGGGGGAAAAAACTTCAATTTTCTTAATTTTGTTGATGTTTTATTACTTTTGTCTTCAGGGTCTTCAAGAAAATTAGTTTAAAGCTAGGACTGCTGTATTTTAACAGACTGTATTGAGACTGGAATGTGCTTTTAAATGCAGTACTCATTTTTTCCTGTGGGGAAATTGTGTTTATTTTACATTTCTGGGGCTGGCATGTTGTTTTAATGTGCTTTTTACTGGTTTTTTTTCTGTTAGAAAAGTAACTTTTGTGGACTGATAGTGTTTACCAGCAATTGCTGCTTGTCTTCCTTGGGAAAGAGGCACCATTTTTGGCTTGACCATGGAACAGACTACCAGTCCCACAGTGTGTCCTTCTTCAAAATCACAAAAAGGAAAAAAATAAGCAAACAGCCTTTGCCACCACAGCAGGCTAGCAATTTACCTCTGCCACACATGGGTGACTCTTTTGTGGCCATTTGTTGTAAGACCACTCATCTTTTACCACAAATCCCTCTGGACCAGCTATAGCCACTATGGACCAGAGGTTAGCCACGTCCTCTGAAGCTGTTGGGGTCCCCTCAGTAGGCAAGAAAGAGCCACTCTTGTCATTCATGGGAGAGGGAACAGTGAATGTTTCCCCTGTTGTGTTAGAATGCTGTGCCCATCCCTGGGGAAGCTGCTGCTATTAGTAACATGGTTGGCCCAATTTTTCCTGTCAAAACAAATATAAAACCAAACACGTTTCTGGTAAAAGAAAGAGGGAGTCCTCTTTTCCTGAAGATATTTAAGACTGTGAATCTGAGCAGGAAGATAACAGGGATGGATACAGTTTTTTTTTCCTCAAAAGTCAGATTCTGACTCAGAGGAGAGCTCAGTTTCTGATTCTCCCTGTGAGGATTTCTCTTTTTCCTTAGACTGCTGTTAGAATGCACTGCTAGTGTTTTCAATGGGAGAACATTCTCAGTCCCTCAGAAAATACAATGAGTTGCTACAGAAGGACTTTTCAGATCCCACATCCATTTCTCCTGTTCTGTCTACTTCAGTGGATGCATATGTAACTACCTACAATTTTCCTGATAATCAGTGAGTTACCCTTAAAAAGGCAAATAGGCTGTATAATGTTCTTCAGTCTTAAATATTTATACACTGTTCCCAAACCTGGCATAGCTATAGCTTTAGTTGATCCCATTGCTGCTAAGCACTTAGTTAATTCCAATCTTTCTGCTAGGGATGGAAAATTATTGCTAGGTACAGGGGAAAAAGTGTATGCTTTTGCAGCTTTGATTTTCAGAATTTTGAATTGTCAGGCTCATATGTTAAACTTTGCTCTGACAAATTGTCAGCGTATGAAGACTTTTTTATCTGTAATTTCTTCCTATGAGAAAAAAATTGCTTTTAATAACTTAGTTTCTTCTTTTGAAGGTCACTACTTATTATTTACAGTGTGTGTGTGTGTGTGTGTGTGTGTGTGTGTGTGTGTGTGTGTGTGTGTGTGTGTGTGTGTGTGTGTGTGTGTGTGTGTGTGTGTGTGAGTGTGTGTGTGTGTAGTTTTTGTGCATGTGTGTGTGTGTGTGTGTGTGTGTGTGTGTGTGTGTGTGTGTGTGTGTAGTTTTTGTGTGCATGTGTGTAGTTTTTATGTGTGTGTGTGTGTGTGTGTGTGTGTGTGTGTGTGTGTGTGTGTGTGTGTGTGTGTGTGTGTGTGTGTGTGTGTGTGTGTGTGTGTGTGTGTGTGTGTGTGCGTGTGTGTGCGTGTGTGTGTGTGTGTCTGTTGATATTTCTTCCAGGGCTATGGCCACCCTTACTGTTTTGCAGGACAGTTTGGCTTAAAGCACACTCAGATATCACTTTGGGCATCAAAGAAGGATGAGTTCTCAAAGAAACCCTGCCCCTGTGGAAAATGAGATAGAACTGACTCGCCATAAGAGCTTGCAATTCAAACACCCTTCTTACAGAGGTCAGAGCAATCAGTAAAACTGTTTTCAATGTTAAGAACCTCAAGTCAGACAGACTAGCTTGTTCAAATGGAGCAAATGTTAGCTTCTCTATAAATTTAAGATGCCAAGGAGGGGCCACTGTTTTTTTTGAAGTCCTTTCATATAAAACCCCTTTCAAGAACATTTTGATATGAGACTGCATTGAAAAAGGAGAATCCATGGGGAAGCATACTGAAATGGCAGAAAAATGAACCTTTATCAGAGGAATAAGAAAGGCCATAGGATGCTACCTCACACAAATACTGCAGAACCAAAGAACAATCAACTGTGAATGGATGAAGGTTATATTGTTGGCACCAACTAGAAAATCTTTTCCATTTGCTAATACATAATTTTCTAGTGGCAGATTGTATTACCTCCATTAGTACCTGCTGTACATCCTCAGGAAACAGGCACCTAAGGAATAAAGACCTATCATTAAGGCAGTCAGCTGAAGCTGACTGATGTTGAAGTGTATCATACACCTCTGACTTTATGTGAATAGATCCAGTCTGTGAGATAGCTTATGGTAAATGGCCCTGGACATTTCAAAAAGAAGAGAGAACCAGTTGCCTGGGCTCAAAGGGAGTCACCACAATCCTTGGGGAACTTTTTGTGGATCTTCAGACGTACCCTGTATATTAGTGGAAAGGGTGGAAAAGTATGCAGGAACATTCCAGTTCAAGGTAAAAATTAAAGGCATCTGTCTTCCAGGCCTTCTTGCATGGAGACCTGGAAGAGAATCTTCCCAGTTCATTGTTCAGAAAGGTGGCAAAGAGGTCTACTTGAGGAAGTGCTCACAGATAGATCAAATCTTGGAAGACCCCCTGATCTAGATTTCATTTGTGAGGGTCAGCCCTGGTCTTGTTCAGTTTGTCTGCCACACAGTTTTGCTCTAATGGAATGTAGGGTGACTGTAGAGTGAGATTATTCTGTGAAGCTATTTCCCAAGCTTACATGGATATTCTGCAAAGGGTGTGTGTCCTGGTTCTCCCATATTTGTTGATGCACTACACCACTGTGGTATTGTCTGTAACCACGTGAAGAGGATCCAGGGACCAAAGATGTTTCAGAGAGATGAGTGCTTTGATCAGGGAAAGCATCTCCTTGATATTTGTGTGCTTATATCTATCCTTGGTATTCCACACCCCTGCACTATTATCATTCCTGAAACTGCTCCCTCAGCAAAGCCTGAAGCGTGTGTGGTGACTGACTGCTTTGAAGCAGGGAGGGAGAAGGGGAGACCAGATTTGAGGCTATCTGTTGTCTTCACCAAAAGATTTCTCTTCTGACAAACCCTAGCAATGAGATTTGAAATGATAAAGGGTATTGCTGCTAGGACCAAAGAGATTTTAGATACTGCTCTATCCTTCTCATGTGGAGTCCTGCCAGGGATATCATGAGACTCATAGAAGCCATAAAACCCAAAGTCCGGAGGTATTACCTTGCAGTAACCAAAGTCTGAGTGGAAAGCCTTAGATATAGCTCTAGGTAAAGATCTATTTTCCTGTCAAAGTAAAGTTCTTTGAACTGAAGTGTCTAGTTGACATCCCAGGAACATAACCCTGTATGAAGGAGTCAAGAAAGACTTTTGAATGCTCTGTTGGAATCTCAGCTTGTGTAAAGAGATCTCTCACCTAAGAGAAAGAGAAAGAGAAAGATTGTCGACACTTAAAAAAAAAGACTCTGCAAAGATAAGCAAGTCATTTAAATATGGAAGAATATGGATACCTTGTAGCCTACAAAAAGGTATAACTGGAGCTAGATACTTTGTGAACACTCTTGGTACAGTGGATAGTCAAAAAGGTAGGCCAGAAAACTGATACTGTGATTCAGACACAGAAAATCTTAAGAAACATCTCTGTCAATTGCCCCTTTCATCACACTTTTTATCACCTTTGCAGCAGAGGGAAATCTCTATCCAAGGGAGAATCTAAAATCTCATTTTTAACACCATCTGGGAGGTTCTGAGAATGCAGCCATACAAACTTCAAAGCAGTAAGAGTGGCCATAGCACTAGAAGAAGCATCAACAGATACACACACACACACACACACACACACACACACACACACACACACACACACACACACACACACACACACACACACACACACACACACACACACACTTATCACTGGGTATTACTTATCTATTAATGAAGGTTTAGTTCCTTTACCCAGGTATTTCAGGTACCAATTGTTGTGTGAAGGAGAAGGAGTCCAAAGAGGGGTGGATCATTCATGTCTTGAAAGGCTAGACACAGTCCTCCATAAAGGAGTCTGTCGGAGTCTGGATAAAGAGAGAGGACTGCCATTTTGTCCCGATAACTAGGAATTCTTAAGTCGCTGATCTTTTTAGTTAATGAATCTCTGAGATCACTCAGGTTGAGTTGTATGTTTAGACAAACACATACCAACAGGTGCATTATATTCAATAATGGGTCCAATAAGATACAAGTAAAGGGGAATTAAGACTTCTTTTGATCTGGTGGAGATGCCTTGTAAAGTAGAGGAGTTAGACAGAATGGTTTCTGAACTATTCTAGTGACATGATAGTCAAACAAAAAGGAAATATAAACAACAGGGCCTAGATCCCTTCTGACGTTGTCTGGAGAATGTGAAAATGTTTTGCTTACCAAAATGAGCTATGTTGCATTGTTTCACCTTTAATATGTGGCCATTGTCCTTGCACCAGTTGTTACCATAGTGTAACCCACATAAAAACAATTATTTGCCAATGGAAGATCAAATGACACCCAGTTTATACTTGTATACAGACCTGGATAACCATAGGCCAGGAGTGTTGGCCTGAAGATCCAACAAATAGATGCAAAATAGAAGAAGGTCCAGCAATGAGTCCAAATGGCACACTGCTGGTAACTTCTTTGCTTTCAGAAGTGGCACCTGCAACTCTAACCACATAGATTCTGTCAACCAACCAGTTAGGTATTTGCTGTACAACATAAGCAATTCTGCCAGATTTACAAGTTTATCAGTAATGCCTGCATGGGGGATTGTGGCAAAGGCCTTGACCAGGTCCAGATGTGTTATATGGACTGCATAACTATTATCTACTGATCTGGTTACTTTTTCAAATAAATCAATGAGATTAAATAGGCAAGTCCCTCTTTTGGCAAAGCCAAATTGGAAGGATGTCCAGGGTTAAAAGATTTTCAATGTCCAGATTAATGATGTCTGATATAATATGCTCCATAGCTTTACATATAAGGCTAGTGAGACTAAGGGGTCTGTAGTTACCAGGGTCTGTGGTTGGTCCATCCTTTTGTAATGGCATTACAGTGGCAGTTTTCACTGCTTCAGGAATATAATCAGTGGAGAGGATTAGATTAAAAAGGTTAACTAGAGGTTCAAGTAGATTATATTTGGCACTGATAATCAGGTAACCAGTTATACTATCAGGACCCATGGATAACGCCCTCTTAGCTTTTGACAGGGATGAGTGAACTTGTTCCAAAGTAATTAAAGGGGGTGGCTGGATTGTAAAACTTTTGGAATATCTATAACTGTAGGTGTGGAGTATAATTTGTACTAAATGTGTCAGCTAAGACAATAGCTATTTCCTTTGGATCAGAGGGTGCAATATTATTGTGGATTAGCTCCAAACATTTTTGCTTTCAGTTCTTAACTTCCTGACATAGTTAAAGAGATGTTTTTTTTGGCTTTAGTGGCAATTTAAGTTTATAATCAGCATTGAGCTTCCTAATAATTCCCTTAAGTTCTTTACTAGTTTCCCTAAGAGTGTTCTTAAGTTGGTTAGAATGAGACCTTTTATAAACATTAAGTAATTTTTTCTTTTTTTTTTAATGTCTTGTTGGTTTGCTTTGTGTTGTTTTCCATTTTTTTTATCAATACATACGTGGAAAGTTTATGTATTTAGATAGATTTTGTATGGTATCCCTTTAAAATATAACATTCTGCTTAATGGTATAATTGATGGTGTAAAAGGTGTACTTGATTTATGTAATTAGATTCTGAAGAAGTCCTGTTTTACAGGATGAAAGTGCGTAATCTCTGCTGTGTTTTGTTTGGGAATAAAAGAAGTCCATTTTTATGACTGGTCTTTTTTATTTTTTACACATTTTATTTTTCTGCACCATTTTGTGTGTTTAATTTGCTGCTGTTTGGTGCTACAGTCATTATGGACTCCCTCGATGATTTCCCTTCAGCGTTTTCACCAATTCAGAGAGATGAGATCAATAGGATTTACTCTGAACTGGCCGTCGTGAGGGGTGAACTTACTCATTTGATTGACTTGCTTAGTCAACCAGGAAGTGCTTTATGTAGTGGGTGGAACTCTTACAAGCTTCATTAGCTCTGAATGGAGAACGCTGTTAGGATCTTGTTTTACCTGGAGATGGTTCAGGTGCGATTAGGGAAACACACATTTCGCACATTTCTTTCAATAAGGATGATTCTTCTGTTCACCAATTCAGTGCAGAAGAACTAGGAGCTTGCCCTAAAGGTACTGATTTGTTAAAAACTTATTTTTGTTCCACTTCAAAGCCTTCCACTAATCGGCAGGCATAGCCGGCCTTAGGCATAGGCCAACTAGGCAGCTGCCTAGGGCGCCGCTCTAGTAGGGAGCTTTTCCAGTAATCTGAATGGTGTAGGTAGACTAGGATAGAGGCACCAGGTAATGTTGCACCAGGTAATGTTGGGGGCACTGTGGAAACCTTTTGCCTAGGGTACCAGTTGACCAAAGGCCATCCCTGTTGGCAGGCTACCCTTTCTGTGAAACATAAAACAGTGTCAAATTCTGGATGTCAGCGAAATGAAGATGTTAATGTTGAACATTTTATTAACAAGCCTTATAGTTTTGTAGACATGAATAGTAGCAAAAAACTGCATGATTTATTAGTTGACAACCAAAATGTGGTTCGCTTAAAGACTTAGTTGTTCTTTTTAAAAACAAGTTATTTGAATTAAAGTCTTAGCCAGCGGTGGCCTGTGCTATTGGACTGCAGGACTGCAGCCCCCCACCCCCAGCTGTAAAAAACGAAGAAAGAAGAAGAAAAAAAATGAAAAAATAAAAAATAAAAAAATTGCAGACCTTTGCGAGTTGCGCATGCGCACTCATGGCATTTCCGACAACCAGACTGCTGCTGAACCAGACTAGAGCATGCACAGAGCTCCGGACTGATTCAGCAGCAGTCCAGATTAGAAACACAGCAGTCAGAAGCATCCCAGAAGTCTATGCAGTTAGTTACAATTGCATAGACTTGGAAAGGGATTGGACTACAACATCGGCAGCCTAGCCTGCTTCTCGCGGGACAGAAGGACTTCACGATGGGATCGGTGACATTACACAAGTGGAACATGGAGCTATGCAATGGAAGGCCCTGGACCAAGTAAGGTAAGTTAATGGTGTGTGTGTAATGCCCCAGTTGCTATATACTGGTGGCAAGAGAACACATGGTGGTGGGTAGAGAATACCTCAGACTTGAACCCTGTACCATGGGTGCAGGTGGCAAGGGCCTGAATTCCCTACCCACCACCATTTGTAAAAAAATTGCAGATTTTTGCCTCATATTTGTTCTGTTCTGTTCCTCATAAAATCTGTGATTTCTGTATTTTTGTTTTCTTACACAGTTAGTAGTGCTGTGGTGCACTGGTAGCATTGTTGCCTAACGACTGCAGGTTCTCTGATTTGATTCTTGGCTGGGGTGCCTTCTGTGTGTTGTCTGCAGGCTGGTTAACAAATGTTAAAGAAATAAAAATAACAGGCATTTGAATTTCCAACTTCATATTCTTCAGAAAGTACATGGTAACACAAAACCTTTTATTCTAGCAGTTTTCTAAGTTTATAACATGGATATTTTAAATTTGTCCCTGTTTTTGGGACTGTATTACCCCCATTATTGGCTTCGTCCAGGTTTTTTGTGCTAAGGTTGAGAGCTATTGTGAGAACTCAATTCACTGAATATGTTTGGGGGCTGTATTCCCACATTACTGGCTTTGTCCACATGTTTTTTGCTAAGAGGTTGAGAGCTATGGTGAGAATTGAATTGACTGAATATGTTTTGGGGCTGTATTCCCCCATTATTGGCTTTGTCCAGGTTTTTTGTACTAAGGTTGAGAGCTAAGGTGAGAACTGAATTCACTGAATATGTATTCCCCCATTACTGGCTTTGTCCACGTATTTTTTGCTAAGAGGGTGAGAACTATGGTGAGAACTGAATTCACTGAATATGTTTTGGGGCTGTATTTCCCCATTATTGGCTTTGTCAACGTGTTTTTTAAGTGGTTGAGAGCTATGGTGAGAAGTGAATTCACTGAATATGTTTGGGGGCTGTATTCCCCCATTATTGGCTTTGTTCAGGTGTTTTGTGCTAAGAGGTTGACAGCTATGGTGAGAACTGAATTCATTAAATAGTAGCCATTTAAGTTTCAGTCTTCCTCCCTTTCACAAAACATATGATTTGGCATAGTGGTATGTTGCTCTGACTGTTTTGCACAGGGTCCTGGGTTCAATACTTGGCAGTGAAATGTATGGTGGTAACAGAGCATTTTATTCTAGCAACTTTCCAACATTATACAAGCAATGTTTAAAATGTGTCCCTGTTTTTGGGTCCCCCCCAATAAATTGTGGCTTTTTCCAGATATCTAGTGCTGCAAAGTGGAGAGATATAGCTGAGTGTTGAATAGATTTTACAAGGTGCTGAGAGCTGCAGGGGAACAAAAGTTTAGTGCTGCTTATGCTGAGTTTGCTTGATTTGTTAATAGCACAACAGGTAGTGTACTTGCTTTTGATGCAGAAGGCTGTGGGTTCTACTCCCCCAGTAAGTAGATGCATTGCTGATACTGTACTGTGCTGTAAAGGGGGTGGATGCTGCAGTCCTTTTTGGAGAAGATACCTAGTAACTATGCACCTGTTATCAGTTTGCCATCTATTCCCTATTGCAATATTACTAGCTTATCATTTTTTTATTGCAACATAGGCAATTTATTCCTCAACGGCAACAGGCACTTTATTTGTAGTTGAAACAATGAAATATAAAGTTATTTGCCAGCAGCAACCTCTTTATTAGTTACAGATCTCTTTAATGTGGAATTATTTAGATGACTTTTACTTCTGCAGAGATTGTGCATATTTACTGATACTGGTGGGCTGTAGAAGTTTGAGTAGACTTTTATGATGGAAATGTTCTGAACTGGGCAGTTTTGTCATTATTAGTGCATGCATTTTGTTTTGTTTACTGGAAAAATGTTCAAAACAATAAATTTAAAATGCTCTCTAACAACTGTACTGTATTATACGAGGCATATAATTTAATACAACCAGGAAGGTGTATTAAAGAACACATGTATGTTTCCTGTGCAAGGAGCCTATGATTTGAAAACAGCCCAAAGTTAATCTTTATCTGCCACTGGCCAGATGTATTTTCTTTGAATGTGGGTTTCAATGAATGTGAGTTTCAAGGGCAGAGAAGTTTTAATACTAAGTCTATTTTCATTGTGAGACTGCATTGCTTTGTTTAGCAGATTTTATTAGTGTTTGTGCTGTAAAATGAAAAATAAAACTTTTAAATGAAATCCAAATCATCGTAGAAGTAAAGCAGTATGCACATTACAGTGTTTATGGTAAATGTGGTGAAACAGCCAAGTCATGGTACATTGTAATAGCTGCAGGGGGGAGGCCCCATTCAACCATGATTTTGTGAGGAGGGGAAGGGCGGCAAACTCAGACAGCCCCGGCTGAACTATACCTCTCAACTGTCCAGATTTTTGCTTTTTTTTTTTTGGTTTGTTCCACATAAAATGTGTGGTTTTCTGGCAAATCATTTAGGAATGAAGTCACCAAATAATGACAGACATTGAGTTTCAGACTTCATACTCTTCAGAAAAATGATGCTAAAGCAAGACCCGTTGTTCTGTCAACTGACTATGTTTATACAAGACCAACTTTTAGTACTGTTCGTATGTTCCCCCAATATATTTGGCCATGTCCAAATTTTCTGTGCTAAGAGGATGAGAGGTACACTCAAATAAATCACTTATAGAATTAGGTATATCCAAACCTCTCAACTGTCCCTGATTTGGGCTCAAAATGTTGGTCTCCCCCTAATAATCTCTCTGCATAATGGCAAATTTGGAAGAAAATGTGGAGGGTTTACAATTAATAATTGTAATGATCAGTTATAGATTACTTTTAATTTCAGAAATGCATGTAGATTCTCTTATTTTGTCAACTGCTCAAGTTAACAGTACTAATATTAAAAGTGTTCCTTTTTTGACAGGTTTCCAGCTGTATTGTGTGGGTATTTTATATTTTTGCATCACATTTTTGGTCTGTTTTTCATAAAACTGGGGTTTTATCACAAATCAGTGGCAAATCATTAAAAACTGAAGTTAGAAAATAATGACAGACATTTGAGTTTCAGATTTCATACCCTTCAGAAAATCCCATTATCTTTCTTAAGTTTATAAGATCAGTATTTAAAAATTGTCCTTATTTTTGGGCCTTTGTCCCACTTCTGTTAATGGCTTTGTCCACATTTCTTGCTCTGAGGCTGAGAGATATGACAAATGTATCAGGGCCATCACCGTCAGCCAGAGACATTTTAATTGTGACATACTTGTTACACCCCACTCCCCACTTAGTGATTCTGGATGTGTCCAAGCAAGGCAAGGAGCAGTTATGCAGTGTAAGTGTGCAGAGTATCCCCCCATCCATGGTAGACACAAGTACTACAGTGGCTTTTAATCTGTCCTTGATTTTGAAGAATATTCTGTTTTTCTGACATATATTTATACTGTTGATTTATGCTTCTTATTCAGAAAATGCATGTCATTGCAGTGCCTGTTGCTCTGTGTTTTAGTAGCAATGCTTTAGTGACCATTGACTAAGCTTGTCTGAGACTGTAAGATGCAAGTAAGCTTTAATAAGCATGCTGTTAAAGAATTATCAACATTGAAGGCCTTTTTGTTGTTGCCATGCAGAGAATATTTACATAACTAGATAGCGTATAAGCCTTAAATACTGAAATGCATATGACAGTATTTGTGATAATGGACAGGATTACAGTATTTTCAGAAGCTCATTACATTTGTTGGAGACTTCAGTCATCTTTATAGGCTTTACTGCAAACTAAATAGAATGCCAGTCTATCATGTGTGGTCCATAAGCTGTGCAGTAATCCTTTAAGCAATTTATCTTGACATTGTTTCTTGTTTGCTGTTCATTTTTTACTTTGATCATGTTTTCCCCATGAAACAGCTAGATAGTTGTCAGGCAGCAGGTCTTTTTTGGATAAGAAACATTTTTACAAGTGGGAGTATTGCTACTTTAGCATGTTACTTGGTATTTTTATAAAGCTAAATATAAATGATAATTAGAACTGCAGTGCAAGGAGAAGTTGTTTGAGTTGAGTGCTGCTTGGTTTTTTATACCTGATTTTGACTGGCATTCCAGTAATGTATTTAAAAAGTAATTTATTTTTTTCATGCCTCACAACCATATTGTTTCCATCTAGATATTAAGTAAGCTGTCATGTAGCCAATGCATTGAAATATTTTTTTCCTTCTCCACTTCATTTTGTCTTGATTGAACTCTCATAATGATAGTTTAGCACCCAGGGCAGCGTATTTAATTAAAGTCCCAGTTTTTGAGCATAGCTCCACCCCTTCCTAGTTGGCCACACCCCTTCCCATTGGCCCCACCCATTCAGCTGTCTCCTGCAGCCCCCCTTTGATTTGAGTCACCAGCCACCACTGGTCTTTGCAAATAGACAATGCATATTTACAGAGATATCTGCAGTTAAAGATTGTATCACAAGGACTGCAATGATGGTGTCTAGCGAAATTTCTGTTCAGTTTGGATTACAACGAGGAGATTTACTCTGGGTTTTGTGAGATGTTTAACAAACATGGCTTTGAGTTGATGGACAAAATTATAAAGTTTAATGATTTAAGGATTTGCTAGACAATTAAAGATGTAGAGAAGTTAAGAACGATTTATTGTTTTCTCAGTGGGAAAAGTTTTATGTCAAGCAGTTCACCATAGTAGAAAGGATATGTAAGAAGATGTTTAAAAGAAAAAGTAATAAGTTACTTAGAGATTCTAAACAACACACAGACAATCAAGCTTTTTCTAATATGGTTAATCATTTTGAAAATAAGTCTAACAGTCACACATCTAGTGTTCAACAAAAACAGAGTGCACAGACATTCAAGCCTCCCTCCCAGAACCATCTGAGGGGTTGGTGGCAAAACAAGCACCATTTTGCCCCAGGAAAGCCGAAAAGGCCAGAGGTAGTCACACACGATTGGATGAAGAAGAATTAAATCCTTCTATTTTGTGCATCAATAATTTTCTTTTTCCTATAATGGTTTCCACATTTATAATTATACAAATAATAAGATCACTAAGGAACATTTTTCCCTTTTTGGGAAAGGGTAGAAGTTTGTACCCACTAGAAAATTTGATATAGTGGAAACAATTATTGAGACAAAACTTTTTATTAGAAAACTGAATTTAGCTATTATGTTTAATGAGCAAGACAATATGAATAAGTTTTTGCGCCAAAAAGAGGTGAAGAAAAAAATCACTTTCAGTCCCCCATTACACCCCACGTTAAACGTTTTAGAAAAAGCCATAATTGAGGATCTTTATGCCCTTGAAGCAACAATCAAACAAATTCCTTTAAGAAACTCGAATTTAAGTAAAGTTGAATGGCAACTATTTAATTCTATGAAAAATGATAGATTCCTCAGGGTAATGAAGCCTGATAAAGGTGGGGGGATTGTGTTATATGATTCTTTAAATTATTCAAAAGCCATGTTTGATTTTTTGAATGACTCTAATTCTATATCAGCGTTTCCTTAAATGAAGTAAATATTGGGCACAACAGGATTGATTCCTTTTTGGAAGAATATTTACATGAACAAAGGATCACTCCTGATACATACAATTTTTTAAAAGTCAAAAACCCGGTTGTAGCCACCTTCTTTGGTATACCTAAAATACATAAAGATTTGGCGAATCCCCCTTTTAGGGCCATTGTCTCAGGGTGTGGCTCTAAAACATATCCCATTGGGTTATGCATTGACAAATGGCTGAAATTTATATACCAGTCTGTCAAACATTTAATTGTTGACTCATGGGATTTTCTTGGAAGACTTAAAAATGATATTTGGAGGAAAGATCTTATTTTTCTTACTATAGATGTAGTAGATCTTTACACTTCTATACCCAAGGACAAGGGCATGGAACATTTCCATGGTAGTTTGGTTAGATGTTCACCGTTTTCTAATGACAAGGTCAGCTTGATTTTAGAACTAATGTCATTAGTGTTAGAGTATAATTCCATCTTTTTTGAGGGGGAATATTACAAGCAAATAAAAGGGGTGGTGATGGGTGCCTCGTGCCCCTATTTATACCAATTTAGTCTTGTGGGATTGGGAATGTAATCATGTTTTTAATTATAGGTTTTATCGATATGTTAACCTGTATGTTACATATCAAGATAATATTTTTATTTTGTGGAAGGGACTAGAACACAGAATTATTGAGTTCCTCGATTATCTTAACAAGTCTTAATTTTTAAAGTTTATTTGTCACTATGATAGAGATGGTATTAATTTCTTAGACACTTCCATAAGTCATACTAATAATGGTTTCAAATTCACCGTTTACAGAAAGTTCACTTTTAGTAATTCTTATTTGGATTTTTCCAGTAATCATCCCTTATGTCAGAAAAAAGTATAGTCAAAGCACAATGTATTAGAATAGCTTGTATGACATCACATCAGGAAGATTTGACTAGAGAATTAGACATTGTTATTAACATCTTTTTAGCTAGAGGATATCCTCAGTATTTACTTGATATAAGGAATTATGTTGAGTCCGAGTGGGGTAGGAAGTATAAACCCCTGCCTGGTGTTGGTTTAGTTACAACTGGCAAGGTGAATCAGGGAGATATTTTTGAGAGGGCTCTAGTACTTAAGTTTAATGGCAATGTGAGAGAAGTTCAGAATATTTTTCATAACAATTGGAGTATACTTAAAAGCTCTCCAGAATTTTTAAACACTATAGGGTCTAAGCCTTTATTTAATTTTAAAACAACTCAGAACTTTAAGGCTGAATTTGAGAATACAACCGATAATGGGCTGGTTAGGGGAGATCATAGATACGGTATCGGTATGTATAACTGTGGATCTAGTAATCAATGTCCTTGCATTTTTGAAGGTGATGTATTGACCCTAGACAATGTAATCAAATAAAAAATAAGGTTCATCAGGGGAAACTGCCATTCAGAGGCAGTTATTTACCTTGCTAAATGCATGGGCTGTCTGGCTTATTACATAGGTAAAACTGAAAGGACCCTTAGAAAAAATGTATGAGCATCAGTGCCAAATATTCAAGAAGAATTATAATAATGCTCTATATAAACATTCCATTGTTTGTCTAACCTTTATTAATTATAAGTTTGGCATTTTGGAGCAGGTTGTACCCAGTTCTAAAGGAGGGTCTATTAATTTGAAATTAGAAGAGAAAGAAATGAAATGACAACTTAAATTGCATGCTTTGAAATTTCCAGGTTTAAATGAACATATTCCCTTACAGTCTATTTTAAATAATAGAGCCTTTCGTACATTTTAACAGGTGGATTCAGTATGGCCTTTTTGTATTTTTTAATAATTTTTTAATGTCTTGGTTTGTTTCTTGTTGTTTTCCATTTTTTTATCAATACATACATGGAAAGTTTATACATTTAGATATATTTTGTATGGTATCCCTTTAAAATATGCTATTCTACTTAATGGTATAATTGATGATGGTATAAAAGATGTACTTGATTTATGTAATTAAATTCTGAAGAAGTCCTATTTTACAGGATGAAAGCATTTACTCTCTGCTGTGTATTGTTTGGGAATAAAAGAAGTCTGTTTTTATGACTGGTCTTTTCTATGTTTTACAATTTTTTTTTCTTTTGCTGTATGCATTATTTATATGGGTGTTCTACCGCAGTTTTTTTTAAATTTCTCATTATATTTGGTGTGGATAGGGACTGCCTTATCAATGCTACAATTTAAGTGGGAGTAGAAATCGGAGACCTAAGCAACTTTAGTGATGGGATCCATCAAAAGAGGATTTTATTTAGTTCATCAAGTAGCTGAGGAAGGTTTGCTTTTGAGAAGAACATAAAACAGCTGTATTTACAGAGGAAGTATCATCAGTTTTAAAGAAAAGGTCACTAATTGATGGTCTAATTTAACATAGCAGGATGATATGATAAATATGGAGACATGCAAGGAGTGGCCATATTTGTGAGGACTAGATCAAGAATACTGAGGCCCCTAATGGGATAGTTAGCTAGTTATAAAAGAGTTTTAGCATTTATAATAACAAAAAGCATTGGGCATGCCAAGTATTGTAGGTCAGACAGTTTATTAATGGATAGTTGAAATCCCCCCTCCCCCACCGTAGAAAGACATTAGATTTAATGAGGATTTCAGCTAATGTGTTAAGATAGCCATCTTACTCAGAATGGGGCATAGAGGGTCTTCTGTAACTAGCTATAAAGTAGTAATTAGTCATGTTTATTGTAATTTGGGCATCTGTTAAGAGATGATGATATCCTTGACAAATACTGACATACACCCACAATTGTCAGTGGGTCTGAAGGTGTGATAGGTACTATATCCAGAAATATGGGAAGTGAGTTTTGTTGCTCTGAAACCATAGGTCTGTAACTGTACATATATGAATGTGTTCAAGTTGCAGGAGAGTCTCAAGTTTGGACATTTTTTAAATAAGAATCCATGCATTGATTAGAGCCACATAAATGTGTTCCAAATTACAATTTAGTAGGTCGGAATGTACATCAGATGGACTCTGCCTAAACAAAAGGCACTATGAGGCAGCAAAGGTTTTAGCCAGAACATTAAAACCTTGGTAAGAGAGATGCAAACCATCCCTGGCAAGACAGGAAGGCTTGCCAGCCATCTCATCCCAAACTAACGCATACAGGATCACCTTAGAATGGCACCAGCTACATAGCTAGTTATTAAAGCCAAGTATCTTAGCTTAATATTTCAATATCATTCTGAATGCTGGCAAAATACCATTCAAGGGCAGTGTTTTTCCTGCCTCAGACACTTTTTGTTAAGAATTACTGCTTTGCCGCCTACTTTTCGGCATTTTCCAGCTTGCTAAAGTTTATATCTGTATTAGAAACAGTATTTAGAACACATCTAGAGCCTGTTTACTGCATTTCCTGTGTTGCACTTAATTTAAAATAGTTTTTTCTCATAAAACTGCATTTTACCTGACTTTGGCCTAGCACTCAAGTGTGGGGTCATTTATTGCACTGCTGTGATTATTTTGCTGCTTGTGTATCTCGGCTACCTTTAAACTAAAACAAAAAAGAAAAAAAAATCTTGCTTTTTCCCACTTTCTGAAATTTAAGAAAGTTCAGTTACAGATTTGCTGTTCTGAACTGTTTGTAAGTTTCTTGGAGGCCAGTGGTTGCTTGGAATAAAGGGAATTCTCTGTGTTCACCAGTGGCAGTGGTTAACACTGAACAGCCTGCCTGTCCCTGTAGGAGTGGTTACTGCCTAGAAGCTGTAGTTTTATTGGCTGTTTTGGGTCAATTCTAAACTCCTTGATCTTTATCTCTTAAAACCCTGCAACCCTCTTTTAGTGCGGTCTTGCGCACAGAGCAGCGTCGAGCAGCGCCGCTTAAACAAGCTTAAACTATTCCCGGCTGCACAAAGTCTGCTCTTCACTTTTTCCCTTAGAACTGCTCTAAATCTCAAATTAAGCACTCTATTCTAATTCTAAAGCCTTGCACTTGCTCGTATAAGTAATCTCATAGGTAAACACAAACTAAAGCACTACATCCTCTTATAATCCTTCAAAGCACTTGCTCCCTATTGGTTCTTTCTGATCAGTCATTAAGTAGTTCCCTATATTATTTAGGCATGTCCAAAGGTCAGTTTCGAGTTTACTCTTCAGTCCAGCTGGTGAATCTGGGAATCTTGAGGCAATGTTACAACTGCCTTATGTATACAGACCACCCTCTCCTCCTCCCAATATATGTAAGAGATGCAACTATATAGCCAAACTGGAGGCTAAGCTCTCTCAACCCAGTACTGGCACAGCCTGTCAGGAGGAGAAGGTAACCACACACAACACAAATCCAGTCTCACATAGACCTAACGCATCAGCAAATGAAACACATAAACACACAGAAACATACTTGGAGGCTCTAAATAAAAATCTGCTTAAGCAGCAGAGACCTCCAAAGCAGACATCCAAGCAACACCTACCACAAAATAATATCCACGTAACACATAGCTCACAAAGTCAGTGTGCCACACAGTCACAGCCCTTAAGGCTAAACAGCACACCTAATACACTTGTAATAGGTGACTCTATTGTCAGACACACTGACGTCCCACTCACCAGGTTAAACAAGGAGAAGGTCACTGTAAGCTGCCTGTTGGGTGCCAGGATCCGCCACATAAGACAAGCACTCGGGTCACTCCAAAGCAAGTACAAGTATGACTCCGTCATTGTCCATGCTGGTGTGAATGACCCGAGATGTACCTCCCTGGACTACATGAAAAAAGACATACAGGAGCTCTTTGATCATGTAGCCCAGGCCAGTATGACCCTGACCTTGAGTAGCATCTTACCCTCACCAAGAATGATGCCACAGTATAAAGACAAAATGATCAATTTTAACAATTGGCTAAAGTATTGGTGTCATTCAAAGGTGATCCAGTGTCTGTCAGCCTGGGATGACATGCTCGACAAGCCACGTTGCTTTGCTAGGGATGGCTTGCACCTATCACCCCTGGGTTTTCGAATACTGGCTAAGGCTCTTGCCTCCCCCATAGTGCCTTTTTTAGGCAAGGCTCAAAAGACAAACCCACCCCCATAGACAACTCAAAGAAAAAAAAAATAAGGTAATGCTGCTCAATGCCAGAAGTCTAAACCTCAAGAAGCAAGCACTTGAGACTCTCCTCAGTATGGAGAATATCGATATCTGTGCAGTAACAGAAACCTGGTTCAAGGCTCCTGAGAGCACCCCAGCACTACCAGGCTATACTTCATACCATGCTTTCCGGCCCCAAAACTTGGACCTAACCACAAAAGGAGGGGGAATATCCATATTTATCAAAGATACCCACACCTCCAGGCTAGTGGCACTGCACAAAGCTTTGGAGACCATCCATGCGCAACTAACAGTGATTAAAACTGCCTTTCAGTTTGTAGCCTGCTACAAACCACCCTCCCAAACACAGGAACCTCACTTGGCTTTCCTGAGAACACTGGAGAATATGAAGGTCTCTCCAAATACTATTATATTGGGTGACTTCAACTACCCAAACATCGATTGGGAAAACTACTCAAGCCCAAACACCCTCGCCCAATGGTTCCTAGAATTTATAAACTCAAATGCTATGGAACAACTGGTCACCACTACCACAAGAGGGGAAAACATACTGGATCTGGTCATCACCAACATGGGGTCTCTGTGTTCCATACCAGAGGTATACCCCTCATTGGTAAGATCAGACCATAAACAAATCTCACTGGACATCCATATTCCATCCCCACCCCTAGCCAAGGAAACCACGGTGAAGAACTTCTCAAAAGCAAACTTCACACTTCTCAAAACTGAGGTGGAATCCTTCAAAGCCCCCGGGCCAGTGGACAATACGGCCCAAAATGCAGAATCTTTTACAAAACCATTCCATGGACACCTACAGGAATGCATGGAGCATGCTATCCCAAATAAAACCAAGACTCACTCCTCCAAAGGCAGGAGACCTGTCTGGTGGACCCCGGCCATAAATAAGCTATACAACAGAAGGAGAAAGCTACTACATGACAGAGCAAAATCCCAGAAAGGGAAGTCGTCACTGATCAGTACTAGCAAGAAACTACGATCCCTCATAAAAATCTTCTAAGGCCAGCTTTGAAAGAAAAATTGCACAAGACACTAAAGATAATCACAAGGCCTTCTTTAGTTATGTCAGAAACCTGGGAGGCAACTCCCAGATATGCTCTGAGTTAGTGCAAAATGACAAAAAATTCACTGAACCCACAGACATTGCCAACATCCTGGCAGAAAGGTTCAGTGCAAACTTCTCCCCCCCCATTCCCCCCCCAAAAGAGCAAATGTCTATTCCAACAGAGTGTAGCCTTCCTGAGATCACAGATGCACAGGTGAGAGCTGCCTTCTCCAAAGCAAAAAACACAGTATCAATGGGACCAGACGGTGTCCCAGGCTGTGTCTTACATGAGCTCCAAGAAGAACTAAACCCTCATATAAAGTCACTGTTCAATCTCAGCCTTACTACAGGATATGTTCCCAAGGAATGGCGTACAGCAACAGTGGTCCCACTCCACAGAGGTGGTGCCACAACAGATCCCGGAAACTATCGCCCTATAAGCCTGACTAGCTTGGTCTGCAAAGCTATGGAACGTATCATCATGGAAATCATAAACAAAGACATTGGGAACCTCCAGACACTGGATACTACCCAATTCGGCTTCGTTAAGGGCAGATCTTGCCTCTTGAACCTGGTCGACTTCTTTGAAACAGTTACCAAAGCCATAGACAAAGGGAAGGTAGTCCACACAGCCTACCTGGACCTCGCAAAGGTCTTTGACACAATACCCCACTCGGGCATCATAAATAAGCTCACCAGCTTAAATATCAACCCCTATGTCACAAGATGGGTTGCAAACTGGCTCAGGAATAGAACCCACATGGTCAGAATAGCAGGTGCCATGTCAGACTCTAAACAAGTTACAAGTGGCTATCAGGTCATAATCATATTTGTCAGCATGGAGCCCTTGTTATATCCTGGATCCTGGCTCCAAGCAACAGCTAACTGTTACCGTATTTTTATCCAGTCTGGTGAGCATGGTATCCATATGGCTGACAATAGTCACCTATTACTAAAACATTTCCAAGCAGTCTCAGTGAGCCATAAGGGCTTGGAGCCTGTACCTTTGAGACTCTTGGAGGGTTGGGTACGAAGAATGAGGGTGTGTATGTTGCTGTGTGAACTAACACATCAACAAATCTGATTGAAAAAAACACTGACATTCAAAACAACAAATGTTTGATTATTGGACCATTTGGTAAAAAACACCACCTGAAGCCTTGTCCAAACATATATTCAGTCATGTTTTCAGGACCCATATAATGCACACACACACACACACACACACACACACACACACACACACACACACACACACACACACACACACACACACACACTGCAAGAGTGTATGTACTACTTTATATATATTTGTATCTCTTTATGATATTTTGAAATTCTGTAAATGACTTTATTTTGATAACAGTTTGCCATTTTTTACTATATGATTTCAACCAAATTTGCAAGTCTGTACTATGAATACTATTACTGTAAAAAATACAACAGATGTAGCAAGGATGATAAATGCCTCACTCTTCAAAATAGAAGTACTAAAATGTCCATAAGAGTGAGACAAAGCAAATGGGCAGTTGCTGTCTTGTACCAAACACCATGAAACTCAAGAATAAAAGCAATAAACCAACATTTATTAACCATTAATGGCTTCACAGTACAGATGCTGTTTCTTCAGACATTACATCTAAATCAGAACATCCAGGACGCTTATATAGCAATCAAATAGAACTAACCAATAATAGGCTACTTTCAATTAAACAATTAAAAACAGCTATTAGAAGCTCTGCAGCACTAAAATAAATCAGGGTGAACAAATTTTATATAAAACATATATAAAATTCAAACATACAAAACTTATATATACTTTTTTTATATAAAATTTATATATATATATATATATATATATATATATATATATATATATATATATATATATATATATATATATATATATATATATATATATAAAGGTACATATATATAAAAAATACAAATGTACAAAATATATATAGAACACATTCATCTGTACAATGGTCTTGCCTTAAGAAATCGTTTCAATGCTACTTTTTCATTAACTCCCCAATCCATATCAGCCCTGAGTCTAATTATCCATCTAGTATCAGTGGCTTCAGTCAAAGTGAAGCATTTACCATCCTTGCTACATCTGTTGCATTTGTTTCCTATGGCTGGTTGGGGCAATGGCTGAAGGTGTTGCTGGAGAAATAGAAATGGATTATATTCCTGAAGTACGTTCAGCTGCTGTTACTGAGAAGCTTGTTAACTGCTTGGAAATTCGCAGTAACCCTCTGCTGGAGAACAGAATAATTTTAGAGGATAAGCCATTTGAAAATGCGGACATTGATTTTTCACAACTACTGGTTGCAATACATCTGATTGAGAATGATATCTTTAAACTGAAACATTGGCAAACTCAGCATTATCATTTAGAAGCTTGCCTTGTACATTGTGTTGTTCCACATGGTTTGAGGGTCCTTAAAATGCCCACATATAGGGATAAACACCCTCAGTTGTTGGCCAAATGGTGGAAATTAAACCTGGACTTAAGCTTTAACTACATGCGTTTACCTATCAATGTTTTGTTATCTGAAGAAACCTCTCTTATAGAAAAAATAGCAGCACAACAGAAGTTGTATGATGTCTTTCCTAACAATATTTAAGACGAAGAAATGAGTGCCCTTATAGAATCAGCTACCCTCTTCAAGAGGAGGTTACTACGAATTAAGTTTAGGAAACTCGAGAGGGACAGAGAAGATTTTGCTAAGGGATACGTTTTTGTTTGGCCGAAATCTGTTAATAGGGGCATTAACAGTGATTCTGATAATCTACCTGAATGCACCTAAGCTGAAAATGTACCTGTAGCAGGTTAGTTAATAGTGAAATGCATACAAATACAACTTGTAATATGAAAGAAATGCAAGATACACGCCTACCTCCTTTGAAAGAATTAGAAGCTAGGAGGAAGACTTTTCCATCTCAAACAGCAGCTGTTGCTGTTGTTTCATCTGAGCACCCAAAGGAAACTAATCCATCAACTGGTGTTCACTCAGACAAGGATCTCTTGCAGAATATAGATGCAGTGTTGGTGGGGGAACAGGTTTTTCAATTATTGCCCATCACACTGAGCAAGAACATCAAGTCAGGATGTTCAACTAACCAGAGAACGATCCCAAAGCAGGGGAAGATTAAAATAAAAACTACAACAGAAGCTGGGGAACATGCAGATGTTAAAGAAAATGTGGTCAAGCAAGGACAATCTTTAATCTGAAATATTTCATCTAAACGGCGTATACCTGGTGAGTTCTCTTTACTGGAAAATACCCACTCAGACTTTGAACATAACCAATGCTGTGATTGGTTTAAAAATGTTTGTTAGAGCTATTATGCTAAGACTTACTTTTAATGGTCCTATTGCGAATGATGAATGTAATGTTTTTAAAAAACCTAGTGTTTTGCAACCATTAAATTACCCAACACTAGAAGCTTTATGTAAAATGTGTGAAAATGATCTCCATTTGATTTGTTTGGAGAACATGAGGACAGCTAATAATTTAAGTGCTGATGAATGGTGTGCCTTGATGTCACTTCAGATGAATGAAATGATAATTATTAGACCCGCTGATAAAGGGGGTCCGGTGGTCATTATGGATTCTGAGTTTTATATAAAATCTATGACAAATATGTTAAAAGACGATCATGTTTATGAGAGAATGACTAAGGATGAGGTTGATAGAATTGTTTTTAAGAGTACATGATCTATTATATGATTCTTTACTTTGTAAAAGTATTAACTTGGACTTATTTATTTTGTGGTAGAGAAGCCTGTCATCCCCCTTATATATGGATGTCCTAAAATACATAAACACCCCTCCCATCCACCATTTAGATCAATTGTTTCAGGCTGTGGATAGTGCACCGAGACATTATCTATGTAGAAAAACACTTAAGAATGGTGCTGGACTTGAATGAGTATATTTTAAGAGACTCTAAACAGTTCTTGATGGACTTATATAAGTTTTTGACTGGAAAAGTTCTAGTGACAATTTATTATTAGTCACTATGGATGTCCATTCTTTATTCACAGTTATACCCAATGATATAGAGGTAGAGATGTTAAGGGAATATTTATCGCAATATAGTTCATATGGACATACTTGTATAGAATTGATTTGCATGCTCATGGAAATCATACTTGAATATAACATCTTTTTGCTCAATCAACAGATTTACCTACTGAGGGAAGGAGTAACCATGGGCACATCAACTGCTAACAGTTATGATAATGTATTGATGGCCCACTGGGAGAATGAAACATTTTTAAAAAACATTAAGGTGGTAACAGGTTGTCTTCTATAGATGCTTTGCTGATGACCTTTTTTTGCTCTGGGGTGGTACAGAGACAGAGGTAGATTAATTCTTTGTATCTCTTAACACAAGTGCTATATTTCTTAAGTCTGATCTGAATGTATCAAGGAAGGAAGTGAATTTTTTGGATATCTAAGTGTTTAGAAATCAGTCTGGGTCTTTTAGTGCTACTTTTTTTTAAAAAGGCATGTACTAGGAATAATCTGCTTCACAAAAGAAGCATGCACCCTGGACATATTTTTAAGAACACAGTTAAAGGATAGGGCCTCAGGATGTCCAGGTTGAACCCTGATGATGGCATGTTTGAAGCAGATTTGGTTGGCCTGAAATCTAGATTAAAGGAAAGGGGTTATGATGAGCGGGATGTTGAGACTTCATTGCAGGAAATACAACAATTATGGTCTCCTAGAGGCAAACCATACTTTTCTGTTTTAAGTGAACAACCAGAACCAATACGAGATAGTAAGGTTGCTATAACATATTGCGTATGCCTTTATATTTTGCTAGTAATGTTAATTTAGTGACTAATGTAATGAAGAAATACTGGCCCATTTTAACTAGTAATTTAGAAATCAAGGATATATTGGGGACAAGCCTAGTTTTTCTGTTAAAAATAAAAAGTCTTTAAAATGCATGTTGTGCTGCCCTAATATAGGGAACACCATATCTAGGGATTTAACTTTTGCTACTGTTCCTTGTACCAATTGTAATTTTTGCAGCTATATTGATTGTTCAGTGCTTTTTGAGCACCCTGATTTGAGAAAAGTGTTTATGTTTAAAATTAATGCAGGCTGTTCTTTGAATGTGATTTACTTAGCTGTCTGCCAAATATGTATATCTTTCTATGGAGGAAAGACAAACAGGCACTTAAATGATAGACTTAAGGAACACACACACACACACACACACACACACACACACACACACACACACACATATATATATATATATATATATATATATATATATATATATATATATATATAAAATATTAGGAATAGGCTATGTAATAATGCTTTAGCCAAACATGTTAACGAATGTGGGCTAGAGCATAATTTTAAAATTTTAGTTATACAAACGATGGTCATAAATGAACCCAGATGATTTTGAAAATTTGACTGAAGCCACTGAGACTAAATAGATAATTAGAGTCAGGGCTGATATGGGTCAGGGCCTTAATAAAAAAGTACCACTGAAACCATGTCTTAAGGCAAGACCATTGTACAGATGAATGTGTTCTATATATTTTTTGTAGATTTGTATTTTCATAGGTTCATAGGTTCATAGGTTCATACTAGGCTATCTGCCCTAGGGCATTTATAAGCCTAGCCAGAGTATGTTTGGCTTTCGCCACCCATTTTAAATTAATTTTGCTATGCCCTTTTTCGAGGTTAGTATACTGTGCCTCTGTCTAACAGTGACACAGAAGTGATACCCGGGGTAAACCTATGATCTCCCATCCACTCATCAAGATTCCTCTTGAAGAGAGTCAGTGAGGGACTCTGCCTAACCTGGACTGGGATTTTATTCCATAGTGAAGGGAGCCTCTGGGTTATGAATCTGTCCCTCCAGCATGTCCTATTTATTTCAGTGCTGAGGTTCAAGTCTCTTGAGCGTGTAGCTCGATGGGATTTGGATTTTGAGGTGCAGCATGTCCCTTAATTCGGGTTGGACATGGCCTTATCGTCAGGCACAGGTCGCCTCTGAGCAGGCGGTATGCCACTGAGTAGAGCTGGAATTTCTTTAACCGTCAGCATATGGCATCTGTTTTAGCCCTTTGATCCTCTTGGTGAGGTACTTTTGGGGTCTTTCCAGTTGCTGCAGGTGTTTGGTAAGGTACATCCCAAAAGGGGCATTGTACTCGATTATGGGCCTGATGAGGGATGAGTAAAGAGGCACGATGACCTCCCCTAATCTAGATGTGAATCCCTTCATGATTAGGTGGGCTATATAAAATGTTTTTCTAACCACTTTGGCCACGTGGTTGTCAAATGAGAGATTGCTATCAACTTGGGTCCCCAGGTCCCTAATGACTTCTTCTGTACTTAATGGATTACCACCTATGTGGTAATTTGTGGGCACTTTGTTTTTGCCAAAGGGGATGACTATACACTTTTTGGCATTTAGCTTGAGGCCATGGCTCT
The DNA here is from genome assembly GCF_019279795.1 of Protopterus annectens. Classification (NCBI taxonomy): domain Eukaryota; kingdom Metazoa; phylum Chordata; order Ceratodontiformes; family Protopteridae; genus Protopterus; species Protopterus annectens. Next base: position 63,568,609 of record NC_056750.1, on the reverse strand, counting down.
GGCACCAGTTGTCTGTTTCTATGAGGCCCTTTTGGAGGATGCTTGTGTCGGCTGGAGAGTTGATTATGGCGCCCATTTTTCAGTCATCTGCGAACTTGGTCAGCCACAGTCCTTCCGTGTTGGCCTGTACCTCCGAGAAATATATACCAAACAAGAGAGGTCCCAGGACTGAGCCTTGTGGGACGCCACTTGTAACTGATTTGGAGTCTGACATGGCTCCAGCAATTCTAACCATGTGGGTTCTGTCCTTGAGCCAGTTTGCAACCCATCTAGTGACATAGGGGTTTATATTTAAGCTGGTGAGCTTATCTATATATATTATATAGATAAATATATATAAATATATATTTTTATATATATTTACCTTTCATATATATATATATATATATATATATATATATATATATATATATATATATATCAACATTTTTATATAAAAGTTTTATATGTAAGTTTTGTATGTTTTAATTTTATATAGAGGTTTTATATAAAATGTGTTCACTCTGATTTATTTTGGTGCCTTAGAGTTTCTAATGGCTGTTTTTAGTTGTTTAATTGAAAGTAGCCTATTATTGGTTAGCTCTATTTGATTGCTATATAAGTGTCCTGGATGTTCTGATTTAGATGCAATGCCTGAAGAAGCAGCATCTGTACTGTGAAAGTGCTTGCGTTTAATAAATGTTGGTTTATTGCTTTTATTCTTGAATTTCATGGTGTTTGGTACAAGACAGTAACTGCCCATTTGCTTTGTCTCTGTTTTATGGACTTTTTTAATACTAATAATGTACTTTTTCCAAAGTGCTGGGGACAGGCTAAAACAGATCCATGGACCAGCCCAGCCAACCAGTTAAGTAACTAAATTAAAAATATATACGATTACTATGTAGGCCATTCTTCCTGCAGCTTTATACTTCAGTGACTCTTATTTCATGGAATTCATAGACATTCAGTACGTCAGTGACTCACCTTTTCATGGAATTCATAGATATTCAGTACTTCAGTGACTCACCTTTTCATGGAATTCATAGATATTCAGTACTTCAGTGACTTTTCTCATTTCATGGATTCATAAACATTGAGTGCCTTGAATATTAGTTAGAAGACCGATGACGTCGCCTACACTGTAGGTACATAGATGTGATTCGTGAGCAGGATAATTAGTCATGTGAATACTGAACATGTGTACTTCTGTATTTTTTAGTATTCATATTACTCAGAAATCCTGTCTGGGCCCCAGTTTCATCTAGTCTGACAAGTTCTGAAGTTAATTTTAAGTTGTGTGTGTTGTAACAAGCGGTTTCATGCACAGCATGTAACCATGCTAGCATGCATTACAGATAATGACCATACTGTGCATACTATGTGTATACCATGTACTAAGTCTTTATGTAACAAAGTACTGCTAATAAAGCTTCTGTCTTTGTGTAGTTGTCATTGGAAGCACTAAATGTGTTGTTCTAAGTATGCATATCGTATGCATGTTCCTGACTTTAAGTGAATGTTCAAAATTTTCAAGACCCTGATTTCTGATCCTGAGGCTGAAAGGCATGACTGAGTGAATTTTAAAGTTTAATGAAAAGTTCAGTGAGATGCATTAGAGGAACAGTGGTATTTCAGTTTAAAGTGTGAACAAGATGTTTTCATTATTTTTCATTAAAAGAATTGCCTAATTTAAGCCTTCCAGCCTCTGAGGCCAGGACTGCAGAATCATTTAGAGACCCTAAGATACTTCTAAAGTCCCACTGACACTTCCCACCATCATTCTCTGGCCTTTTTATGGTCAGACCCTGCACAGGATTCCAGCAGGGACTCATGCTATCTCTACCGCTCATCAGCATCATGAATCTGCCATACTCATAGGCCCACTGCTTCCAAAGCTTGAGCTGACATTAGATCATAATACCAGGAAGACTTGATGATTTTCCTTGGACTTTAATATTTAATAAGGCTCATGAGGGAAGGCTTGACTGGCACATATAAATCAAAACTGATTGGTTCACAGCATGTTATTCAAAAAGTAGCACTCCAGTGCCATATCTGTGGCATAGATGCCTAGAGCCCTGAATGTGACCTGGAGAACCCAAGCTTGGGTAGCAGCTTGGGCAGTGGTGGGCAATGGTGGGCAGTGGTGGAAAGCCAGGGATGTGACTGAGTGGTTTATCTCAGCTCACCTGTCCTAGAGTGATGGACTGGGATTTTGTTCATAGCTGGATAATATCTAGTGGACATTGGGAAGAGGGTGTGATTCTGTGACCTGCTGAATATTCAACAACAGGAAGGCAGCCACATGTTCTGATGTTAGTGATATCACCATGTGTTTTGCCCCAAGTCAGATTTCTCTCCTTTTGCATAATAAAATTATTCCTCTACCCCCAGTGACGCATATGATGTTATCTTCTGAAATATCACTTATCAGGGGAGGTAACCTCATTATGAGATGCTGTTATGGGCATTCTCCCATGGAGAGTGAGGACCCACCTGGTAGACTTGGAAGAGATATGCCAAGATCTATTTACATCCACAGGAAAGGAAAAATGTATCTATAGGGACATGATGTAGAGCAGTGTTGGATATAGGTATGAAAAAATGAGTATTGTTCCTCCAGTTAAAGCTAAAGGTTTTCAACAAGAACTGGCAGTTTGAGTTAATTGCACTGGAGTCTTGAATGTGTGAGCTTCAAATGAAAACATGTCATTGTCAGAAGACTATTGTCAGACTGTCTAAATTTTATATTAACACTTCATTTTTGATTGTAGTAACCGACATACTACTGACTTCCTGTCAAAAGTGTGAAACCTAGTATTGCAGGTTCCAACTATTTTAAAATTAAAGGGAGATTCTGCTACAATAACTATGAAATGCAAAACCTGTTGTTATACTTTTTGTGAATTTCTACGAGGGGCACAACCTGACATGGGGATTGCAACCCCTGACACTTCTGGTATTCATACATACTAACTGAGATTGCTGTACCTCTGAGTAGGGTGAATAGGCTAAGATACTGCAGTCTCACAGTTAATATGTACTTCTATGTTTTGCACTTAAATTTCAGTTGCAACCTCATGCAGTATCGTGTTTATTTATTTTAACTCGTGCACATGCCATTTCCAGCCTTCATGTATTACAGTGTTTGCAGTACAGCGTTATCTCTTCAGTTGCTTCAACTTTGAACACGTTGAGCTTCTTTTAAGAGAAAATATATAAATGTGTACAAAAGAATAATTGTTTATAATCTGCCTACCAGATGACAATGTTTCTAACCTCTGCCAGAGTTGTCCATAAGGTTAAGACTATGAGTGTAGCTAACGTTCTCTCTCATGGAGTTTTAGGTTTGATTCCCTCTGTTTACATTTGTACACTGTGTGACTCTGAGCTAGTCATTTAAATAAGTGCACCTGCCCATCCCTAAAATGTGACACTTGGGCATTGCCAGCTGAATCAGTTAACAAATAAGCAAAGTTGCATAAATTTGTACAACAAAAGTGACAGTGGCACAATGAGCTTGCCATTTAAAGTGAAATCACAAATAAATACTTTGGAAAAAGAAATTAAAAGTACTAACGTAAAACTGAAAGCTGAACATCATTCTTTGGGAGTGTAGGTGGGAAGATAGGAAAACCATTGAGTCACTGAATATAAGACACAACAAAGGTTAAGCTGTGAAGGAATGTGTCAGACTGGCAAAGTTAGTTTCGCTGAATGTAAAATGTGTGAAAGTTTTTTGAAACTAACTTCACCGACAGTGGAGTTTGCTTTTTCCTCCACTGTTGTGCAACCTTGGAGTTGCTATACATATATGTTCAGGGGTTGTAGGAGATGCAGAGGAGGTTGCCCCCTGCAAAAATGTCTTTTTTTATGTTTCCCAAAGGTAGTTTCATTACAGTTTTCAAAATTTTTACTGTCCCGAAACTACCTTCAGCGAGCTGGCATGATTCCAAGACGGACTTACTATAATCCTGAGTTTTTCAAATTAATGTGGGTAAAGGTGCCACCAGAAATACAATCAGAACAAGTTATATGCCCTGCAATTAGATGTACCTAAAATAAACATGACATACATATTTTTGTGACTAAAAATACATATTTTTTGTACATATTTCAGAATATTGTCAATAAATGATGACATATTTTAACATTAGATAACATTTTTCTTAGACTATGTCAATGTATCACACATTTTTATATCTGACAGCTTTTAATCTAGGAAGTATTATTGCAGGTTGCTTATTTATTTATTTATTTATTTCAGTTTGTTAACTAGGTACATGAACTGGCTGAAGACTGTTTTCAGCAATGATCCCAGCTGCAGGGCAAGTACATAAGGCAAAACCTGTTGCACAGTAGTTCTAATAAGACAAAAAACAATATGTCTAGGCAACTGGAATTCAAGCTAAAGATATCTGACAGTTGTAAAGAGGCTAAAAGTATTTAATAATTCAAATGATGTAATAACAAGTATAGGCAGTAATAACATTTTAAACAGTTTCATTTCTAAAATGGACACTACAGTGTCATTAAGAATAAAGAGGGACTTGACCCTTGGACTACAGAAAGCAGCTTGTTCATAGTTCATAGCCTTAATCCGTGTATTAATAACACATCAGTTAAATAAGGATTTCACTTTGAACATGGGCTCGGCTATTCATGAACATTGTCCCCAGTCCCTTAAGGGTTTGTGTTGTTAAGATAGTAATACGATTCATAAAGCCTGCCACATTCTCTCATAACATTTCCCGTCTTCTTTTCCATCAGCCTATGTTTTCCTGCTGAGAAAAATGTTGCACAATACAACCTGTGTTATATTGCAGCTGCTGAAAGAAATATTTGGAGAGATCTACAAGCAGGGCCATTTTGGGGAACCCCTAGAGAGTGTCAAGTTGGGAGCCCCTGGACACTTCTAGTCTGTCATCCTGTTACTGTTGGCCTTCCTAAGTAACCTTTTAGTTCATGCTGCAGAGGTTTAGTAGTAGCACTCATACCGTACCTAAAGTTAGCTATGATATTAGTTTTAGAGGAGAGAATGCCAAGCAGGAAGAGTTAACTAAGTCAAGGGCAGTATTTCTGTGATAAAACATTAAATAAAATTTTAAAGTCTGCTACTTGGCAAAGCAGTGTTACTGAAACCAGAGATGTCTTTGAATTTTAAATCAATAGTGTTGCCATTCCTTACTATTCTTCATCTTAAAAGAGTTGTTATTACCCAAAAGATTGCTGTGCTGCCTTTTACTGTAACAAAATATCACAAGAAGATGACTTGATGTGGTTGGGGGCCCCCCAGTGACCACAAGGTTTGCTTGTGCCTAAAACTGGCTATGTCTACAGGGACATAGTTATTAGTGTGTTGAAGACAGAGAGAAGGGGACTGTAGTTACCATCACGTATGTTACAAATTAACGAGATGTATACAGGTTAATTACTATGCAGCTAGGATACTAACAGTGCATTTGTATACAGTGTAACACTGAATGCTTTCTAAAACATATGTCCTAATGTAACATTTTTCTTCTTTTCAGAATCCAAAGTTCCATATTTAATCTAGTACACAGTGTGTAATACAAGTGAGATGAAAATTGTTAACCTCCTTTGGAATAGTAATGTATATGTATGGACATTCAACACACTTAGACAAATACATAAATGTAAATATGCCTACATAGACAAATACATACACGGAGAGAGAGAGAGAAAGAGAGAGAGCATAAGAGAATGACAGTAAAGTTTATTGCAGCTTACCTTGTGGGGATCTTTACTTTTAAGAACCTGTCTATTGCAATCATGAGCATAAACAGTACAGAACCCTGGATGATTGCAAGTATAACACAGGCCATGAGAAGGCATCCGTAAAACTTAATCTGTATTCCAGCATTCATGATAAGAGCTAAAGGGATCAGTATAACTCCAAGACTTATATCAGCCACTGCAAGTGAAACAATGAAGAAGAAAGTTGTGTTTCTGAGGGATTTATCGATTTTCACTGCTACAACAACCAGACTGTTCCCCAATATTGACAGAACTGCAATAACACATTCTGCAGCAATGTAAAAAATATCCACACCATCCAGGAGTGGAGTGTCTCGTGACATCATGGATTGCCCTTATGTGTAGCTTTCCTTCCTTTTGTAGAATCTCAATAGTCTTGTTATATAATGTTCTCCAGCAGTAAAGGAAATAACTTCTGTAAATATATTTATGCTACAGTTCTTTTCCCCTTCTGTTGTTTTGAAATGTGTATGCTTTCAGATTTGACATGGAGTTCAACTTCCTCTATTTTTTTGAAGTTCTCAATCATGAAAATCTGTTTATTTTTATTCTTATTATTTAATAATAGGTGATCCTGGCTTTATTACTCTGTAGCATGGAGACAACAAATGTTTCATCATCATTACTGGTTATTAGTATGCCATGGCTGAGTGTTGCCTGAGTACAGAACAACTCTCTGCTACCACAGCTGAGTATCATGTGTATCTTAGCTGAGTGTTGTCTAGATAAACACCTCTGAGCTATACAGCAGATGATAAGGAACCACATGAAAGGATGTATAGTAGTTTCTGAAATGAGGTACCATAAATAGCTGTGGTCAAACAGCTAAATTACAAAGAACATTACTAAACGGTTCTGTTAACACAGACCATCAATGGTAAAATATACAGTGTCTTCATGAAATAAGTTAGCCTGGTCCAAGAGAAGCTGAAATTCAAAAGTACTAATATATTGGTTATTGCAGACTGTAAAAGTCAAGTGAGTATTACATGCATTTGACCCACATTACATAGTTGTAGGTGTTGAACTCAATACAACTGCTGTTGGCTGTTAGATAGGTACTCTGGTCCATTATATCCAGTAGTAGAACAGGATTAATAAGATAAGAGAAAGGTGGGCTGTCAAGAAGCAACTATGGCATGTTAAGAAAGCAGTGAATATAAAAGTATAACAGAACTTGGGTCTGTCATCTGAAAGAACAGAGAGGTATGTTTCTTGTGCGAAAGCAATCACTCAAGTGGATTCTGTCAGGGACATCTAGGCCCTATGCATCAATAGGGCCTATGCAAAACAGTACCCAAAGAGTGGCGGAACATCCTATTAGAAAACAAGTAGGGCCACGCAAATGAACACTACTGTATTCTCTCATAACATAATTATACAAAAAAGATTTAGAGTGTATGCAGAGTTAATGCTGTTCAGAAAAACAGTATTATATTGTACCATTAACTGACAGTATTATATTATACCATTAACCGGCAGAGGAAGCACAGTACACAGACTGTAGTCAGGAAGCAGAAGAGAAGGTGATAGAACAATAAGAAGGCACTTTACTGAGTTGTGGCATGTAGAAATTAATACATTGTAGTGCAGAGGAGGGGTGTCAGAAATATGTGAAAATCACACACAGAATGGTAAAACAGCTGCTGCTAAGGGTTCACGGGGAAAGACAGCTGTATTACAGATAAATAAATGTACACAGATAGAAGGCAGAATTCCTGAGCTAGGTATATGGTTAAGAGAGGGTAAACCAGGAGTGAAGTGAACACAGAATGGAGTAGAGAGGAGTAGCATGTTGAATGTACGTAATGGACAGAATCAGTAGAATTATTGCCTTTTGGTCCTTTGAAAGGAAAGTAGTGCATTGCATTCCCCAAAACCATTGCTGGTTATATATACCAACTCTGAGATTGCACGACAATGGGGTAAGGGCAAATGCCTATTTCATGCTGCCCACAACTTACCACACAGTAATGATGGCAGACTATATCATATGATTTTTGATCACTTCCACCAATATTACATTCTACTATTTATAGTGCTCTCATGTGTGTGTGTTTTATATATGTATGTATGCACACACACACCCACACACACCCACACACACACACACATGCACATACACACACACACACACACACACACACACACGCACACACACACCCACACACACACACACACACACACACACACACACACACACACACACACACACACACACACACACACACACACACATATATATATATATATAAATATATGTATATGGATTCACTTTATAATCTCAAAATACCGAAATCTCGAATTTCAGTATCTCAAGACTATAAAGCCAAACAGTCACAATATGGAAACCCCAAAAGCGCGAAATTCAAAATCACAACTTTTAAATAAACCCTCCACCACACAAACAAACATACATACACCTTCCTCCCCACACTACAACAGACCAACAAAACATACAAGCACAACAACACAAATACACACACCTACCCTACATATAAGCAGGGGGGCAAGCCCCCCTGCACCCCCATGTGCTGCGTCCCCCCCACACCCCCTGCTACTTATATATACTGACTCCGAGGTCACACTAAAAAGACAAAGAAACTAAACCCACTGCTACATACTCTATATTCCCCTTGCACAAACACACACCACATACATACAAACACCACCACTCTCAACACTTACACACTCACACTCTTACCTACCTACCCTAACCTACACCTAAAACTTCTCAACACACTCACATATACTCAAATCCTACCCAAAACACTTAAAAAGCAGCACTTACCTGAATCTCCACATATATCCACACAACAGCAGGCAAACCATATTCCACAGCACACCGCACCTTACAAACACAGCAAATCCCACATACTGTGCCACCACAACTGCAAATTTGACACTTCGAATTCGATAAAGTGCAGTTTCAGTCAACTGCACTTTCGGTATTTTTGTTTCGAGATACTGAAATTCGAGATTTCAGTATTTTGAGATAGTAAAGTGCTTCCATCAATATACATATATGGCAGCAAAGATGCTAGCAAGTAAAACAACATAGTTTATTTTACAAAAGCATAAACATACAAGCTGTTCCCAAACTAAAAATCTTATGGCTCAACAAAAGTTCACAGCAAATACTTTCGGTATAGTCCTATACAGTTGGCATAAAATCTCTTTCAGTAGGCTTCTCTCTCTCACTCTCTCTCTCTCTCTCTCTCTCTCTCTGCCTGGCAGTAGCTATTCTCATTTCTTAAAGCAGAGACCATATCCAGCTTCCTCCTGGTATCCTCTTCAAGGTCTTCATTTACTCTACTAACTCTCTTCCAGAGTCAGGGTGTAGCCAGGCACACTCTTTCTACTCAACGGAGTACATTTTTTTTCTGAGCATCGCATCAACATCACTGTTGTATTATGTCTACAACTGTCTAAATGAATGCCTTTAGCAACAGGTGCAATATTGCTAATCTAGAAATAATATTTTTAGTAGTTTGGGGGGGAACAGCTGAAAAATGTTACTTACAGTTATTAAATGTTTGGGGGCAGCATTTTGAGAGATGTGCCCATTTTTAAGTGATAGGTGTCCGGGGGCAGGGGGCTAGCACTAAGATCTTGTGAGTACAAAATGGAATTTACTTGCTATATCCCTGTCCAGAGCTACTACACCAGACTTCTGAATAGATTTATTTATTTTTTTTTACCTAGCATTGATTGCTATGTAAAGTTTTGAAACATGAGGAGAATAGGTGTAAGATGACGTCCCTGCTTAGTTTAGCAGAAGCACATCGGTGTCAAGTGGGAATGGAAATCAAACTAGAAGTAGATAAAAATCAGGCAGCAACTGAATGTGCCAAGAAACAAAGGAAAGTATATAAGGTGAAGGATCAGATGAGAAGGCAAGAAATGCGGAAAGTGTATAAATATACTTGCAAGTACAGAAAACTCTTGGAACAACCTCATGTTGATCAGGATCAAATGCAGGAATGGCGAAGGAGAGGTGAATTTAAACCAAAAGACAAAAGGTTAATATCGGTGGTCCAGCACAGTGGACTATGTTCACCTTGGTTTATAAAGTCCATTGAACATGTGGGAGAAACAGACAAATGTACGTTTTGTAAAACAGGACTGGAAACAGTCACAGGTCTTGTTGGTAGGTGTGATACACTAATGGCAGAAGGACTGTATACTGAAAGGCATAATAATGTGGCAAGACAGTTACACTGAGGATTGTGCAAACAGTGGTGTGATTGTCCAAAGAGTGGCGTACAGCAACAGTGGTCCCTCTCCACAAAGGTGGTGCCTCAACGGATCCTGGAAACTATCGCCCCATAAGTCTCACTAGCTTGGTCTGCAAAGCTATGGAAAGGATCATCATGGACCTTATAAATAAAGATATTGGGGACCTACAGACACTGGATCCTACCCAGTTCGGCTTTGTTAAGGGCAGATCCTGCCTCTTACACCTGGTCAATTTCTTTGAAACAGTCACCAAGGCCATTGACAAGGGGAAGGTGGTCCACACAGCCTACCTGGACCTCGCAAAAGCCTTCGATACAATACCCCACTCGGGCATTATAGATAAGCTCACCAGCTTAAATATAAACCCCTATGTCACTAGATGGGTTGCAAACTGGCTCAAGGACAGAACCCACATGGTTAGAATAGCTGGAGCCATGTCAGACTCCAAACCAGTTACAAGTGGCGTCCCACAAGGCTCAGTCTTGGGACCTCTCTTGTTCGGTATATATTTCTCGGAGGTACAGGCCAACATGGAAGGACTGTGGCTGACCAAGTTCGCAGATGACTGCAAACTGGGCACCATAATAGACTCTCCAGCTGACACAAGCATCCTCCAAAAGGGCCTCATAGAAACAGACAACTGGTGCCAGAGCCATGGCCTCAAGCTAAATGCCAAAGTGTATAGTCATCCCTTTGGCAAAACAAAGTGCCCACAAATTACCACATAGGTGGTAATCCATTAAGTACAGAAGAAGTAATTAGGGACCTGGGGACCCAAGTTGATAGCAATCTCTCATTTGACAACCACGTGGCCAAAGTGGTTAGAAAAACATTTTATATAGCCCACCTAATCATGAAGGGATTCACATCTAGATCAGGGAGGTCATCGTGCCTCTTTACTCATCCCTCATCAGGCCCATAATTGAGTACAATGCCCTTTGGGATGTACCTTACCAGACACCTGCAACAACTGGAAAGACCCCAAAAGTACCTCACCAAGAGGATCAAGGGGCTCAAACAGATGCCGTATGCTGCCGGTTAAAGAAACTCCAGCTCTACTCAGTGGCATACCGCCTGCTCAGAGGCGATCTGTGCCTGACTTATAAAGCCATGTCCAACCCGAATTAATGGACATGCTGCACCTCAGAAAATCCAAATCCCATCGAGCTACGCTCGAGGGACTTAAACCTCAGCACTGAAATAAATAGGACATGCTGGAGGGACAGATTCATAACCCAGAGGCTCCCTTCACTCTGGAATAAAATCCCAGTCCAGGTTAGGCAGAGTCCCTCATTGACTCTCTTCAAGAGGAATCTTGATGAGTGGATGGGAGATCGTAGGTTTACCCCGGGTATCACTTCTGTGTCACTGTTAGACAGAAGCGCAGTATACTAACCTCGAAAAAGGGCATAGCAAAATTAATTTAAAATGGGTGGCGAAAGCCATACACACTCTGGCTAGGCTTATAAATGCCCTAGGGCAGATAGCCTAGTATGAACCTATGAACCTATGAACCTATGAACAGTATAATACTGAAATAGCTGAGAAGCATTGGAAACATGAACCACAAAGCATTATAGAAAATGATGACGTTTATATCCCATGGGATCACCCATTACCAACAGTTCAAAAATAGATGCAACAGAAACAGATATAGTTGTCCATGAAAAGAAGACACAAGATTGTCAAGACTGATCACTGAAATAGCTATACCCAGTGACTATAGTGTCTTACATACAGCAAGACACAAAGTCATAAAATACCAGGATTTGCAGGCAGAGACAAGAACAATTTGGAAGAAAGATAACCAGACAGTTCCAATAGTAGTAGGAGCAATGGGTCTTATGCAAAAGAATTTACAGTCATACTTGTGGTGGTGCTGCGGCAGCATTGTCGCCTTACAGTAAGACGTTGTCCTGTTCGATTCTCAGCTAGAGTGTCTTCTGTGTGGAGACATACGTGAATGGGCGTACCTTCGTTGAAGGTTGTGCATCAGGGCTGGCAACTCAACACGTAAAAATCTACTGCCAATCATTAGCGGACCGGGAAAAGCCGAAAGACACAACAACAACTTAGATATGTTATCAATACATGCAACTCTGTATGAATTGCAGAAAGAGTCAGTTCTGGGTACATTGCGGATGCTGCGAAGAGCACTTCTGGCTAACATCAACAACTGAAACAATAACAATTTCATAAACTTTAATCATACTTTGACTTAGGAATGAGGTCCATTCCTGTTATGGTATTAGAAACCCAAAAGACTTGGGGAAATGAAACCACATCAAACCTGCTCTAGCTAATTTATTTTATTGATTGATTGATTGATTGATTGACATTTGATTGCTAGGAAAGTCCATCTGGGTAGAAGCCAATTTTCAGAGGAGGCCTGGGGAGAAAAGCTCCAAATTATTATAAAACATTTTAAGAACAATAATTTTATAATTTTCAAAAATAAAACAAAAACATCTGCAGTTCAAATAATTATAAGAAATTAGACAATATAAACTTTGGTTAAGAATCAGTACACGTTATATGACAATCATTTAATATTTAGTGAAATTTTAGACAGGTAAGTGAGTCTAATACAAACAGGAACTGCAATATGAGGTGAGGAAAAACAGGATTATGGTATATTTAGGGAGAAAATCAGGGAGGAGAACTTGACAGCAGTAAGGAAGTAAGCGAAGAAGGGAGAGTAAGGCGGTATAAGGAATGAGGAGGTACGCGTTCATATTTAGGGGTATAGTTTATCCTGGTTGTGAGCAAGAAGAGAGCCAGCTTTTTGCTAGGAAGTCATTCAGAGTGTTTTTAAAGATGGGAGGGAGGGTATTAACTGATGGACACAGGAAAGGAGTTCCAGGTTTTAGCAGTCTTGTATGAGTACAGACAATGCCCAGCAGATTTGGTAGGTTTGCAGACAGACAGGAGTTTTTGGTCACTGGACTGACTGGGAACATAGTTGTATAGAATGTTTTTTAGTGATGGACAGAAAGATGGATGTTGAATAATTTTGTAGGGGGTAAGAAGCTGTGTATAAGTTAGTTGACGTGGCAGTTCTAATCAATTTAGGGTTTTCAGTACTATAGAGTGGTAGGTTCTGAAAGGGACATGTGCTGCAGATTTAGTAACTTTGTTATACCATTGTTCAAGTTTTAATTTTCGTGAAGTCTGGAGGTTAGTAAGGAAGGGAGCACCATTGTAGGGACGAGATAAGTAGTGACACATATAGTTTAAAGTTGTGGCAGTGAGAATGTTTTGGCTCTGGAAAGCATAACTAGTTTTTGATTAGTTTTTCTTATGTAATTTTATATAGGCAGGTCATATGTGAGATTATCATACACTATCACCCCTAGTAGTTTGCTATCAGAACTGACTTCAATGCTTGTATTATTGAGAGAGAGGACTTTAAAGTTTGTTTTTTTCATGAGACAGGGAGTGGGGAAAAAGTAGTAGTTGGTCTTTTTTGGGTTGAGCATGAGCTCTGAGTTACAAAGCCAAGTTTTAGTGGCTGTTAAAATTTCATGCATAATTTTTTGGAGGTGCACCATGTTGTCAGATGTGTAAATGAGTAGAATCATCTGTGGTATTAGGGTGGCCTCTTGTGTGGATGTATAGAGGTGTTGGTGAAAATGTTAGAGAAGGGAACTGGTGGTGACTGTGAGGTGAGGAGAGAGTGTGGAGTGCCATTTTACTGACTGATAATTGTTGCACGGTAGCTTTGAACCATAAAAGGGTGGGCTGGGAGAGTCCTAGTGAGGACATTTGAAGTAAATGTTTGCTGTGACAAACTGTGTTGAAATCTTTAGACAAGTCTAAAAATAAGGAGGAGACTAGCTTGCCATTAACTCTGACTTTACTAACAGTATCTATATAGGTTAGAAGGGCAGTGCTAGTACTATGGGAAGGATGGAAGCCATGTTGTGTAGGGGATATGAGTTCCTCCTGCAGGAGATGGTCTAGTAATTGTTTTTGAATACATTTTTCAGATATTTTGGTGAGGGGAGATAAGATTGCTATATGTCTAAATGTATTAATGTCTGTTAAATTTCCTACTTTATGCAGTGGGATCATGTGTGACTTTTTCTAAAGAAAGGGAATGAGGGATTCCTGGACTGACCTAATTATAAGGACTGAGACAGGACAGGACAGGCAATGCTATTTTTGGTACTCATTTGAAAGGTCATCAGATGAAGAACAGCACACTTTTAGTTTCAGAGTAGTTTTATTTAGGATGTGAGCACAGGTGTGAAGGTGGAAGTGGATGTGGTGATATGTGGCTGTATGTGAGCACAGGTTTGAAGGTGGAAGTGGATGTGGTGATATGTGACTGTATGTGAGCACAGGTTTGAAGGTGGAAGTGGATGTGGTGATATGTGGCTGTATGTGAGCACAGGTTTGAAGGTGGAAGTGGATGTGATATGTGGCTGTATGTGAGCACAGGTTTGAAGGTAGAAGTGGATGCGGTGATATGTGGCTGTATGTGAGCACAGGTTTAAAGGTGGAAGTGGATGCGATATTGGCTGTATGTGAGCACAGGTTTGAAGGTGGAAATGGATGTGGTGATATATGGCTGTATGTGAGCACAGGTTTGAAGGTGGAAGTGGATGTGATATGTGGCTGTATGTGAGCACAGGTTTGAAGGTGGAAGTGGATGTGGTGATATGTGGCTGTATGTGAGCACAGGTTTGAAGGTGGAAGTGGATGTGGTGATATGTGGCTGTTGGGCAGGGTTGGGATTAGATGTTGATGAATCTTTGGTTAGAGATGCTATACTACCCAAAAATAACAGTTGAACTGTACTGCAGTTTTGAGTGGTGAGTTATCGCGAGAAGGGTTTGGTTGAATTTTTGGCCACAATGTAAGATTTCTTTGATGGATGTCCAAATATTTTATGGTGGTGTTTAGTATTATTCTGAAAGTTATTATAGTATACTTTTTCCCTCCTTTATTTTCTTTTTACTGCAATTGTGAAGCATTCTAATTTTAAAATATTGAGGTGTTTTATATTTTTGCTGTTATTTCCATGCGTTTTCTCTATCCTGCATTAGCATTCTGCTATTTTTGTATAGTCGTATTGCATTATTTGTTTTTAGCCTCTTCCTTCTAGAAGGTACAAGGCTATTTAGGATATTTAGAAAAGTTGTACTGAATTCATTTTCAGCGTCTTCTAAGGGGGATGGTTTTTAGGAAGTTCCAGTTAATAGATGATAGGGTTGTAATGAACATTTCTGGGTTAAACTTGGAAAGGTTGGGTGTTGTTTCTTAAATATGCTGTTGAACTGGATGTGTAAAATGTGTGGTCATATAGCTTGGGAGATGATCACTTAGATAGTCAGACATTGTAACAGAGGTGGTGTATTTGCTAGGGTCTGATATTAGGGACAGAGCTGGAGAGATGTTGCGATATATTACTGAGTCCTTGTAGAATGAAAGATGATATAGTAGGAGATGAATAGCGGATAAACCAACAAGTTTCTCTAACTGTCTTAAATAAATACTTCAATGCTATCTAAACACTCTGCACACAAAGTACATTTCTTGTTACAATATTTATGTTTATGTGGAATTATGTTTATATGTGAAAATATGTGTGTGTCTGTGTGTGTGTGTGTGTGTGTGTGTGTGTGTTTGTGTGTGTGTGTGTGTGTGTGTGCGTGTGTGCGTGTGTGTGTGTGTGTGTGTGTGTGTGTGTGTGTGTGTGTGTGTGTGTGTGTGTGTGTGTGTGTGTGTGTGTGTGTGTGTGTGTGTGTGTGCGTGTGGGTGCGTGTGTGTGTGTGTGTGTGTGTGTGTGTGTGTGTGTGTGTGTGTGTGTGTGTGTGTGTGTGTGTGTGTGTGTGTGTGTGCGTGTGTGTGTGTGTGTGTGTGTGTGTGTGTGTGTGTGTGTGTGTGTGTGTGCATATCAAGAGATTATGTGCCATTACACAGAGACACAGTTCATCAGTACCAGCATATTCACTATGCAAAATATCAACAAAGAAACACTGGTCAAAGAAGCCTGATTGCAAAAGAAACAAATACAGCATCCTTTTGTGACTTGTAAAAGTAACTCAGCAAAGGAAGCAACAGTCGGATTGCATGAATCAATACATCCTGCACTCAGATGGGAGCACATTTATTAGCTTGTGACATCTCAAGTAGAACTGAAACTTCACTATGCTTATGTTAAGATGACTGAACAATTGAAATGCCGACTCCAAGCTGAGCAGAACAAGAAATATGCTCATTTCCATACTCTACTGTGATCTTGGTGTTGGTATATTTAATTGCAGGGGATTTAGATGGCATAGCCCCCACATGGGGGGAGTGCAGGGTGGTGCATCCCCCCTGCAAACATGTAACATTTTAAATTAAGGTATTTGTGATTGGTTTGTGGGCAAGATTTGGAGGAGAGTTTGGTAGTGGTTTATTACATTTTATTTAATAGGGCAGTGCTTACATGGGATGAGTTTTTGGTTTTGTTGGTCGGTTACTTGAGAGGTATGTTGAACATTATTGGGTCGTTTTTTTGATAGTCAGCTATGTGGGATTTCAGCATTTTGGATTTTCGGTGTTATCATCTCGGTGATATAAAAGTCAGTCTACTGACATTTTGGTAATGTCAAGTATATATATATATATATATATATATATATATATATATATATATATATATATATATATATATATATATATATATATATATATCTATGGAAAAACCTTATAATCTCGAAATACTGAAATGTCAAATTTCAGTATTTCGAGACTACAAAGTTGAAGTTTTGAAATAGCGAAAGTGCATAATTGTGAATTAGAATATCTCGAATTTGCGGTTATGGCTTTATGCTACTGTAATAAAATTCTGTATGAACAACTACTTTGTATCAGGCATAATAAGGGTTAAACTATCTTGTGTGCAAAGATAGAATTTCTAAAAGAACTGTTTGACCTGCTTAAACAGGCTGACCATGAAAGAATGTGCAGATGTTAACCTGCAGTCCAAGAAAGAACAGAACTTGTAATTATCTTATGACCCGTGCATATTTCTGTCTTAACTGAAACTGACCCTTGCATATTTCTGTCTTAACTGAAACTGACCCTTGCATATTTTTGTCTTAACTGAAATTCAGTGTCTGATAAACATCTTGTTGAGTATGTGTGTGTACGTGCAGAAGGGGCTATAAAAACCCCTGCAGTTTGTACAGAAGTTAGACTGCTGACATTCCACCATCGATGTGGCAGGTCTCCATGCATGTAAATAAAACTTTTATTTGCTTATCGAAATCGCTGTGTTTCTTCTGGTGAATGTTGTAGAAATAAGTGTTTTTCTTTTAAAATTTTCTGGCGCCCAACGTGGGGCCACCTCTTCACGGTGCGAATCACACAAGAGGGACTGAAAACCTGTACAGGAAGGGAGAATGAATCTCGGACTCCCTGACAAGTGAAAGACCTCCGACGAAATCTTGTCGTAAGTAGAGGCCAGTCGCTCTTGATTCAATCCGCGAGACGGTGATGAACGAAAGGGCGGAAGACTCACAGCAAGGTAAGCTTTCCCTTTTTTTAATAACGGATAGGGAAAAAGGAAGGGACTAGTCATAAGGGACAATTGTTTGTTAAAAAAGGACTATCTTTAAGTAAAAAAATTCTAAAGATAGCTAGAGATCTCAGGAAAAAGGAATACTTTCTCTTTTAAATAAGGGAAATGGGAACAGGAAATAGTTGCTGTTCAACAGAAAAAACTGAAGTTAGTGAAGATGAACAACATATGTTTAAATTACATCCAAAAAATCTAAAATATTTAGACAAATGGAAGATGGAGTATCAGTTTTCAGGAAAATTAGATAAGTACCAATGTCAGAGGTTGGTAAGGGACCTGCGCAGAGACGCAGGCAGTAGAGTAAAAGACCAAAAGAAGGTGGGTTTTCCACGGGCACAAAAATGGCTTGAGGAGGCAAATAAAATATGTCTTAGTAAAAATATGGCTACAAAGGATGATTCAAGTGCAAAATCCACGTTTTTTGTTAACAAAGAAGATGACGAAACCACCGTACCTACTCGTCGTAATCCTTCAGCCCCGCCCTACCTTGTGGAAGGAGGGGGAGGGGCGGTTGATCCGCCACAATATCAGGAAACTGAAAAAGATAAGGTCCCCTCCATCAATTATCCTCCGATACCGCCCGTAACACTACAAAAACTCCTGGCACTTCTAGGGAACTGCGAAACCGAAAGGTAGGGGGAGATGACTGGAAAATAAAGGATAAATCGGTACCAGATAGCGAGGGCGAATACCCTTTGATTCAAGTAGCAAATCCACAGGTGGGTATGGATGGACAGGGTCCCACAATCCTGGTTTACCACCCATGGACTAAAGAAGACATTAGAAAAGCCGTAGAAGGAATCCCCCACCCAAAAGACAACATTAAGAAATTCGCCGATGACATGCACGGTATGCAAATAAGTTATAAACTTAATAGTATTGAATGTGAACAGGTACTCCGACAAATTTTAGGTCCTGACTGGCACCTTATCTGTGGAAATTGGAAACCCCTTATGGAGGACGGGGAGCCTCTTGGTCATGATACAGCGGAATTTGAGAGGCAACTTAAAACGTTACTTGAGCGGGTCGCAGAAAAATGGAAGGCACGTGCGGACTGGACACGCATTAATCAATGCGTACAGTCCGATGATGAGAAAGTAGATCATTACTTACAGCATTTAACTGTTATTTTTAATGACCATAGTGGCATAGAAGTGCCCACTAATCAGGGGGCAGAGTCATCATATGAACAACAGTTAAAGAATGCCTTTTTGAAAGGGTGTAGATCTCCGATTAGTAATTTTATTACTAAACATATGATAGACCACAGAACAGCACGGTTACAACCACTGTTAGAATATGCTAGGCATGCGGATAAGTATATAGCGGAAAAAGAAACAAGCACAGACCCTCATGGTTAATTCGGATGGCACGATTATGTTGCTGCAAGGTCAACCTAATAGGGGCAGAGGAAGAGGCAGAGGCAGGGGGCGAGGAAATGTAGGACACTCTGAGGATTACGAGGGAAGGGTAAGGAGGGGGGAATGTTTTAAGTGTGGCAAGAAAGGATATTTTGCAAGAGATTGTCATAGCTCGGGACAACCAGGTGCTTCACAAGCACCAGCGCAGTCCTCAGCATGACTATATGACGGTGAGGAAGAGTGGCCGGGGCCACGGGATGAAATTATGGAAGGTTATGAGGAGGAGAACGAAGAGACCAAAGGGGAATGTGCAGGATAGGAACATGAGCAAAGCAGTTTTTCTGCTGATGGAGAATATCAAGTTGTCAACTTGACAGCATTAGCGTCAACTATGCAACTGGAGGTGCAACCTGCGATTAGTTTGCAGGTTGAAGGCCAAGAAGTAGAATTCTTGTGTGATTCGGGAGCAACTAGGACCTTGCTAAAACATACTGCTGTGCCATCTGATGCAGCCACGAGTGATTATGTATTAGTAAAAGCGGCAAATGGACGGATTTATAAAGAACCGCTGTCTCGACCGCTGTGGTTCACAGACCCTCAAACAAACCAGACCATTAGGTTTCGTATAATTATTTCACATATTTGCCCTGTTAATTTGTTAGGAAGGGACCTAATGCATGTTTTTGGTATAGCAGCAGTTCCCACAGCTCATGGTATACAGGCCAAGCGAGTACAACTTGAAGCTGCATTTTTGCAAGAAGGACAGGGAGATTTACATTACTGGTACAGTAATGATTTGGTCTCTACAGGTCCTCAAAGCGTAACAAATGACATACTAAATTTGGCTTTAAGTAAGTATGGTCATCAACCACCAGTGAAGGCAGAACAGTTGCACTGTACAATGTACTATAGAAAATTGATAGGTCCTGATACGGTATATGAAACACTGTTTTTTAAATATAAAATCACGAAGATTGTTTTAAAGCAACTGTACTGGGATAAATTAGGGAACTCTGCAGCCACATGCAGTCTCACGAAAGATATGCTGACACTTTTTAGGAGCAATCTTACACCGCATGTATCTGTAACGAAAGAGGAAGGACAGGCTTGGGCCTCTGTAGGTAAGAAGGTAACGGAATGGAGTACCTTGTCGAAAGAACAGTTACAAAGCAGGGGGGGGTTCAGGTACAAAAGTTGAATTGGGTTACGCAGGCTAGACCTACAGTACATTTGAGGGAAGATAGGGCATTGCCCAGCTGACTTTTCATGCTGAGTCCACAAGAAGAAAATGATTTGCGGACTATACCACAGTCTTTGTGGTCGACTGGGCAGCATGATATAGGATTAATGAAAACAGCAGGTGCGGTCAAAATCACACCTAAATCTGATTATAGACCGCACAAACGACAGTACCCATTGAGCAAAATAGCAGAAGGAGGAATTTCTCCGGTAATTGAAGCATTACTACGGGCAGGGGTCTTGATCCCGTGTGCAGATTCACCATGTAATACGCCTTTGTTTCCAGTAAGGAAGCCGGACGGAACTTGGAGGGTGGTACAGGATTTATAGGCTGTTAATGCAGCCATAGTACCAAGGGCCCCGGTAGTTCCGGATCCGTCTGTCCTACTGAATGATATCCTTCCCACAGACCAATATTTTACAGTTATTGATATCAGTAATACATTTTTCTCTATCCCATTACATGAGGATAGCAGGTTTTGGTTTGCCTTTACATTTATGGGCAAACGTTACACATACACACGATTACCTCAAGGTTACTGTGAAAGTCCTACTGTATTTTCTCAAGAAATGTCAGTGAATCTGGCTCAATTTTCACCGAAGCATGGAAGCCATCTATTGCTGTACGTGGACGACATCCTGCTGGCTGCCCCTACAGAATCTGCCTGTAAAACGGACTCCCTGCGGCTTCTACATTTTTTAGCAGAAGAAGGACACAAGGTAAATAAGTTTAAATTACAATTTTGTAAACTGGAGGTACGCTATTTGGGTTATTTAATATCTAACCAAGGCAGGCAACTTGATGGTACTAGAAAGGAAGCTATTCTCCAGGCACCTATGCCCCTCACAAAAAAGGAAATTATGTCATTTTTGGGGATTACTAACTTTTGCCGTAGTTGGATACCTAACTATGCTGAGGAAGTAGGTCCTTTATCGGATCTGATCTTTGCACTCCCAATGGCGGCAAATGATCCCATTTCTTGGACGGATAGGTCCATTCAAGCGTTTACTCAGATCAAACAATTGATAGCAAATTCAGCAGTTCTAGGTTTCCCTGACTATTCCAAACCTTTTATTCAAACGGTGGACTGTAAAGGTGGATACATGACATCCGTCCTGTTACAGTCGCATGGGGACAAACTTAGACCCCTGGCTTTTTATTCATGTAAATTGGACGCTGTCACGTGATCATTACCACACTGTGTGCAGGCAGTGGTGGTGGCAGCACTGGCCATTCAAGCTTCGGCGACACTTATTTTATTTCATCCACTAACCTTGCGAGTGCCGCATTTGGTAGCAGTGATTCTGCTGCAGGATAAGTTAACTTTTCTATCTCCAAGCAGACACTTATCGTGCATGACTATTTTGTTGTCTCAACCTCACATGACTATAGAACAATGTACTACCCTAAACCCGGCTACTCTCCTCCCCACACCGGCTGATGGAACTCCACATGTGTGCCTGGACATGATTCATGCGAATGTTTTACCTAGACCTGACCTTAAAGATCGACCCTTACTGAACACTGACTGGACCTTATTTGTAGATGGGTCGGCCCATAAAAATGAGATAGGTAACACCCAAGTTGGTTATGCAGTGACAACTGGTACACACATCATAGAAGCTAATCCTCTCCCCAGGAACTTGTCCGCACAAGCAGCGGAATTAATTGCTTTGACCAGGGCATGCGCATTGTCGGAAGGTAAAGCAGCCACTATCTATACAGATAGCCAGTATGCTTTGTCTACGG
Source organism: Protopterus annectens (assembly GCF_019279795.1). Lineage (NCBI taxonomy): Eukaryota > Metazoa > Chordata > Ceratodontiformes > Protopteridae > Protopterus > Protopterus annectens. Next base: position 63,546,684 of record NC_056750.1, on the reverse strand, counting down.
TGCATGTCTTTGCCCAGCAATGGAAAAACAGGGGAATGGTTACTGCTTCGGGGAAAGAAATCATGCATAAAACCCTCATCTTGGATCTTTTACAGGCTATCCAACTACCTAGTAGACTAGCGATTTGTAAATGCGCGGCCCACACTAATGCTAAAGATCCAGTAGCACTGGGAAATGTCCTAGCTGATAAGACTGCTAAGGAAATTGCTTTAACATCTGCTTTTGCACTTGAAACAGACCTGCAACCTTCAGATAATCTTAATCTACACACCTTACGGGTCATGCAAGAATTAAGCACTAAACAGGAAAAGCAAAAATGGATGAAATATGGGGTGACACATGAGCAGGGGGTTTATATGGGACCAAATGGTAAATACGTTTTACCAACAAATTTATTTCGTTATGCCTCCCTCATTACTCATGGGCCATCTCACAACAGTCCAGCAGCTATGGTTCAGGTAGTGCAACAAGTATTTTGGAGTAAAGGATTTGTAGCATATGCAAAACGTTTTTGTCTGCCTTGTCTTGTCTGTGCTCGTTTTCATGGGCAGGGTGGTATACGTGTTGCACCAGCAACCTTCCCAGTTCCACCCTATCCTTTTCATACCATCTGTATGGATTTCATTGAACTTACCCCTGCACAGCAGAAAAAGTTTGTATTAGTTATCATTGATGCATTTTCTAAATGGGTTGAAGCATTTCCCGTCACTCATCCGGATGCTTCAACAGTGGCAAAAATTTTAACGAATGATATTATTCCACATTTTGGAATTCCAGTACGCATCTATTCTGATAATGGCACTTATTTTGTTAATCAAGTTATTCAGAAATTGGCTGTTGTTTTCAAAATTGACCTTAAACACCATTGTGCTTACCATCAGCAGTCAGCCTGGTTGGTCGAACGTCATAATGGTATTCTCAAAAGTAAGTTACGAAAACTCATGGCCGAGACACATCAGTCTTGGATTACCTGCTTACCTTTGGCACTCCTCTCCATGCAGACCACACCTACCTCCAAAGGTATTACGCCATTTGAACTCCTTTTTGGTCGCCCCTATTATGTCCCGCAATGGCAGGGGATATTGCCTGCAGAATGTAAGGGGGGTGAGGAGTTAGCAGATTACATGAGAAAATTGCTGACAAAAACTAAAACACCTCTAACAAATGATTGCTTTTCAGATCAACAGAAGAGCAGAATTCTCGAAGTTAAGCCCAGAGATTGGGTCTGGATCAAGATAATCAAGAGAAAAAAACTGGGCTTCACCAAAGTGGGAAGGTCCATATCAAGTGCTGATTTCGACTCCTACTGCGGTTCGAATAAAAGAATGAACATCGTGGATCCACTTAACACATTGTAAACTGGTGAAACAGTTTGAGCTGGACAAAAATCTAGGTCCCCCTGAGGAACCTTAAGAAGTGAAAAAGGGGGGTGGTATTTAATTATTTTTGAGTACAATTTTTATTTTTAATATTTTTGTGTAGTTGTGTATCCATTTTAGTTTTCTTTGAATGAAGAAATGGAGTATCTCGTACCTGAAAGAAGACAAAGAGACAATGATAATACATGGGAGCAGCCTTTCCCACAGAAATATTGTACAATAATTTTGTTAACAATCATTATGATTTCTGTGTTTTTGTTTTGGCCATTTTTATTTTCAGATGCTGTTAGTCGAACTAAAAGGAACACGAAAAACACAGTTTGGCATCCACCTTTTAATACCCACCAGGCTGTTAAGTATGCTTATGCTTCATCTCTTAATATCTCTAATTGTTGGGTATGCCCTGCTATTCCTACTGTACATGAGGGGTTAATGTTGAGGACGGTCCCTTTGGGGGCTAATGAAACATGGACCAATTTAATATTTGACACCTCAAATGTTACAGCAAAGAATAAAATAGCTTTACCTCTCATGGATCGTCAAAATGGAACAATATGCTTTCAAAAACTTGGTAAAAACAGAGTTGGGTGGAGCCAGTGCAATACAACAATAGTTCATAATTGTACCACAGATAACTCAGGTTGTGTAACAAGTTTTACACCTATAAAAAGACTTGTTAAAGACCCTAATTTCTTTCAGAAAATGAAGTCTATGTATTATCTATTGTTTTTAGGGCTGCAAGATGTAGGGGAACGTTTGAATCCTGTCAATATTACCATTAAGGTACAAGATTGCTACTTTGTCTGTGGAAGAAAGGCATATAAGTGGTTATCAGAAAGTTGGTCTGGTAGTTGTTTTTTAGGTTATTTGGTACCAGCAATAAGACATGTATTTACACTACCCCAAGGTAAAATACAAAATGTATGTACTGTTAATAGACTTATTAATCCCATAGGTAAAATCGATGCATCCTGGATTTACCATCATGATTTAGCCCACAGTAGCAGTAAGGGGCTATCACATATGGACTTGGGTGATGATGTGATTTCTGGTGCTGGTATTCTTCCAGCATATGGGACAGTAAAATCTATTTGGGAACTCAGAAAATTGTCAAAATTGTTGGAGACCTTGAGTAATGCAAATTTTTCTGCGCTAGAATTGGTGACGGACGAATTGACGGCAATGAGAACAGTAGTGTTGCAGAACCGTATGGTGCTCGATTTCACCCTAGTGGTGAAAGGAGGTACTTGCGCTCTTATCCAAGAGGAGTGCTGTTCATTTATCCCAGATAATCAGCACGAAATTGAGAATCACCTCGAAATTATTCAGAAGGTGTCTGAGCTGACAAAACCAGGACAAAATCCATTGACTGAATTCTTTCAGAACTGGTTCGGAAGTTGGAGAAGTGTTCTTATGAACATTTTAATTGCTGTATGTGTTGGTGCCATTATATTCTTGTTTTTAGGTTGCTGTTGTATCCCATGCATCCGAATGTTGATGTCTAATGTAATAACTGCCAATATGACAAAAGCTTACTATTTTGGGTACAAAGGATATGAATCAAATGAAAAGTTGTATGACCAGGATGTGTAGTGAAATATTTTGCTGATAAAAAGTGTTGTTAGGGGGGAAATGTAATAAAATTCTGTATGAACAACTACTTTGTATCAGGCATAATAAGGGTTAAACTATCTTGTGTGCAAAGAAAGAATTTCTAAAAGAACTGTTTGACCTGCTTAAACAGGCTGACCATGAAAGAATGTGCAGATGTTAACCTGCAGTCCGAGAAAGAACAGAACTTGTAATTATCTTATGACCCTTGCATATTTCTGTCTTAACTGAAACTGACCCTTGCATATTTCTGTCTTAACTGAAACTGACCCTTGCATATTTCTGTCTTAACTGAAACTGACCCTTGCATATTTTTGTCTTAACTGAAATTCAGTGTCTGATAAACATATTGTTGAGTATGTGTCTGTACGTGCAGAAGGGGCTATAAAAACCCCTGCAGTTTGTACAGAAGTTAGACTGCTGACATTCCACCATCGATGTGGCAGGTCTCCATGCATGTAAATAAAGCTTTAATTTGCTTATCGAAATCGCTGTGTTTCTTCTGGCGAATGTTGGAGAAATAAGTGTTTTTCTTTTAACAGCTACATAATGTCCGGGGTTGTATGTGGATGGTGTGTGGTGCCGTGTGTGGATTTAGGTGTAATGTCAGGTAAGTGAATGTTTTGTAATAGTTTTGGGTGGGAGTTTGAGTGTATTGAGTGATATGTGTGATGTGGGATATGTGTATGTGTGTGTGTGTGTGTGTGTGTGTGTGTGTGTGTGTGTGTGTGTGTGTGTGTGTGTGTGTGTGTGTGTGTGTGTGTGAGGGACTGTAGAATGTGTGTGTGTGTGTTTGTGTGTGACTTTGCTTTTGTTTGCTGTTTGTGCGATCTCGGAGTTAGTATATATAAGTAGGGGGGTGTGATGTGGTGTTGTGGTATATATGTGGCCTGGTGTGTGCTGTGTGTTCAGTGTTTTAAATTTTGCGGTTTTGGGCTTCGTGGTTTTGGGGTTAAGGTGTTGTGTGAATTCGATTTCATGGTCTCGAAAAACTGAAATTCGAGATTTCAGTCTTTCGAGATTATGAAATTAATCTTTATATATATATATATATATATATATATATATATATATATATATACATACATACATACATACATACATACATACGTATCAATAAAACACCCATTGATGCACAGTTTCAAGGAGTGCATGGAATTAAAATATATAGAGGAATGCATAATAATCCAGCACTCAATAAAACTGTTAAATATTTATTTTCAAAAATGGAAACCCTTCATTAAAGCACGATATGTGAAATGTAAACCCTCATGTGCAAATTCATTTTACTTTTAAAGCTTCACAATGCATATCTAAAATTATACAAAAAAAAACAATGCTAATCAACTAATGCTGGCAAGCCCTTTGCTTCTATAGACATATTGTGTTCATACCTTAACTGTGACATTATCACCTGTGTTACCTTAACTGTGACATTATCAACAGTGGTACCTTAACTGTGACATTATCACCAGTGGTACCTTAACTGTGACATTATCTTCAGTGGTACCTTAACTGTGACATTATCACCAGTGGTACCTTTACTGTGACATTATCACCAGTGGTACCTTAACTGTGACATTATCACCAGTGGTACCTTTACTGTGACATTATCTTCAGTGGTACCTTAACTGTGACATTATCACCAGTGGTACCTTTACTGTGACATTATCACCAGTGGTACCTTTACTGTGACATTATCACCTGTGGTAAGACAGTGCGATGATACTATACAAGTCTTATTTTCTTTACAAAGTGTTTTATAGCATAATAATAACAACAGTGTAATGGAACCCAGCCACTGGGGATGCACAAGGTAGTGCATTTCTTTGTGCCAGTCCCAAGCCTGGATAAATGGGGAGGGTTGCGTCAGGAAGGGCATCTGGCGTAAAATTTTGCCAAATCATACACGCAGACAACAGTACAGAAATACGTACCGGATCGGTCGAGGCCCGGGTTAACAACAACCTCCACCAGTACTTTTGGCCAACAGGGTGCTGCCGGAAATTGGGCTACTGTTGGCCGAAGGAGGAGAAGAGGGGGAAGGCATGCCTGAAGGCAGGTAAAGGCTAGGACTGTGATAGTGAAGGTCGGAACTTTGAATGCTGGCAGTATGACTGGTATAGGGAGAGCAGTAGCTGATATGATGGACTGAAGGAAGGTTGTTATATTGTATGTGCAAGAGATCAAATGGAAGGGGGGCAAGGCTAGGTGTATCGGAGGTGGTTTCAAATTGTTTTATCATGGTGTGGATGGGTGGAGAAATGGCGTAGGCATTATCCTGAAGGAACAGTATGCTGAGTGTTTTGGAGGTGAAAAGAGTGTCGGATAGAGTGATGTTTATGAAGCTGGAAATTGATGGTGTAATGATGAATGTTGTTAGTGCATATGCTCCACAAATTGGGTGTGCGATGGATGAAAAAGAAAAATTTTGGAGTGAGTTGGATGAAGTGGTGATGACTGTACCCAAGGGTGAGAGACTGGTGATTGGAACAGATTTCAATGAGCATGTTGGTGAAGGGAACAGAGGGGATGAGGAAGTGATGGGTAGGTATGGTGTTAAGGAAAGGAATGCAGAAGGTCAGATGGTAGTGGATTTTGCGAAAAGGATGGACATGGCTGTGGTGAATACGTATTTTAACAAGAGGGAGGAGCATAGGGTGACATACAAGAGTGGAGGAAGATGCACACAGGGGGATTATATCCTATGTAGGAGGGCCAGTTTGAAGGAGATTGGAGACTGTAAAGTGGTGACCAGAGAAAGTGTAGTTAGGCAGCATAGGATGGTGGTTTGTAGGATGACATTGGTGATCAAGAAGAGGAGGATGAGTGTGAGGGCAGCACCAAGGATCAAATGGTGGAAATTGAAAAAGGGTAATTGTGAGGTGATGTTCAGGGAAGAGTTAAGACAGGCACTGGGTGGCAGTGAAGAGTTACCAAATAGCTGGGTAACTACAGCAGAGCTAGTAAGAGAGATGGCTAGAAAGGTGCTTGGTATGACATCTGGAAAGAGGAAGGAGGACAAGGAGACCTGGTGGTGGAATGAAGAAGTACAGGAGAGTATACAGAGAAAGAGGTTGGTGAAGAAGAAGTGGGATTGTCAGAGAGATGAAGAAAGTAGACAAGAGTATAAGGAGATGAGGTGCATGGCAAAGAGAGAGGTGGCGAAGGCTAAGGATAAGGCATATGAAGAGTTGTATAAAAGGTTGGACACTAAGGAGGGAGAAAAGGACCTGTACCGATTGGCTAGACAGAGGGACCGAGCTAGTAAAGATGTGCAGCAGGTAAGGGTGATAAAGGATAATGAAGGAAACATACTCCCAAGCAAGGAGAGTGTGTTGAGCAGATGCAAAGAGTACTTTGAGGGGTTGATGAATGAAGAGAATGAGAGGGAGAGAAGGTTGGATGATGTGGAGATAGTGAATCATGAAGTGCAGTGGATTAGCAAGGAGGAAGTAAGGATAGCTATGAAGAGGATGAAGAACAGAAAGGCTGTTGGTCCAGATGACATACCTGTGGAAGCATGGAGGTGTTTAGGTGAAATGGCAGTGGAGTTTTTAACTAGATTGTTTAATGAAATCTTGGAAAGTGAGAGGATGCTGAGGAATGGAGAAAAAGTGTTTTGGTACCGATTTTTAAGAAAAAGGGTGATGTGCAGAGCTGTAGTGACTACAGAGGGATTAAACTGATCAGTCACAGCATGAAGTTATGGGAAAGAGTAGTGGAAGCTAGGTTAAGAAGGGAGGTGATGATTAGTGATCAGCAGTATGGTTTCATGCAAGGAAAGAGCACTACAGATGCGATGTTTGCTCTGCGAGTGTTGATGGAGAAGTACAGAGAAGGTCAGAAGGAGTTGCATTGTGTCTTTGTGGATTTAGAGAAAGCATATGACAGGGTGCCTAGAGAGGAGTTGTGGTATTGCATGAGGGAGTCAGGAGTGTCAGAGAAGTATGTAAGAGTGGTACAGGTGTACGAGGGTAGTGTGACAGCTGTGAGGTCTGCGGTGGGAGTGACGGATGCGTTTAAGGTGGAGGTGGGATTACATCAATGATCATCTCTGAGCCCTTTCTTATTTGCAATGGTGATGGACAGGTTGACAGATGAGATCAGACAGGAGTCCCCGTGGACTATGATGTTTGCAGATGATATTGTGATCTGTAGTGAGAGTAGGGAACAGGTGGAGGAGACCCTGGAGAGGTGGAGATATGCTCTAGAGAGAAGAGGAATGAAGGTCAGCAGGACTAAGACAGAATATATGTGTGTGAATGAGAGGGAGGATAGAGGAATGGTGAGGATGCAGGGAGTAGAGGTGGTAAAGGTGGATGAGTTTAAGTACTTGGGATCAACAGTTCAGAGTAATGGTGAGTGTGGAAGAGAGGTGAAGAAGATAGTACAGGCAGGATGGAGTGGGTGGAGAAGAGTGTCAGGAGTGATCTGTGACAGATGAGTACTAGTAAGAGTGAAATGGAAGATCTACAAGAGGGTAGTTAGACCAGCTATGTTATATGGGTTGGAGACAGTGGCATTGACAAAAAGGCAGGAGTCAGAGCTTGACGTGGCAGAGTTGAAGATGTTAAGATTTGCACTGGGTGTGACAAGGATGGACAGGATTAGGAATAAGTATATTAGAGGGTCAGCCCAGGTTGAAAGGTTTGGAGACAAAGCCAGAGAGGCAAGATTACTTTGGTTTGGACATGTGCTGAGGAGGGATGCAGAGTATATTGGGAAAAAGATTCTAAGGATGAAGCTGCCAGGTAATAGGAAAAGAGGAAGGCCTAAGATAAGGTTTATGGATGTGGTGAGAGAGGACATGCAGGTGGTTGGTGTGACAGAGCAAGATGCAGAGGACAGGAAGAAATGGAAACAATTGATCTGCTGTGGCGACCCCTAATGGGAGCAGCTGAAAGAAGAAGAAGAGGAATCTTTTTTTTGCAATAATTCGTAATATAGTCCAGTATATAACAGATGCATAGATTTTCATCAGTGTGTTTGTTTCACTGACTGACTTTAACTAGTGCAGCAGATCAAAAAGTACTGGCTTTTTTAGTTAAGAGATTAAGGTGCAGTGAGGATCGGGTAACATGTCCTGTCCCCACAGTAGAGCATACTTGGAGTTGGTATATATTAATAGTTGGGGGTTTGGGGAGCACACATGAGGGATACGGAGGGGGGGGGGCTTGCTTCTTTGCAGAAACACTGTTTTTTGTATTTTTTCATCCTATGTGCAGCAATGTATAGTTTCTTTGATGTAATGCATTTAGTGTGTGTGTGTGTGTGTGTATGTGTGTGTGTGTGTGTGTGTGTGTGTGTGTGTGTGTGTGTGTGTGTGTGTGTGTGTGTGTGTGTGTGTGTGTGTGTGTGTGTGTGTGTGTGTGTATACACGTGTGTGTGTGTGTGTGTGTGTGTGTGGACAAAGGTGCATGTTGATGAGGTTTTAGGCACCCATACTTATATATCTAAGCCAAACAAAGGCAGCATTCATTTTTGCAGAACCAATTAAGGAAATGTTTATTCCCTAGCAAAGGTAATTGGTCATTTCTTTTCTTTATAAAGAAACTATGACATATTTTAGTGTGTATCGAATTCATTATTTTATTAAAATAGCATTCTACTACTTGTGGTATTATTTAATAATGTTAGTTTAAGTGTTCTCTTTGGTATCATACAGGGATGGTGTTAACTACAACTAAAATGCTAGAAAATGTATCACAAGCACAGACAAGTTATGTCTTGTACAATCTCCTTATATTCACTTTTTGGGATGTCACTCTTCTTATGTACATTAAGAAAACATTGAGGCTTGGGTGTTCATTTAGGTTCATAGGTTCATAGGTAGGTACTAGGCTATTGGCCCTAGGGCCTATACAAGCCTAGCCAAAAAGGGACCCTGGCTTTCGCCACCCAAGAAAATTATTTTCCTGTGCCCCTGTCAAGCAGAGCCACAGAAGTGATCCCCGGGGTGAATTTCCTATTACCCATCCAATCATCAAGATTTTTCTTGAAGAGTGTGCTAATGAGGAGCTCTGTTTGACATAGATAGGTAGTCTGTTCCAGAGTATGGAAAGTGTCTGGGACAGGAATCTATCCCTCCAGCATGTTCTGTTTATTGTGATGACAAGGTTTAGGTCACTAGAGCGTGTAGCTCAGAGGGATTGGGATTTCGTTAAGTGGAGCATGTCCAACAGCTCTGGGTTTGACATAGCTTTGTATGTTAGGCAGAGATCACCTCTGAGTAGGTGATATGCGACGGAGTAAAGCTGGAGTTTTTTGAGACGGTCTGCATAAGGCATCTGTTTGAGGCCAGTAATCTTCTTTGTGAGGTATTTTTGTGGCCTTTCCAGTTGTTGTAGATGTTTTGTGAGGTACATACCAAAAGGAGCATTGTACTCTATAATGGGTCTAATGAGTGATGAGTAGAGGGGAACAATGACCTCTTTTTTTCTGGATGAGAAACCTTTTGTTTCATAGTTTCATAGTTTCATAGTTTCATAGTATAGTACTAGGCTATCTGCCCTGGGGCATTTGTAAGCCTAGCCATAGTGATGTGGCTTTTGCCACCCCATGAAATGGTACAAAAATGTACAGAATAAATCTAGAATACTGTGCCTCTGTCTAGTAGTGACACAGTGAAGGTCCCCTTATATAATAGAATTAGTTTACTGTGCCCCTGTCTAGCAGTGACACAGATGTGACCCCTGGGGTAAACTTACGATCTCCCATCCACTCATCAATATTTCTCTTGAAGAGAGTCAGTGAGGGGTTCTGCCTAATACGAATTGGGATCCTGTTCCAAAGCATGGGAAGCCTCTGGGTTATGAATCTATCCCTCCAGCATGTCCTATTCATACCTGTGCTGTGGTTTAAGTCTTTAGCTCTCGTGGTCCTGATAGATTTGGATTTTTTGAGGTGGAGCATGTCCATCAGATCCTGATTGGACATGGCCTTGTACGTCAGGCAGAGATCACCTCTGAGCAGGCGGTATGCTACTGAATAGAGCTGAAGTTTCTTTAGTCTGGCAGAATAATACATATGTTGGAGACCCTTGATCCTTTTGGTGAGGTACTTTTGTGGTCTCTCCAGCTGTTGCAAGTGCCGGGTGAGGTACATACCAAATGGGGCATTGTACTCAATCATGGGTCTGATGAGGGAGGAATATAGGGTGCAATGACATCCTTGGATCTGGATGTGAAACCCTTCATGATGAGGTGTGCAAGGTAGAATGTTTTTCTAACCACTTTGGCAATGTGGGTGTCAAATGAGAGGTCGCTGTCTACTTGGGTCCCTAGGTCTCTGATTACTTTTTCCATACTCAGTGGGTTGCTGTCTATGTGATAATTTGTGGGTACTTTGTTTTTTCCAAAAGGGATGACTATACATTTTTTGGCATTTAGTTTAAGGCCGTGACTACGGGACCAGTTGTATGTTTCAGTGAGGCCTTTTTGTAGGATGTGTGTATCTGCTGGTGTATCGACTATGGTGCCTAGTTTGCAGTCATCTGTGAACTTTGTCAGCCACAGCCCTCCCATGTTTGCTTTAACATCTGAGAAATAAATGCTGAACAAGAGGGGTCCCAGGACAGATCCCTGTGGGACACCACTTGTGACTGGCTTTGAGTCTGACATTGCTCCAGCGATTTTAACTTTATGGGTTCTGTCCTTTAGCCAGTTTGCAACCCATCTAGTGATATAAGGGTTTACTTTTAAGCTGTTTAGCTTATCTATGATGCCTGAGTGGGGTATTGTGTCGAAGGCCTTAGCCAAGTCCAGGTATGCTGTATGGACTGCTTTGCCCTCATCAATGGCTCTAGTGACTGTTTCAAAAAAGTCAACCAGGTTTAAAAGGCAGGATCTGCCCTTTACAAAGCCGAACTGGGCAGGGTCAAGCGTCTGTAGGTCCCCTATGTCTCCGTTTATGAGTTCCATAATGATTCTTTCCATAGCTTTGCAGACCAGGCTAGTCAAGCTTATGGGGCGGTAGTTTCCAGGGACTTTAGAGGCACCCCCCTTGTGGAGTGGGACCACTGTTGTTGTATGCCAGTGTTCAGGTACATATCCCGAAGTAAGGCTAAGGTTAAATAGCATTTTTATGTGTGGGTTTAGCTCCTCTTGGAGTTCACGTAACACGCACCCCAGGATACCGTCAGGTCACATTGATGCTGTGTTTTTTGCTTTGTTTAGGGCAGTTCTCACTTGGACATCTGAGATGACAGGGAGATTACATTCAGCTGGGATAAGTATTTCTTCTTTTGGCGGTGAAGGAGGCGAGAAATTTGCACTGAACCTGTCAGCCAGAATGTTAGCAATATCTGTGGGTTCAGTGTATTTTTTGTTGTTGTGAAGCAACTCTGAGCATATCTGAGGGTTTCCGCCCAGGTTTCTAACATAGCTGAAGAAGGCTTTGTGGTTATCTTTAGTGTCCTTAGCGATTTTTCTCTCAAAGTTTGCCTTGGATGTTTTATGAGAGAATGTAGTTTTCTGCTAATGTTGATCAGAGATGTCTTCCCTTCATGGGATTTCACTCTGACGTGCAGTAGCTTCCTTCTTTTGTTATACAAATTGTTTATGGCTGAGGTCCACCAGACAGGATGCTTACATTTGGTGGAGAGGGACTTGGATTCGTTTGGGATTGCATGATCCATGCATTCTTGGAGATGTCCATAGAAAGCATTTGTGAAGGATTCGGCATTGTGGGATGTGGTATCCATTGGCACAGTGGGCTTAAAGGATACCATCTCAGTCTTAAGAAGAGTGAAGTCTGCTTTTGAGAAGTTTTTCACTGTGGTCTTTTTTGTGCTGGGGGTGGAGGTGGGATATGTATATCCAAGGTGATTAGTTTGTGGTCAGATCTCACTAGTGAGGGGTATACTTCGGTGTGGAGCATTTTGTCCCCATGTTTGTGATGATCAGGTCTAGTATATTATCTCCCCTAGTGGGAGAGGTGACTAGTTGTTCCAGTGCATTTGAATTTATGAATTCCAGGAACCTTTGGGCTAGGGTATTAGGGATAGAATAATGTACCCAATCTATGTTTGGGTAGTTGAAGTCTCCCAGTATGATGGTATTTTGTGATACATTCATATCCTCCAATGTCTTCAGGAAGGTTGAGTGGGGTTCTTGAGATTGGGAGGGTGGTCTGTAACATGCTACCAGTTGTATAGCAGTTTTGCCTATGGTTAGTTGCACCTGTATGGTCTCTGATGCTTCATGTGTTGCTACTAACCTGGAGGTGTGGGTGTCCTTTATGAATATGGACACTCCCCCCCTTTGTGGTTCGGCCCGGGTTTTGGGGCCGAAAAGCATGATACGAGGTATAGCCTGGTAGTGCTGGGGTGCTCTCAGGAGCCTTGAACCAGGTTTCAGTTACTGCACAGACGTCGATGTTCTCCATGCTGAGGAGTGCATCAAGTGCCTGCATCTTGAGATTTAGACTTCTGGCGTTGAGCAGCATTACGCTTAGTTTTTTTCCATTTTTGTTTTCTAAGGAGGTGGGTTTGTCTTTTGAGCCTTGCCTAAAAAAGGCACTATGGGGGTGGCAAGAGCCTTAGTGGTGACAGATGTAAGCCATCCCTTGCGAAGCAGCGTGGCTTGTCCAACATATCATCCCAGGCAGACAGACATTGGATCCCCTTAGAATGATACCAGTACTTGAGCCAATTGTTAAAGCTGATCATCTTGTCTTTGTATTGTGGTATCATTCTTGGTGAGGGCAAGATGCTGCTCAGGGTCAGGATCATACCAGCCTGGGCTACATAATCGGAGAGCTCCTCTATGTCTCTTTTCATGTAGTCCACGGAGGTACGTCTCAGGTCATTCACACCAGCATGGACAATGACGGAGTCATATTTGTACTTGCTTTGGAGTGACCTGAGTGCGTGTGTTATGTGGCGGATCCTAGCTCCCGATAGACAGCTCACAGTCACCTTCTCCTTGTTCAGCCTGGTCAGTGGGACATCAGTGTGTTTGACTATGGAGTCACCTATTACTAGTGTATCAGGCAAGGTGTTTGGCCTTAAGGGCTGAGATTGGTCGACACACTGATTTATTGAAGTATGTGTTGCATGTGTTTTGTTTTGAGGTGGTGGATTTTTGGATGTCTGCTTTGGGAGCCTCTGTTGTTTTGGTAAGTTTTTTATTAAAGCCTCCGAGTATGTCTTTGTGTTTTTATGTGTTTGGTTTGCAGTTGGGTAGGTCTATGTGGGACTGGGATTGTTATGTGTGTGGTTGCCATCTCCTCCTGTCTGGTCATGCCAGCCCTGAGTTGAGAGAGTTCAGCCTCCAGTTTGGCTATATAGTTGCATCTCTCACATGTATTTGTGTTTGTTGGGAGGAGGAGAGGGTTGTCTGTGTACAAGAGACAATTGTAGCATTGTCTCAAGATGCCCAGATTGACCAGCTGAACTGGAGACGATGCCAGTAATCTACCACTCGACATGCTAGAACAGTATAAGGGAGTGGTATACCTTTAAGGGAAGTGGGTATTCACAGGGGTGGTAAGTAGATGTAGTGCTTTACTTAGTACAAGAGTGCTTACTTAGTAGAGAAGTATTGAGAACAAGTGCTAGGCTTATAATACAGTGAGTAGTCTGGTTATACTAAGAGTAGAGCTTCCTTAAGGAAAAATTTGAAGAACAGACTTGGCGGATGAGGTGTGCCACGTAGAAGGATTTCCTTACCACTGTGGCGATGTGATTATCAAAGGAGACACTACTGCCCACCTGTGTCTCAAGGTCCCTTATCACACTTTCAGTGTTAAGTAGACTACCGCCTATGTGGTAGTTCATGGGTACAGAGTTTTTACCAAAGGGGATGACAATGCACTTTTTGGCATTGAGCTTGAGACCATGTCTTTAACACCAGGCATCTGTCTCAGTGAGGCCCTTTTGTAGGATGTCCACATTGTTAGGAGTTTCAATTATGGCTCCTAGTTTGCAGTTATCTGTGAATTTAGTTAGCCAAAGACCTTTTGTGTTAGCCTGTACTTCAGAGAAGTAGATACCAAACAGGAGGGGACCCAGGACTGAACCCTGTGGTACTCCACTTGTCACTCGTCTGAAGTCTGATTTGGGGTCTGCTACTTTCACAGTGTGGGTTCTTTCAGTAAGCCAGTTGGCAACCCATCTTGTGACATAGGGATTTATACCTAGTTTAGTGAGTTTATCTATAATTCCAGAGTGGGGGATGGTGTTGAACACCTTGGCAAGATCTAGATAGGCTGTGTGAACCACCTTACCCTCATCTATGGCTTTGGTGACTACTTCAAAGAAGTCTATCAGGTTTAGGAGACATGATCTGCCTTTTACAAACCCAAACTGTGTGGGGTCCAGAGTTTTGAGATCTCCAATGTCTTTGTTTATGAGTTCTATGATGATACGTTCCATGGCCTTGCAGACGAGGCTCGTCAGGCTAATGGGGAGGTAGTTCCCAGGGTCTGTTGTGGCCCCCCCCTTTGTGGAGTGGGATAACTGTCATGGTGTGCCATTCAATGGGCACAAAGCCTGAGGTGAGGCTATGATTGAACATGGCACTTAGGTGGGGTGCCAGTTCATTCTCTAGTTCATGTAGAAGGCAGCCTGGGATGTTGTCAGGTCCCATGGATGCTGTGTTCTTGGCTTTGGAGAGTGAAGTTTTTACCTGTGCAGCCATGATTACAGGAACTTTGCATTCTTCCGGTATAAAGATGGGCCCTTTAGGGGGTGAGAGGGGGGTAAAGTTAGCACTGAACCTATGTGCCAGGATGTTGGTGGTATCAGTTGGCTCTGTATATTTAATGCCATTGTGCTGTAACTCAGAGCAGATCTGAGTGTTGCCATTGAGATTCTTGACATAGCTATAGAATGCTTTGTGGTTGTCTTTAGAATCAGTGGCAATTTTGTTTTCATAACTAGCTTTGGAGGATTTTATGAGGGATCTCAGCTTCTTACTGAGGCTGACCAGGGAGTTCATCCAATCGTGGGAATTTACTCTTTTTTGCAACAGTTTCTTTCTTCTGTTGTAGAGTTTGTTTATGGCAGAGGACCACCAGATTGGCTTCCTTTTTTTGGAGGATAACATCTTGGTTCTGTTATGGATAGCACAATCTATACAAATACATCAGGATGAATGGAAGGAACATTAAACAAAGTATCTAATTGACTGACTGACTACATACTTACATGCTCTCACTCTGGCTGCTCACTCAAAATGGCACTCTTTACAGCCAAACTGTTTGATTGAAGATATTCAGGACTATTTTATTATTTTATTTATTTAGCATTTGTTTACCGAGGAAGTCCAACTTGGAACAAAGCCAATTTTCAGTGGAAGCCTGGGGAGAAACACTCCAGATGCATGTCTTTGTAATGTGGGAGGAAACCAGAGTACCTGGAGAAAACCCACACAAATGTAGGGAGGACATGCAGACTCCACACAGAAGGTACTCCAGCCAAGAATCGAACCAGAGAACCTCTTGCTGTGAAGCAACAATGCTACTGCTGCACTACTGCACCATCAGGACTACTTGTAATATGAACAAACTCCTACTCTTTTGCAAATTTCTTAAACTGCTGACTTGTAAACTGTGCACCATTGTCAGAAATAACTCTATGTGGACTACCATGGACAGAAAAATGTTAATTTAGCTTAGTAATGACAGCACTGGAAGTTAGGTTGGGATGTAGGGCAATCTTGAACCAATTTCAATAAGACTCTACTAACACTAAGTAATGTTGACTATTCCACTCAAAGATATCTGTGGCTACTGTTGACCAAGGTAGTTCAGGAATCTGGCTAAACTGAAGTGGTTCTTTTTGTTGATGCAGCTTTGTACTATTACATACTGAACAAGATGAAAGTACTTTCTCAATATCTCTTGACATAAAAGGCTAAAATACTAGACCTCTCGCCCTTCTTTTGGTAGAATCAGTTCCTGGGTGGCCATGATGCAAGATCTTGATATACTGTTGTTGCAATAATTTTGGAACAATCACTTTAGGACCTTTCATGGTGATACAGTTGTCTGACAAAATCTCATCTCTGTATGGAAAATACTGCTGTACTTCTATTGGTAAACAAGATTGCTTTGACAGCCATCCTTGACTGATAAAGTGGTTTAGTTTCTGGAGAACTGGATCTGAAGTTGTGTGAGTTCTGAGCTCATCATGATGAGTGGAAAAAAAATTCTCACTTCCATGACCTCAAAATCAAGTTGTTCTTCATTATGGTGTTCTGTGGTTTTTCTGGGTGATCCAGATAAAGTGTCAGCAAGATAAAGAAGTTTGCCTTTTGTGTAAACAAGATTGAAATCATACCTTTGCAATTTGAGCATCATGTGTTGCAATCTGACAGGAGCTGTGTGCATTGGCTTTCTCAAAATAGTGACTAAAAGTTGATGATCAGTCTCAATCTGGATAGGTCGACCATAAATATAATCATGGAACTTCGAACATGCAAACACAATAGCCAAAATCTATTTCTCAATCTGGGCATATTGCATCTCAGTTTGGGTAAGAGTTCTACCCTCTTGAAGAATGACTGCACCTAGACCAAACTTAGAAGCATCACAAGAAAGAGTAACTGGTTTGTGAATGTTATTGTAGCTGAGAGTTGGCAGACTAACAATTTTTTGTTTCAAGACATCAAATACCCTTTGGTGGTGTTCTAACCATGACTAAATAATATCTTTGCATGTCATGTCTGCTAAGAAAGCTAAAAATTGACTTAAATCCAGATTGAACTTGCCTAAATAGTTGACCATGCCAAGAAAACATTTTAGTCCTTGAACATTGTCTGGAGATGGCATCTCAAAAATTGCTGTTTGCTTAGAAGGATATGGTCATAATCCAGAACTGGTAAACAAGTGACCACCATAAGTAACTTCACGTAGCTTGCATTTGCACTTCAGAAGATTCAGCTTAAGATTCACTTCATGTGCTCTTTCCAGAACTTTCTTGCGGTTTCTGTAAGTTCAACTTCACCGTTGCCTCCTACTAGAATATCATCCTCTTTAATAGAACATGAGTAGCCTGAAAAAAAAATTGCTCCATTGAACACTGAAAATCTTCACTGGAAGAATTTATTCCAAATGGCATTCTCAGAAATCTACATCTTCCAAATGGCGTACTGAATGTGGTTAACAATGAAGATTTTCGGTCAAGCAAAATTTACCAAAATGAACTAAGACAGAAAAAAAGTGGCATTTGGCATGAGGGCAGCAACCTCTTAGACTGTGTGCATTGAATGATGAGGCCTTTTTAATGCTTTGTTCAAATCTCTTGAATCAATACATATTCTGATATAATTTGAGGTTTTCTTATGCGCTGCTACCATGCAGGACACCCATTCAGTAGGTTATTCTACTGGACAAATTACTCCCAGCTGCAACATTTTGTCTAACTCAGCTTTGACTCTGTTCTGCATAGCTACTGGGACTATTCATGCTGGTCTGATAACTGGGCTGACCTCTAAAGGTCTAAATTTATAAAGTACACAACTGGTAGTTTGCCTAGTTTGTCTGCAAAAATATTAACATACTCATAAAAAAATAGTTTGGGTGAAATTTGAGCTGTTGTCATGCAGGCTTACATGGTGAAATTCTTTATTAAATGAAGGCAGTCTAATTTTCAAACTGTCTCTGAGGCTTAATAATGACTGCACATGTCTCTTGACTATGAAAAACTGCAAGTCATAGCTGTCCCCAGCAGAATAACACGAAAGCACTACTGAGCCTTCAGTTTGAACCTCATCACCACCATAAGCAACAATCTTTGCACACTTTGTCAAATCAAGTTGTTCTGCAGATTTTACTCTAGCAAATGTTTCTGCTGACATAACATTGCACTTTGAGACAATACCTACTTTGATCTCTACAGGACTCTCATTAATCCAAACAGTACGAAAGATTTGATTCTTTGCCCACAAATTACTGCATTAACTGTTTCACCAAGCATAGACACACTATCAAATTAAAATGTAGGGTTGGAGCTTTCTAATTGATCAACTTGCCTCTTGGAATGCCCTCTTTTAATAAAATAATGGACCTCTTTTGATTTACAAAACCTTTTGAAATTATTCTACTTATTGCAAGAATTAAGCTAAACACTTTTCTCTTTTGAGGTTGTGATTTCCACCACAATTACAACCATTGATATGAAACTGGGTGGTGCACATGTTTTGACTTTGCTGACTCATCATTATGCTTCACCAAGCATACTCTGGAATTTGCTGGAAAGACTCTGGGTTTCCCAGGGACTGTTACAGGACATGCAGTAGCTGCCATGTGCTTAGGCCTGTTTATTTTAACCACGTGCTGCATGCTATCAGCATGAGCTTTGTCACTGTATCTTCTACAGTTATTCTCATTTGCAAACATACTTTTGTACTTTTCTGTAAGCTTGTATATCTCACAAATCTTAATGGCCTTATTCAAAGTTAAATCACTGTCTTGAAGCAAAATCTTTCTCACTGTCATCTTTAACACCACACACAAGCCTGTTATTTATCAACTCATCTCTCAAATCACCAAATCTGTTTCTCAGGTCAGTTATATATACTGTAAAAGTTTCACCAGACTTTTGATCCCTTGTGTAAAATAAGTGCCTTTCCACTGTAATATTCATTCAGGGGTTACACATTTCTCTAAATTTACATTTTAAGCACTCTGGGTCTTCCCTTGTTTCAGCCAGTACCACTATATGGTGGTCTTCCCCCGCCCCTGCAAACACAGCAGGTACATATGAACGCTCTCTTTCAATGGCCTCTGAACCAGCTAAATTAAGAGAATAAATGCCTTTGTACATGTGTCTTTGTCAGAAAAAGCATGAAAATATCATATTCCTGCTCAAACACTCTCCAATTTTCTGCAATATTGTTATCAAACATAAGCGATGCAGGTCTGCAAAATCCTTATGCCATGCCCACAGATTATAGTAAAACATGATGTAAAATGATCCTGGTAATTATGTACAAACATTCACACACACCAGGTACTTGTAATAATATTCAAATGTACAATAAACTCTTTGAAATACTATACTCTGTGAAATATGTCGTGAAATAATTGTACTTTGCAAAATATTCTTTGCAATAACTTTACCTTGTGAAATAACTGTACTGTAATACTGCACACGCTTGCAAACATTTTGCACACTTTGGATAGTTTGAATAGCTTTAGTTATGAAAAAGTAGCACATACCAAAAAATACAGTCATTTTCCCTTTTTTGTATATTTTATGCAATTCAGATATTGTTTCAAACATTTTCATAATTATTTCGAATATTTTTAGCAATATGTGACAGTTTTGGACATTTCGTTTAATAAGAAATTAATTTTGAGCCCCGAGTGCTTCATTTTATATTTGCAGCAAAATAAATCATTTATGCAAGTTTTAGTACCTGGAATTTGTTTCTGACCTATTTTGTGAGTCGTTTGAGCAGTAGGGATGATCCACTCCTGTTGTCTCATAGCTGTAACTCTGGATCCCATTCTGACACCATGTTGGTCTTCTTATATGCATTAAAAAGAAGTTGAGGCTTGGGTGTCATTTAAGTAGTTTATTGTATAAAAATACATCAGGATGAATGGCAGGAACATTAAACTTAAATGAACTGTCTAACTAACTGACTATATACTTGCATGCTCACAGTCTGGCTGCTCACTCAAAATGGCACTCTTGCTTGCATGTGCTCAGTACTTATATGCATGTGCTGACTCACTGGAAAGCTTCTTAAAGGTATATCACACACATTCTGATCTACAGGCTATATTATGAATTAGCACATATTCATCCTTCAGATGAGATGTTAAACCGAAGCCCCAATGGCTTGAGTTGGTAGTAGCTCAGGCAGATGCAAAAGATCCCACGGCATCTATCAAAAAAAGTAGGGGTTCTTTAGTGATAATCACCACTTATATACATTATTTACATTGTATATGTTATTTATATAGTATACATTATTTACAATTATTTATACCTTTGTACAGTACAAAACAATTTCATATTGTTAAACACTTTCCCAACCATTTTTTCCAAAGCCAAAAATGTATTTTCTTTAACATTTCTGATAAAATCCATTTCCCATTAAACTTTACTTCATTAAGTCTCTGAATCCATAATGTCCATAGAATAAAAAATAGTATTTAACTAAAATTTCCAACTTCTTATCTTTTTTGTTACCATAATAGCCATATTTGAACATGTTCATGGGTGTGTTCAGCCTTTTCAAAACCTTTCAACATTTTTTACATATTTCTTCCCGTAACGTCTTTACTCTAGAACATTTCAACACGTGTTCTGTTGATTCAGGTTCCCTAGAATGAATGCATATTCTTTCTTGCTTTCGTTTATAAGGCACATTAGCTTTAACAGGTAGTTTACTTATTGATAATCTCCACAAAAAAAAAATCTTTACATTCAGATATTTTCTTACAGCAGATAAATCTCATTTTAATAGCATTATTTTTCTCTGCTTCTGTTTCCAAGAAAAAATAAAATAACCTCTGGGATTCAATAAAGCCTACATGGTCATTTTCCACCATGTGTGCATCACAGCATGATGCGCACATGTGTGCAAAAACTTTTAGATTCAATAAGTGCCATGTACAGGTGAGCACTCCCATGCAAACAAGGTAAACACTGTGGCATGTTAATTACAGCATAAGCAGCTGAATTACATGCTAATTAACCAATCTAACATGCTGGAGCTATTCAACAAGCTATAAAGCAACAATGTAGATACTGTGCTGGTGTCCTCAGTAAATTCCAAAACTTTTGGAATAGAGACATGGAAAGGAGTCTACCTGGATAGAATAAAAAGTAAAATGTGTGAGATTTGTACATGACTGTCCTTAACATCTGACAACATTAGACACAGGCTGGATGCAACAAAAGGAGACTAACAACAGCAACACAATCCTTTTTTTTGTGCCATGACAAAAAAGCAGCTTTGCTCACCACCCCCAGATAAACAACACATGTGTAAGTAATACAGGCAGATAAAAGTGTAAAAGTGTGCTACTCAAAATAAATATAAAAGTCATTAAACAGACTATTCATAGTTACATGTCAGCACGTGCAACATGCAGCTGATGAAATGCAGACATGCCATCTAGAAATCTGTACTCCTCTGTGCAGACATATCCCAAAGTAATATCCTCTCTTCTGTGTTCCACACATAAACAGTTCAGCTCCCCTTCAGTTTTCCTAGCTGCATGATTGTTGTCTGGTATAGATTCAGGGCTGTCAGCATGGTGACGGTGCAAATGTGGACTGAACTCATTAGAATTGCTGAATCCCAAAAAGTTTGACTCATGTATGGATGTAAACATAGTGCAGGTACTCCCTCAGTGTTTCTGTTTCATGAATGGCAAGTGTGAATGCCTACATCAGGTGGGTGTGTCAGGTTAGACTTACAAAGTGTTACATGTATATCTGTCAAGGTTGGAAATGCAAGTAAGCAGTGTACAATTCACAGGTTCTGTTTCATTAACATCCAACCACCTCTTCATTTGTGTGCAAATTGTGTTTTCTATGTCAGTTTTTTACTATTATTATTTTATTGGGGTGGGAGGTTGGTATAATGATTCAGGTGTTTACTTTAAAGACACAAAGTGCAGCATTTGATTCTTACATAAGGTAATTGGCTAGGCTTAAAGTGGCCCCAAGGGGGAGTTAGTCTCATACTAATCTATGAACCCATGTTTTTTGGCCATTGTTTGCACAATGCAGTGGTTAGCGCAATCATGAGCAATGGAGGAATGAATGGAAGGTTTGGCTGTGCTTATCTTGTTTGTGTGGCATTATGCAATGGGCAAAAGAGAGACCTTAAGAATGATTAGTAAATAAGGGAATGTTGTGTAAGTATTCCAGCAGCAGCATTGATAAAGTCTGACAATTAGTACTGAGTCTGTGGAATACACCTGCTACTTAACTGACTCTGTGGCAGCACATGCTAATGCAGTTAATGCAGTGATGTATTCCTTCTGGGGCTAGATGGTACTGGATTTGAATGCAACTGAGTCTAACACTTTTAAGTTCTTTTGTATTACTGTTGCTGCATGTTGGTGTGTGATGCACACCATCACGCAATAATGTATTAAAAAATAAAATGGGGAAGAGAGGACAGTGGTGAAATATGGAGCAAGCAGGGGGAAGAACAAATGGAAAGCAATACAGGAATCTGCAGGAGGGAGGTAGGAAAGAACACATTTTTTTAAAGAGAGAGAGGAATGTTGCAGAAGGGGCATAGTTATATCTGGGTCTGGTAAGTTGTGTAGGTGAGGAAGCAATTGCAGACAGACAAGACAAACAAGATAAGACAGTGATGGTGATGGACACAACAGGTCATTGGACACCATGGATGGATTGAGGGTGGGGACGTCCAGTACCCATGGTCTTAAGCTGGGTGACAGCGAGAATCAAGTCCTCACCCACTGGACTGTCATAACTGTCACCTCACTCCTCCACTGGCTGGAGTTCTTGATGTGTCCTCCTCCTCCTCCTAGTCTTACATAAAATGAGGGAGAGCAGCCCCTCCATCCAGTATTGGCATGCACCAACTGTGTGGCGTACAACCCTAGTCACCATCCCTAACAGTTCAGCATGGGGTGATAAGCTCACCACCTCTGCCATTGCTCCAGCAGGGAACCACAGGGCTATCCTCCATGGCAGGACTACCTGAGGAGGCAGGTAGTGCAGGGGCAACAGAGGTGGTGCTGCCAGGCTTGCTTTCAGATGTGCTGGGTAACAGTGTCGGGGCTGGTGGAGTGTTGGGCAGGTAGATCCTGTGGGGCAGGCCTACCCCACTGTGCTGTGATGATGCATTTTGTGTTGTGGTACACATGGATGCCATGGACACATTTTGACAACACATAATATAAAAAATAAACAAGAGAGATAATGGTTGTGAGAGAGAGAAACAAAGAGATAAGATTAGTACCTTCATATGTAGCATACAATGCATTAGTACAATTATTTGACTCTATTATGTTAACCATTACTCTTAAGACTACCACCCCTAAGAGATAACTATTACTTTCATGGCTAGCAGCTCCTAACAGATGCACACTATACTACAGACTGCAGCAAGTACTCCTTTACATATGCGTGGACTAATTATATAGATTACATTTTACAACAGGGCATGTGTGCCACTGTTATAGAGCTTTCACTTTAAACCTTTAAGTTAAACATAACTGAAGAATTAATGTGTTTTGTATATTTGGGAAGTGTGGCATTTGAACCCACTGCCTCTGACTAAAGTCTAATATCACAGTCTTGGTTTGCTCTTCAGACTATTGCATGCATACTTGATTTTACACTTGAGACATGCATGCTCAATTTGATACAACTGTATAAAATACCAAACAAGCTATGTTTGACTTTTAATGCTATAATAATGCTACTATTCTGCTGCATACATATGATGTGCCTATCTCATCCTCGCCAATCTAATGTCATGGGTCCTAACATTGAACTCCCTTTCCATAGCAGCTGTAGAAAAAAACAGAACAGAATACCATTATGAATACCAGTCTTGCCTATATTCAGATTTTAAGCCTTACATGTACTCTTTATAGTTGGTACTTACACATCTGTGAGATGTCTTCTGTCCTATCCTTTGTCATAAATTCCTCAATCCAAGCATCAAGAATACCCTCTTCTGCTGACATAGGTCATTAAAGTGGTGCCTACATTGGCCACCAGTGTAGGGGATATCAGTGGCACTGTTCACAGCCTGTGCCAAAGCTATCCTAAGCCTCTGACTTACACTGGGATCCAGAATAGTCTCTCTGCAGCAACCTGGCACTGCGGTGTTTCACTAGGAGTCCAGTAAAATTCTGGGACTTCTGGACATCTTGTCTCTGAGCTCTAAATCTCACACCCTGTCAATGAATCCCTGCCATGTCTATCATGGATCAAGAGTAATGGAGAATGATGGTTTCCCACCAATTCCAGTTATCACATTTACTGGGAGTGTGCACACTGTTTGAAAATGTTGTGCACCACTTACTGTCATGTCGACATGGTGCTCAGTGGTGTGCATTGCCAAGCAATGTGTTTGTGCAATGGTAAGTGGTGCGCAACAGGTGCAAGCAGTGAAAAATTACACAGGTAGTTGTGTATGTATGTGTGTTAGACAGGTGTGAAGGCCATGACATTCCAGATAGCAGAAATTTACAGGAACATACTACACAGCGTACCCACAGTGATACATTTGATAATAAATGTGATAATACATAGATAACTAACTAACTAACTAACTAAATAAATAAATAAATAAATAAATAAATAACTGTCTCAATATTAGTGTCTCATCCCCCATACATATAATTAACATCATATAGACTATGTCAAGCATTATAAGTGAGAGTGACTATAACAGGAAGTGGAACAACAGTAAAAGTGTATGGAATATGCTGTATTTCAGCCCAGGGCCATGTGTATTGCAGTCTTACACTAACACCTGCTGCCACAAGATACTTGAAATAGTACTGTTACTCAAATAGTCAATCACAAATTAAAAAGAATACGCAGCACCAGTTCTCTCTTTCATAGTTAGTTTTATTAACACCCATGAGGGAGGCCCAAAATCAATGTAGGGAATTTCCTCAAGCAAAATAAACTGTGGGCTTATATATGCTTTGATAATACTGATACTAAGTTGAATAGGTACACCAATAGACAATGAAGGATTTGCATATACCAATCAGGTAGTTCCCTGTAAGCATTAAGACACACCTGAATACATATTACTAGGTAGAAAAAGAAAATCGGGCATAAGTCCATATAAGGACTTTTTTCCCTGACCACATAACTTTATTTAGCTCAGTGCTTGCTTATTTCGTGCAGTCAATCATGTACTCTTAACCTTCAATATTCCTGTTTTTGACCTTTCAGATTTTATAATCCCCCATTTGATGCTGATTAAGCATTACCATATAGTCTGTCAAACATTTTTC
Organism: Protopterus annectens; assembly: GCF_019279795.1. Classification (NCBI taxonomy): domain Eukaryota; kingdom Metazoa; phylum Chordata; order Ceratodontiformes; family Protopteridae; genus Protopterus; species Protopterus annectens. The sequence goes on along the minus strand of NC_056750.1, from coordinate 63,521,761 downwards.
CATAACTCAACATTACCATAACATCTGAAATCTCAGCATTATTGCACACACTTACTTCATTACTTTTATCTTTAAAAATTGGCATGTAAAGCTTTGATTGAAATTTTGCTGCCTTGGCAACCAACTATTTACAGATTAATTTCTTTATTAAAAACAGAACCAGAAAGGTTATTAAGGCAAAAATAGTTATCAGCATTAGTAGTTTCAGTATGCCACCACCCCAGCCAGAGAATAGGTTGGTTAACCATGCCGAAGTGGAGTTATTGGATTCCTTAGCGTCCGACAGTTTCAACACCTTCTGGATCAGCTCCAAATGGCTGGTTATCTCATGCTGGTTATCAGGAATAAAAGTACAGCACTTCTCATGGATTAAAGCACAAGTATCCCCTTTAGCTGCAAGTATGAAATCAACAGCCATATGGTTTTATAGGACCACAACTCTCATAGCTATCAACTCATCAGTTATAAGTTCTAGTGCTGAAAAAGTTGCATTGCTCAGGATTTCAAAGAGCTTCAACAGTTTCCTTAGCTTCCAAATTGATTTTACCTCCCCATAAAAAGGTATCATGCCAACCCAGGAAATGACATTGTCCCCGAGGTCCATATGTGCTAACCCTTTACTGCTGGCATAGGCAAGATCATGGTGATAGATCCAGGATGCATCCACCTCACCCACAGGATTATTGGGGGCCTTCACTTCTCGAGTATTTTTAATTTTTCCCAGGGGTAAAATATATACATGTCGTATGTCTGGGACTAAGTAGGCCAGGAAACAGCTGCCAGACCAATTTTCAGGTAGCCATTTGTATGCTCTTTTCCCACAAATAAAGTAGCAGCCATCATTCAGTATTACCCTTGAGACATTTTCAGAGGCTTTATTGTTAATAACAGTATGGAAAAAATACATTGAATCCCAGGTCATCTTGCATTTGAGTGTATTTAGAGAGATTATGTCCCTGCATTTCATCTTTGAAAATTCATTATTGCTGATGAAATAGTTTGTGCATGCTATTTAGTCTCTTTGATGTTGCTTTCTTTCTGGTTGTACCCTGTGGGCACATTCTCCAGTCAGAAAAAGACGCCACTTTGGTTCATAGGTTCATAGGTAGGTACTAGGCTATTGGCTCAAGGGCCTACATAAGCTTAGCCAACAAGGTTCCCTGGCTTACGCCACCCAAGAAAGTTATTTTCCTGTGCCATTGCCGAGCAGAGACACAGAAGTGATCCCCGGGATGTATTTCCTATTTCCCAGGAATCTATCCCTCCAGCATGCCCTGTTTATTGTGGTGACAAGGTTTAGGTCCCTAGAGTGTGTAGCTTGGAGGGATTGGGATTTCATTAGGTGTAGCATGTCCAACAGCTCTGGGTTTGACATAGCTTTATATGTTAGGCAGAGATCACCTTGGTGTAGGTGATATGCTATGGAGTAAAGCTGGAGTTTTTTGAGATGGTCAGTGTAGGGCATTTGTTTGAGGCCAGTAATCCTCTTTGTGAGATACTTCTGTGGCCTTTCCGGCTGCTGCAGATGTCTTGTGAGGTACATTCCAAAAGGGGCATTGTACTCTATAATGGGTCTAATGAGTGTCGAGTAGAGGGGAATGAGAACCCTTTTATGATGAGGTGTGCTACATAGAAGGACTTCCTGACTACTGTGGCGATGTGACTATCAAAGGAGAAACTACTGTCTACCTGAGTCCCAAGGTCTCTTATCACACATTCGATGTTAAGTATATTGCTGCCTATGTGCTCATGGGTACAGAGTTTTTCCAAAGGGGATGACACTGCACATTTTGGCATTGAGCTTGAGGCCATGGCTCTGACACCAGGCATTTGTCTCAGCGAGGCCCTTCTGTAGGATGTCCACATCATTTGGGGACTTGACTATGGCTCCTAATTTGACCCTTGATTGATTTGAAATGGAAGGTAGAAGGATGGCAAGGCAGACTCTCATGACAGAAATGTCGCAACTGCTCCACCCCACTGTCTTGGATCCATTTTGCTTGAGACACAAAATGCCATGCTGGTAAAAGGCCAACAAAAGTGACACAGTCTTGTTAGGATCCCCCAGTGAGGTTGGTTAAAATAGGCTGGTACATAGAAGTGTTGAGGGGAAAGCTGGTGAATAAAATGCCATAATGAGTGGTGAGAATTGTGGTGCAAACCCAACAATTACTGACATTGAAAGAGGGGACATACATTAACTTGAAGGCATGATACGTGTTAATGTTCGGGTGCCAACTAGTTGCTCATCGGTGAACATGAATATGTGGGTGGTCACCAGACTGGTGAAGGTAGATGAAAAAAGAAATGGACACAACAGCAAAATGAAGAGTACAAGAAGTATGCTGCAAATGAATTTATAATGTTTCTGTGGAAATGCTGTGGCCCACAAGGATGGTTGAGCTTGCAGTTGTACAGCTGTGCCAAAAGGATGAAATGTCTTGAGTGAGGAATCAGTTGAGTCTGTCAGGAGAGGTATAGTATCAGAGGGAGCTATGGTCATGGCTGAGGAGGTAAGAGAAAGTTCACGGCTTTAGGAGGGTGGCGTAGTGTGGCTCCAGGTGCAACGTGTAACAGGTTCCAGGATGTCCTTAGGTGAAGAGAAGGAAAGTGGTTGTTGGTCTTCTGAAGTCATGATTTTTCCTGAGCTGTGAAACGTGCATTCAGGTGGATGATCCTTGTACTCGAACAGCAGAGGAGGTGGTGAGAAAAACTAGCTAGGGCCTCTTCCAATGGGGCTGCAAGGCAGTTTTCCAACTGAAGGATTTAACATACACCCAGTCTCCTGGTTGAAGGCAGTTTGCCAGGTCAGGTTCAGGTAGAGCTTGAGCTTTTATGGCCTCATGGTGGTGGTGCTGTAAAACAGAAACAAGAGATTTGCAGTAGGACAATAAATTAGCATCATGTAACTGATAGTCAGAAAAAGGAGGTGGTGAGGTGAGAGGCATACAGATGGGTTCACCCATAATAATTTTGTGTGGAGAAAGACCCTTGGACTGATAAGTTTGGCCCCACATAGAGACTAATACTAAAGGTAATGCTTGTACCCAGGCGAGGCCAGTTTCTGCAGTAAGCTTAGATAGTCATACCTTGATAGTTTGGTTTGCCCTTTCAATAATGCCAGAGGCTTCAGGTCTATAAGGGCAATGAAATTTCAATACAATACCTAGCATTTTGCAAATTGCTTGTGTCAGTTGTGAGGTAAAGTGCATGCCTCTGTCAGAATAAATATGGCATGGAACCCCAAAATGAGGAATACATTCAGTGCATAGCTTCTTAGCCACAAAAATAGCATAATTCTTGGAACATGGATAGACCTCAACCTAGCCAGAGAAAACATCAATTATAGTGAGAACATATTTGAAACATGCAGAAGGAGGTAGTTCGATAAAATCCCATTGGAGTGCACAAAAGGGACCTGATGGTTTTGGTAGAGGCTGGGGTTGGACCTGGGCACCTTTCAAAATGTTAAACTGTAAATAGATTGAACAACTGGACACAAAATGGTGCACAGATTCCAAAAGACCAGGTGCATACCAATCACACTGGATCAGTTTAATTTGTGAGTTCTGGCCCAAATGAATGGGAAGATGATAGACGTGAATCAGTTGGTGTAAACATGCCTTTGGTGCTACAAGACACCCATCTGGATGTCTCCAGATGGAGTCTTTGCCACGTTTACAATTTGCATGTATCCACTGAGGCACTTCGGAATCTGATGCCATGTTTTGTAAATTCAATAAACACAGATTTGAAAAGGTAGGCATCTGGAACACCTGTTGAAATACACACAGCTGGGTTGTTTGTCCCTGAACAGAGATGGAAAGAGCAGCTTGTTTCGCAGCCCAGTCTGCCATAGTGTTTCCCTTGCTCTCAAAAGAGTCATCAGACTGGTGAGCTGCAATTTTAATAACAGAAACTTGTTTTGGTAGCAAAAGATGGTGTAACAATATGTCAACATAAAATGCATTTTTGATAATAGTACCACTTGATGTAAGGAATCCAGTTTCTTTCCATAAGGTGCCAAAGCCATGCACTACACCATGCACATAGCAGGAGTAAGTATATATATTGGCTGTTTTATCTTTAGCCAATTGACAGGCAGTCGAGAGATCACTACTAATTCGGCTACTTCAGTGGATAAACCAGGTGGTAACATTCCAGTTAACAATACAGAGTTTTGGGAACAGACAGCATAAGCAGTTGACAGCTGTCCATTTTGGTTGCACAGACAGGATCCATCGATGAAAAGTACCAGATCTGGATTTTGTAAAGGCACGTCCTGGAGATCTAACCTAGGAGGCAGGGAAGAGTTAACAACAATAAGACAGGTATGGGGTTTACCCTAATCCAAGGTGGGGATTAATGATGTCAAGTTAAGTACTGGACATCTCACAATTTGAAGGGAAGGGTTAGCAAGTAAAATCAATTCATATTTTGTCAGTCTAGAGGGAGATAAATATTGCATTTTCATCTTCAAAAGTAAAGCGTGAGCTGCATGAGAGACAGCTAAAAAGGGGCTGTGTCCTAAGATAATGGAAGCGGCAAGGTCCACTAAGATGGCTGCAGCTGCAACTACCCTCAGGTACGCAGGTAATCCAGAAGCTACTACATCCAATTGGGTGCTAAAATATGCTATCAGCCGGTACCCTCCAGTATGTTGCTGGGCTAAAAGACCCAATGCCACCTTATTTCATTCACTACAGAAAAGAATAAATGGTTTCGAGTAGTCAGGTATGCCTAGGGCAGGCGGGTTGGACAATTGTACCTTGAGCTGTATAAAGGCATTCTCATGTTCCCTTAACCAAGGAAGAGGCTTGGGAGTATCCTTCTTTAATAAAGCTAGTAAGGGCTGAGTAATCTCTGAGAAATTAGCGACCCATTGGTGGCAGTAGCTAGCCAATCCCAGAAACTCTCGAAGCTGGCACTGGGTAGTAGGACGGGGTGCATTTTGTATGGCAGTTATATGGGAGGGCAAAACTCTGAGTGCCATTCGAGATTAGATTACCCAAATATTTGACTTCAGGTTGACAAAACTGCAGTTTGGATCTGTTCACTTTAAAACCCTGAAGAGCCAAATACTGCAAAATGGCAAGGATATCCCTGTGACATGCTTGCAGAGTAGTCGAGGCAATGAGAATGTCATCAACATACTGCAAGAATGTCATCGACATACTGCACTAGCGCTGTTTCGGCAGGAAGAGCTAGGGCATCTAACTGTCACTTCATTTCTCTAGAAAAAAGTGTAGGTGATTCCACATACCCCTGGGGAAGTCTAGTCCAGATGTATTGCTCCCCTGGTATGTGAACACAAAAAGATATTCACTATCTGAATGAATCGGAATAGAGAAAAAGACTGAAGAGATGTCTATCACCGAAAAGGTAGTGGCAGATGGAGGGATGCAGCTCAATATAGTGGCAGGATTAGGCGCTATAGGAAAATCTGGTAGAACAGCCCTATTAACAGCTCTAAGGTCTTGAACAAACCAATACATCTCCCTGCCTGGTTTCTTAACTGGCAGAATAGGAGTCTTGCATGGACTAATGGTAAGGACTATAATGCCTTATTGCAATAATAATTGGATTACTGGAGTGATTCCTGCTTCCACCTGAGCGGGAAGGGAGTATTCATGTACCTTGGACAATGCTGCACCAGGCTTCAAGGTGATTTTGACTGGATCCGCATGATGAAGGAGGCCCACGTCATTATCATGGGTGGTCCATAGTGATGCAGGAAGAGAGTCTAGTGAAGGGTGGGAAGAAACAAATTGCGCTTGGCACTGGGAAAACACCACTTGCAAATAGTTGAGGTACATGTTCCTAGCATACCATGGTCTTGCTTTTCCCGTGGGATTTCCAGAAAAATTCCCTCTTCAGTGCAATACATTGTGCAATCTAGTTTGCATAGCAGATAGTGACCCAGTAGGCTCAATGGTGCTGACATGCCAACCAAAATGTCATGATGTACTGTTAAAGGACCCGGACTTACTGGTACTTGGACTGTCTAGGGGTAAGTTATGGGGACTCCGGAAACTCCCACACCTTTAGTGGTACTGCCAGAGAAAGGAAGATTTTTATCAGCTTTCATTGTAAGCATAGATTTGGTGGTCCCTGTATCTACCAGAAAAGGAATAGGATTATTTTTCACAGTTAACATTATGAATGGACCCTGCTGGTCAATTGGAACAAGTGGGAAAAGTTGCTGCATCTGTTTAGGGGAGTCCTATAGTGACTGTGGGGCTTTAGGCCAAATAGGCGGGGTCCAGGAGGAGTCCCAATGCTGATTCTGACCTGACTGAGGCTGTTCCCCTTGCCTGAAGGGGTTACCTGGTGAAAATTCTTGAGAGGGAGGTGGCAGCTGTTGCACTTGCTGTTGAGCCAGTAGCTCATGCACCTGCGCCTGGCCCGCTATTTCATAAGCAGCTGGTGCAGTTGATTGAGACAGAGTAAAAACATATTCTTCCTCAGAAGATTCAGTTGAGCCTATGTTTAACTGACTTAAGCCCACTATGGGGTGCAATCCTTTATATGGCATGGTCTCTAGGGGTTTTCCTTCTACTATACCCATCTTATATGCTGTATGGTTTAGTACCTTCAACTGACATTTTAATTTGTTTTGATTAAACTTTAAACTTCTTACAATGGAGTCCTTTTCCCTATCTTTTGATTCAGCTTGCCAATCATTAAAAGCCATCCAACATCCTGTGGTATCCTTTTCCCTTTTTCTTTTAGTCTCTTTTGTAAATTAGCTAGTACATCTTTGTCAAAACTGACATTAGCTGGGAAGTATAATTTCTCATCATTCGTGGTGAGGGTAACCCAATGATTCAGATACAAACAGCTTTCTTGCAAAACTTTGTAAAACATATAGCTGGCAGAAGTTCCTCTTTCTGGCTGTAATTCTTTACCCACACTCACTCCCATGTTAAAAGAAAAAAAGCCTTCTTTTTTTTTTTGACACTGAACTATAGTCGGCAACCCACACTCACACGTATGTTGCCAGAAAATTATCGTTTAACCCTCACTCATGCAGTAACGAATCATGCCACCTACCTTTTGAAAGTTCTATGAAAGAGAGAAGAAAGAAAAACTTATAATGTAAATCAGGCACTTGCAAATAGCTAAGGTCCCAAAAGACAGAAAACCATCTGCGGGCCCATTAAGGAGACATCAGCCATCTACCCAAGCCTATCCCCGGATTTATGATCTGACTCACGGTGCCCACTGTTAAGAAATATTAACTAATAGTACAGTTACTCAAATAGTCAATCACAAATTAAAAAGAATACGCAGCACCAGTTCTCTCTTTCATAATTACTTTTATGAACACACGTGTGGGAGACCCAAAATCAATGTAGAGAATCTCCTCCAACAAAAGAAACAGTGAACTTACATATGGTTAAATAATATGGATACTAAGTTGAATAGGTACACCAATAGACAATGAAGGATTTGCATATACCAATCAGGTAGTTCCCCATAAGCATTAAGACACACCTGAATACTTATTGCTAGGTAGAAAGAGAAAATCGGACATAGTCTATATAAGGACTTGTTTCCCTGATCACATAACTTTATTGAACTCAGTGCTTGCTTATTTCGTGCAGTCAATCACATACTCTTAACCTTCAATACACCTGCTTTTGACCTTTCAGATTTTACAGTTCATTGCTATAAAGTGCAATGTCAGAACAGTGAAAAAAACTTACAAACCCTATACTGCAACCCAGTTGTCCAGTTTGCACACTGCCATGCTTAGTGTAAACACGTTAAGCACATCTAAACATGACAGTCTTTTTTTCTCCGGTTCCCACATTTGTGATAGGAGGCACATCATGCAAACACTTTTAAAAAAAGAAAAAAAAGAAAAAAGGGAGAAATGGTTGAAATGAGGAAAAGCCATCCATGACATACACAGTAGAAAATGTTAGCACACATGAGATATTTCTACATTGGTCTGGATTTCAACTTTCACTCCAATGCACCTTCAGAAAACAGGAAGGCTGCCTTATCCCTCTTTCTTACACAAACAGCTTTGCGAGAAAGAACTGAAGTCATTCTTCAGACAACCAACTGCAACAGAATGTACATTGATATCAAACGATAAACTATTTGTACATTTATTAAATGTATTATATTTGGAGCCATAATGATGTATTGTTTGCAAATATACAGGTCTTTTTTAACTTTCTGTATTTCTGGGTCATTTATCAGTTATCTGACCAGTACTCTGACACATGCAGTATGTAAGCTATTCTATATCATTGGCCTTAAAATGTGTGAGGATATTAACTGGGAATAATATGATATGCAGTTGGCAACAACTGAAGGGCAGGTTGGATGGCACAAACAAGCACAGAATGCTCTTTTTGGGGGGAATGAAGGTGAGTTACTATTATGGCAAATACAAGTGTACGGTGTTGTTTTGAGGGGGAAACAAAGGTGAGTTACTGTTATGACACATACAAGGGTTCACTGTTCTTTTGAGGGGGAAGAAAAAGCTTAATTACTGTTATGGCACAAACAGACATTGATTGTTCTTTTGGGGTGAGCAAAGGTAAATTACTGTTATGGCACAAACAAGCATGAGCTGTTCTTTGGGGGGGGAGGGGCAAAGGTGAGTTACTGCTATGGAACAAACAAGTATGTGTTACTCCTGCCTGTTGTCTGATCTTTTGAGGGTTGTGAAGTCAGAAACTGCAATGTGTATCATTACTTTCTAACTTGTCCCTTTATAAAATGTCCAGTACAAACATATGATGCTAAACTGAGGGCATGCAATGATCATCAGTACTTTTGAGAGGTATAACTTTATGAATCTTTGATGCCTGAGGCACACTACGTATTAATGAACACATATAAGTCAAATAAGTGTCTGCTGTCACATGTTAAATTAATTTATGTACAAATCTCCCGCCTTTTATGTGCTTACTGTACCAAGTGATGAAATACAAGTATATGCCATAATATTATTAAATGATACACTCCAGGTTCAGGACTTACTTTGCAAATGCAGCAGTTGCCGCAGTGTTAGTTCAGGGCTGTCTCTGTCTGATGCAAGCAGTACACAGCCAGTACATGGGAAGGTAAAGGTTGTGTGAGTTGCCTGGCATCAATGTTACTATATGTAACTAAGTAGGAGGAAGGTTTTAGGCCCCTAGGTGGTGAGTGAGTGAGTGTGCTATGCATTGTCTCTTAGCCAATGCAAGGGCATACTGAGCACACCTATGTCTGCCTATACCCACAGTAGCTGGTGGTTCCCCCTCTGACACCTCATCTGCCTGTTGCTGTGTTAACCTTGCCATTGGTGGTGGGATGTGTGCCCCTTCCAAATGTTGATCATGCTGCAGCTGTTTCCTCAGGATTATGTTGTGCAGCATGGGACATGTGAAGATTTCTGTACATGTCCATGGATTGTATTGCAGGGGTCCCCCAAGTGTATCTAGGCAATGGAACCATGACTTCAGCAGCCCAAACATACACTCTATGACATTTCTGGTTTGACCCTGTGCCTCATTATGGTGTTCTTCCATGTGTGTGTGTGTGTGTGTGTGTGTGTGTGTGTGTGTGTGTGTGTGTGTGTATTTCTGATGAGTGTCATCAGCCATGGTTCCAGTGCATAGCTTGTATCCCCCAGTAAATGACCCTATTGGATATCCCCCTAGCAAACATCTGGTATAGTTGAGAGATGTGCCAGATATGTGAGTTGTAGTAACTGCCAGGATTTCTAGCACACATGTTCAAGATGATTCCATTTGCATTACACATGACTTGGCAGTTGATAGAGTGAAAACGTTTTCTATTAATGAAGAGCCTACACTGTTCCCCAGGTAGTGCCTTAATTTCTACATGAGTGCAATCTATGATGCCCAGTACTTCAGGGTAATGAACTACCCGTTAGAACTGTTACATATTTCTAGCCTTCTCAGAACTACGGGGAAAATATATGTGCTGACTGGCATGTTGGAGCAGAGCATCCTGGAATTGGTGCAGGATCCTGGATGTTGATGCCTGTGACACCCCCAGTATGTTCCCTGTTGGTCTCCGAAAGGTACCCGTAGCTAAGATCCTAAGGGCTGCACATGCCTTAATTTCCACTGGGATGAGTTCCCATCAGTTGGCTCTGGCTCTGAGTTGAGGGTGGCAGAGATCACAGAATTCCTGTATTGTGTCCCTGTCCACCTTGTAGCACTATAGAATTGCCATGTCATGTAGGTTGTGAAAAGTTAAACAGGGCTCCAAAACTCTTTTCCTTCTTGACATAGGCCTATTGTTAGCGGCAGCATTGGCTTCAGCCTATAGCACATAAAACTGGATTAAAACAGCAGCAGCCCCTAACATTCTATCTGGATAGACTTTCCATGTCTGGACTCCAAAAGTTTTGAAATCCACAGGAAAAACCAGCATGGAGTCTACATGAATGCTTTATAACTTGTTGAATTGCTCTACCATGTTGGATTGGTTGATTAGCAAGCAATTCAACTGCTTATGTGGTAATTAGCATCTATGAAACACAAAGACAGATGCAATCCATTAACAATCTACACCATATAAAAAGACAACCCCGTAGCTAGCCAAACTGATGTTGAGGAGAGTTGTATATGTGGAAGACTGTAAAAATGCTTTTTCTTCAGAATATATCTGTACAGAGGAGTACTGAACTTCAGCTGGTGTGCTCCCATTTTGTCACTTACATCACGCATGTGCTGGAATGTACTTAAGAATAATGGGAAGGAAAGGCTTTTACACTTATCTGTAGGCATTGATTACAAGTGTACTGACGGCACGGGCATGTTTGGCAAGGCATTTCAGAGCTACCCATGATTGTCAATACATGAAAATGGAATGATGTGTCATAAATATGTACAAATGCTTAAGGGACAGGTCCTTTTAGCAATTCACAGATGTTTTGTTAGCAAAATTGGTCATTTGCCTGTTCTTTTGTGGGGGGGAGGGCAAAGATGAGTTACTGTTATGGCACAAACATGAATGGACTGTTCTTTTGAGGGGAGCAAAGGTGAATTACTGTTATGGCACAAACAAGAATGAACTGTTCTTTTGGGGGAGCAAAGATGAGTTACTGTTATTGCACAAACATGAATGAACTGTTCTTTTGAGGGGAGCAAAGGTGAATTACTGTTATGGCACAAACAAGAATATGTTGCTCTTGTTCCTGTCCTTGTTTTGCATCCTGCCTGTTGTTAGTTTTTCACATCTCTAGCCTGTTTTATGTTTCTCCAGTGGATAATACTGACTGGTTACCTTTTCTGTTTTATCTGGAAACAGTTATTTTGTAGTTATGTGATACTTATGTGTATTATACTTCTGTTGTCTTTGAGGACACCTACAAGTATGTCACTCAGGCATGAAATCCATGTAGACCCCGCTTCACCAGTGTGAAAAATCAGATTATCTTGGATGGGTTTCAGCAACATGATGCTTTCTCCTGGAAAGGGGTTGGGGAGATATGGCAGGCAGAATGCAAATATGGCAGCAGATTGTACAAATGTGAATGCTGTGGGTGGCCATGGCAGAACATATGAACAGGTGTGCCACAGGGCCACTGACATGATCACAGCAACATGCAGGCAAGCAGCTGCAGTAGGCCATGACTAAATGGCTACCAGGGGAGGGCCTGCTAGGGAACCCCCATTAACCCCTGATGAACACTTCCTAGCCAATATCAGAGATCCAGAAAGCTCCCAGAAGAGTGCAGTACATCATGTATTGGGTGTGGGTGCAAAACCTTCAGTAAGCACGTCCCAAGAGGAGCTTCCAGGTAGGCTTTGTTATTTGAACAGTTGAATACTTTTGTATAGTAAAACAATTGAAATGAATAAGTTAATTCTGTATCACACGTCTTTTTTTTCGGGGGGGGGGGTTATAGATGGCTACAGTTATAAGCCTAGGTTGGATTTGTCAGCCACGTTCTTGCTGAACAAAGTCTTAATGCACATTTAAAGGGGTACATGTATTTCCCCTTTGCTGCTGTTAATTGTGATGTTGTTGCCCTTACCTCTTGCTTAACTTCTTCCAGGACCATCTGGAGTATAGTGCAGGATGTCTTCTGCAAATGGTAAGCCAAATATTTTTATGTTTGTACTCCTGAGCAATTTAAAGAGATATTGTAGTGTGTGATTTTGATCTCAGGTCTATTGTGTGTATTTCTGTACTGTCTGTAATAGTGGCAGCACTGTTTGTTAGCGCATATTGCACTATGGTAGTGAAGGTATTAAGGTATTCTTGTGTTTCTTGCTTTTTATCACAGGTGATCGTGACAGTGGGAGTGTGGGCCCTGTGCCACCTGATGTCAGTGTATCAGCAGGCTCTGATGATGGTGGTGGCCAAACTGAGGCACTTTTAAGGGGTGTAGAGGTTGAATCTGACACAGAGGTGGATATACAGCTATCCCATGCATTTCCATTGGACATAGCCAACAGACATATGCTTATCCAGTCCACTGAACTCACGGATACTGGACAGGTGGAGAGACAGGACATTGATCAGAGAAGTATGGCAACTGCAGCTTCAGTGCCTGTTGAGTCTGGCTATAGCCAAAGTGTTGGTGAGGTGCCACACAGGAGGATTGATAGGGGTGCTTGGAGGGGGCCTGCTGTCCTTCCTCCACCTGGAGCAGGTGTCACTTCCCATACCACTCAATGTATGTTTAGGACCATCATGGAGGCACAGGCACATTCCCATGGGTGCTCCTGATAACTTTTCAGGGTTCTGGATGTGGCACAGTCTGACATGCATGATTGCCTCCACTGTACTGCCAATTCACTGGATCAGATGAATGACACATTGGAATGAGAGGTATCTGTGATGGACCGAGAGGTGTCTGTCATGGGACAAGCAGTGTCTGTGATGGAACATCTGCTGGGAGGGGAACAGCATTCTTGGGCATAGGACAGCCACATCATCTGATGTCGGCCCACATGGCCATGCCTGATCATGGTCTCATAGTGGCAGTACTTCACTGCACTGTCAATGAGTATGCTGTCCACATCCATACATGGCAAGCTATGGGATTGTGGTCCTGGGTGTCCCCATGAAGGGAGCTTATCCAGTAGACATCAGTCATATTCAAGTAGCAACACTGCATCTGACCTTTGGCATGGAGGTGCCAGTGCAACTCCTGACAGAGCCAGTTCTCATAGTTGGTGACAACAACAATGAACCTGCCACCTCTACCATGCATGGCTCACACCTGTCTGGCAGACCAAGATGTAGAGCTGGCACAGAGCTTGGCTGTGTTCATGCAGACACTCACACACCAGTTTCACCTGGAGGACCCCTACAAACACACACACACACACACACACACACACACACACACACACACACACACACACACACACACACACACACACACACACAAAACAGTTACTTGTTTAGTTCCACTGACCATTTGTTATTTTATCATAATATCTGCCTTCTTCTCCTTCTTACTCACAGACACACTTCCTGCCCCCCCCCCCCCACACACACACACACACACACAACACCTTCTGCAAGTGATGATAACTATGTTATAGCCCTGTTTTCTGTCTTGTGGATTCAGGGATATAAAAGCTGTCTCTGACATTCAGGGTGCATAGTTAACTTAGTGCTTAGTGTATCTGCATTTGTGTTGTTGAATTGCTCATTGTACATTTTACTTATGTTGACCTGACAGTTGATTGCATGAAAATTTCACAACTGTACAGTGAATGCTCTTGTAAGGGTTGTGAAGTCAGTCAGAAACTGCAATGTGTATCATCAATTTGTAACTTCTCTCTTTAATGACTCTTACACAGCATCCTGTGCAAGTGATGATAACTGTGCCATATCCCTGTTTTCTATCGTTTGGAGTAAGGGATACAAAAGCTATGACTGACGCTCAGGGTGCATAACTAACTTAGTGCTTAATATAGCTGCATTTGTGTTGTTGAATTGCTCATTGTACCTTTGACTTATATTGACCTGACAGTTGATTGCATCAAAATTTCACAACTGTATAGTGAATGCTTTTGTAAGGGTTGTGAAGTCAGAAACTGCAATGTGTATCATTACTTTCTAACTTCTCCCTTTAATGATTTTGCAGGACAAACGTATGGTGCATATCATAAGTCACGCCATCATTTTAAGATCTCAGGATTGTATGACAGCACTGGAGTCAAACATCATCAGAACAGTAGTACAGTAAAATGCTCTTTTGCATGTACCTCAACAGACATATGCACCAGCTGGAGAGACCACAGGTCTTTCTCACCAATATATCACAGGGCCTACAATCCATGTCATGATGTATGTGGATAGATTAAAAGCCATGTCACTGTAATCTGTATAGGATGAGATGACATCTGCCAGGCCTCCAAGCCAGTGTCTGACCATGCTGTGGTGGGATGACTGCATATCTAAACATCTGATATAGCTGATGACATCATCACTGTCTGCTGAAAATATGGTAATAACAGTGTCCCACAATCTGTGGTAAAAGGTGCAAGAGGGGTTCACTACAAAATCTCGAATTACGGAATCTTGAGACTCTGAATCCCGAAGACTAGAATCTCAAGATTCCGTAATATTGAAATAAAAAAATATAAAGAAAAAACATTTAGAAAGGTATATGCAGGGGGGCAAGCCCCCACATGGGGGCTGCACCCCCCACACCCCCTGCACTTAAATATACCAACTCCAAGATCGCACTACAGTGGAGTGAACAGCAACATTTCTGTTCCGCTCTGCACAGCACTATTTTGCCATTCACTCCACTGTGGTGCGATCTCGGAGTTGGTATATTTAAGTTGCAGGGAGTGTGGGGGGTGCATATGCTTTAAAAAATGTTGTTTTTTTAATTTCGATATTATGGAATCTCGAGATTCTGGTCTTTGGGATTCAGAGTCTCAAGATTCCGTAATTTGAAATTTAGTAGTGAATCCAGCAAGAGCACACACACACACACGCACACACACACACACACACACACACACACACACACACACACACACACACACACACACACACACACACACACACACACACACACACACACACACACACACACACACACACACACACACACACACACACACACACACACACACACACTTGACTGTAGTGAGAATAGAACCCCTACCTAAGTACACAGACTACAGAATACAGTACTTAACCCAAGCACAATGGCACAAGTCTGAAATTTGGAAGACTGCAGCTGAACTTATATTACATGACATCAGCAGGCCATGTGAGAGACAAGATGTTGGCAGGCCTGCATAGCTTCATAGCTTCATAGGTTCATATGAAGCTACCACCATAGTGGCCCTATGTTCATAAGTTCATAAGAGGTTACTAGGCTAATGGCCTTAGGGCCTTTTTAAGCCTAGTGAAGTTGTACCATTGCTCATTTATAGAACAGGATATGTAGTCCATATTTGTGAATCCATGATTAGCACTGGTTGCCCCTAAGAGTTACTCAGGTGAAACCCCTGAAGTAAATTTACAATTTCTCATCTAATTTTCCAAGTTAAGCTTAAATAGGGTCATTGAGAAGCTCAGTTTCATGTGAATTGGGAGTTTGTTCCACAGCAGTGGCAATCTCTGGAAAACATATGTTTCCCCAGCATGTCCTGTTGATGTTACAGGCTAGGTTTAAGATCCTACAGTGAGTGAGTCTTGCCCCATTTGATTTGCAGAGGTGTAGCATTTACATTAAGACAGGGTTTGAGAGTGTTCTGTAGGCCATGCACAAGTCACCTCTCAGCAGTCTATATGATACAGAGTACAGTGAAATGGTCTTCAGTCTGTCTATGTAGGACATGTGTTGAAGTCTCTGGATTTTCTTGGTGAGAAACCTCTTAGGTCTTTCCAGTTGCTGTAGGTGTCTGGTGAGGTACATGCAAAAGGGAGCATTGTACTCTAATATTTGTCTGATGAGGTACAAGAACAGTGGATTGATAACATCCTTAGTCTTGGATGCTATGTCTTTACTCATGACATGTGCAAAGTAAAAGCACTTCCTTACCACTGTGGACACATAATGATCAATGCTGATGTTGCTATCAACCTGCATTCCCAAATCTCTCAACATTAGCTGGGAACTTAGTGTAATTTGAAGGGACCTCCTCTTTGGCAAAAGGGACACTAGTGCATTTTTGGATTAAGTTTAAGTCTGTGGCTTTGGCAACAGTCATTTATGTATGTAAGCCCATTTTGTAGTATAATGACATAATTTGAGGATTCAATGACTGGAGACAGTTTGCAGTCATCAGTGAGCTAGGTCAGCCACAGGCAATCTGTTATCATCTGCATTTCTGAGAAGTAGATTCTGAAAAGTAGGAGGCCAAGCACAGATCCTTGTGGAACACCAATGGTAACAGGTCTCCCGGTAGAGGTGAAATCCCCAACTATGGCTGTATGCATTGAGTGATGATCCAGTTGGCTACCCATCTAATGACATATGGGTTAATCCCCAGCTGAGTGAGTTTCTCATTGATGCCTTAGTGGAGGATTTTGTCAAAGCTGTTAGCCAAGTCAAGATAGGCAGTATGTACTGATTTGCCTTCATCCAGGGCTTTGGTGACACTTTTGAAGAATTCCACTAGGTTTAACAGGCATGATATGCCCTTAATGAAGCCAAACTGGGTAGGATCAATAGTTTCAAGGTAACTAATGTCCTTGTTGATAAGGACCAAGATGATTCTCTCCATGGCCTTACAGACAAGGCTGGTCAGGCTTGTGAGTTTATAGTTCCCCTACGTCATTTGAGGGACACCCCCCTTTGTGCAACTGGATTATGGCTGCTGTTTTCCTCTCTGCCAGGACAAAGCCAGTATTTAAACTGTGTTTGAAGAAAGTACACTGTGGTTCCACTGACTCTTGCTTTATACCATATAATAAGCAGCCTGGGATGTTATCCGGTCTCATACAGGCTGATTTTTTGGCCTTGGCGAATGCGGTTATGACCTGTTCTTTGGAGAAAATAAGTAGAGATCTGGTGACAGGTATGCTTTGAGGTATAACTGCTGGAGACAGGAGTGCAAAATTTATGCCAAACCTGTCTGCTAACAGGTTGGCAATGTCCTCAGGTTCAGTATGACTGGTACTATCCATTATGAATTCAGTGCAAAGCTTGGCCTTCTCTTTTACATTACAGACATAGCTACAGAATGCATGTAAAAAATTGTAGACGTTGGTAGCACACAGCAGAGATGCTTATTGAACAAAAAGTAAGCGCTTTCGCAGATAGACTCTGCTTCTTCAGACTAACAATGAATTAAACCAACTTCACATTTAAAAAGTCTATCTAATCATATGCCAACCAATAAGGGCAAGGCCTTAATCATGCAATAAAGAATTAACGTGCTAGTACAATATATTATATACAAACATCAAACCCTACAGCACATATTCATATCTCAACCCATAAAAGGCAAAAAACATGTATAAAAATATATATATTATATATAAAAAACATTTAAATATATACAAAATACTTAACCTTTGTAATTAAGATTGCTTTTAATGTAATAGAGTTGTATATATATATATATATATATATATATATATATATATATATATATATATATATATATATATGTATTTTTATTTTGTCTATGCATGTTCTATGCTAGCTGTTTAGAGCAATTGAGTGTGTATAGATTTATAAGCACGTTTACATATATGTGTATTTAAGTAGATATGTACACACATGCATGTCTATACTATTATTTCTTAAGCATTTGTATGCATTTTAATGTGTTAGTTTTATTTACAACTAGTATTTTGTATATATTTAAATGTTATTTATATATATATAATATATATATATATATATATATATATATATATATATATATATATATTTTTTTTTTTTTTTATATATACATGTTTTAATGTGTTTTAAATAGATGTCATACTTTTGGGAAGATGAACCCATACTTATATGTAGCACTAGCACTTTATTTTTCCCTTGTGTGACTAAAGTTTTGCCTTTTATGGGTTGGGATATGAATATGTGCTGTATGGTTTGATGTTTGTATATAATATATTGTACTAGCACGTTAATGCTTTATTGCATGATTAAGGCCTTGCCCTTATTGGTTGGCGTATGATTAGATAGACTTTTTAAATGTGAAGTTGGTTTAATTCATTGTTAGTCTGAAGAAGCAGAGTTTATCCGCGAAAGCGCTTACTTTTTGTTCAATAAACATCTCTGCTGTGTGCTACCAACGTCTACAATTGTTCACAAGTTTGATACCTGCAAGTCATTGGCTGCTTAATCCGGCATACAGTATATTTCTTTATTTCTATAGCTAAAGAATGCCTTGTGATCATCCTTAGCTATGGATGCTAATTTAGTTTCATAATTAACCTTAGAGGACTTGACAAGATGTCTCATTTTCTTGTTCAAGCTATGGACAGTATTAATCTGCTGAGATTGTTCCCTCTAATTCCTGGAAATCCATTTTTTCTTTCTCTTGTTGTATAATCTATTTATTCTAGATGTCCACCAGGATGACTTTTTTTTTTTTGTGTGCAAATTTTGATCCATTCTGGTATGGCTAAATCTATACACTTGTAAACATATGTATACAGGGCATTTGTGTACACCTCCATATAGGAGTTTTTATTGTCATTGGTGGCAGGAGGTTTGAAACTATTTATGTCATCACTTAGGAGGCTACAGTTTGCTTTGGAGAAACTTTTCAACTTTTTAGATCCTGAGGGGGATTCAGGTATGATTGGTAACACTGAACATGAATTATTTATGGTCAGACCTTACTAGGGAGGGTGTCACACATGGAGTGGTGCAGTGATCTCCCATGTTGGTGAGTACTAGATCAAGGACATTTCAGCCCCTTGTAGGGGTGTGGACTAACTGTTCCAGAGCATTTGTGTTTACAAAGTGCAGGAACCTTAGGGCGAGTGTGTTTGAGCTCATATTTGTATCCAAATTGATGGAATGATAATTGAAGTTACCCATGCCTAGGGTGTCTGGCTGTATTATGAGTGACTCAAATAGGTACAGGAAGGCACTGTGTGGTTTTCATGGTTCATGTTGATGGACCTATACCTAATAATGACATGGGGGGATCTTTCCTACAGTTAGCTGGACTTAGAGTAACTCTAGGGAGTCATACTGCTTAACCATTCTTGAGGTGCATTTGTCATTCATGAAGATGGTACACTCCTCCTTTGTTTCTTTCACATTCATTTTGTGGCCTGAATGTGTGGACAGCATTATAGCCTTTCATGGCAGGAGTATTTTCTGCAGCCCTAAACCATATTTCTGTGATTGCACAAACATTGACATCTTCTCAAGTAAGTAGTGACTCCATTGAGTGTAGTTTCTGATTTACACTCCTAGCATTAAGCAGGATAACCTTGAGTTTGTCTTTTGAGGATATTTTTACATCAGGAATTTTGGTCTTATGACATTGCCTAAAAAAGGCACTATGGAGGCCGCAAGTACCTTGGCCATTAACCAAAAGACAAGAGGTGACAGATGAACACCATCCCCGGCAAAGTAGCGTGGTCTGTCAACCATATCATCCCAGGGTGAGAAATACTGCATTCCCCTGGATTGACACCAGTAGGTAAGCCAAGGTGATAATTCTTTTGTTTGTACTGAGGCATCATCCTGGGTGAAGGCAGAATAGGGCTATAGACATACCTGTCTGAGACACATATTCTAAGAGGTCAGTCATATCTCTCTTCATGTAGTCCAGTGAGGTACATCTCAAGTCATTTACTCCAACCTGGAATATGACAGTGGTATAACTGTGCTTGCTGTTGAGAGATTTGAGTGCATGCATGACTTTATGGAGCCTAGCACCTGACAAGCAGCTGACTGTGACTTTCTACTTGTACAACCTGGTGAGGGGGGCATCTGTGTGTCTCACTATGGATTCATGTATGATCAAGACATTGTTTTTTCAGGTGTATTGTCTTAAGGGCTTAATGGGTGACACACTGATATGTTTATTTTTATGTGTACAGGGTTCCATTTGGACTGTAATGTGTGCAGACGGTTTGCTTTTGTGAGGTCTCTGCTCTTTTGGTAAGCTTCGAATGAGTACCTCTGTGTATGTGGGGTTATGTGTTGTGCACTTGGTTTGCTGAGGAGGTGAAGTGTGTGTGCTAACAATCTGTTTGATATCTGGTTTGTTGTTACCTGAGAGAGAGAACATTTATCCTAGATTCATTGTATAGTTGCATCTTTCACATATTGTTTTTGTAAGTTTTAGAAATACATGGTTATCAGTATACATGAGGCAATGGAAGGCTAGCTGTGCAAAAACCACAAGTACCCTTATTAAGCATATTTAGATGGTCGTTGTTAGCAGAGCAATTTTGTGAGCAGCAAAAACTGGGCCTGTCTATGAGGGATATAGGTACCACCCCAGAGGGGACTTTACAATCACCCAACCAGTAGTGAAGGTTGTGCTTGAACATGGTCACTGAGGAACACCACTTCACATGTAGTGGGAGCCTATTACAAAGGAATGTGAGTCACTGGGGAATATATCAGTCTCCCCAGCGTGTTCTGTTTATGTCAGAGTCTAGGTCAAGAACCCTGGCCCAAGTTATTCCTGTCCCATTTGATTTGCAGATGTCCAGCATGTCCAGTAGTGCAGAGTCTGAGACTTTTCTGTAGGTCAGGCATAGGTCACCTCTCAGCAGCTTGCAGGATACTGAGTACACTGACAGGTCTTGTAGTTTTTCCATTTATGTGATGTTTGGAGGACCTTCATTCTCCCAGTCGCAAACCTCTTTTGCTGCAGTTGTCTAGTGAGATACAGACAAAAGGGAGCCTTGTACTCAATTAGTGGTCTGATGAAGGTGGAGTACAACAGAGCTATGACCTCCCTGGTTTTGGATGTGATGTCCATATGTATGAAGACACAATGTAGAATGTGTGTCTCAACAGTATGGACACATAATGATGAAAGTGTAAATTGCTATGAACATGTGTTCACAAGTCTCACAGCACTGTGTTTGAACTGAGGGGGTGCTATGTATATCATAATTAGCAGGGGTACTTCATTGCCAAAGGGGATAATGAGGCATTGTTTGCTGTAAGGTTCAGTCTGTGAGTTTGGCACCAATCATTTGTCTCTGTCAGCCCCTTCTGTAATATTTTGCCATCATTGGGGAATGAGTGCATCCAATTAACAGTCATCTGCAAATGTGGTAACTAAAGGCCGTCTACCATTGCCTGTGATTCAGAGAAGTAGTTTCCACGCATCTGTGGGCCCAGCACAGATCTTTGGGGGCATTCCATTGGTTAGTGGCTAGTGAGGGCTGCAGTCCCCAGCTTTGAGAGTGTGTGTTCTGTTGGTGAGCCTGTTGGCTATCCAGTTAGTACTGTATGGCTTAATTCCCATATGGGGCATTCTCACTATGAGACATGAATGTGGGATATTGTCAAAGGCCTTGGATAACTGAATATAGGTGGTATGTCCTGTTATCTGTCATCCAGGTCTTTGGGATCAGTATCAAAGAAGTCCAATAGGCAAGATATATTCTTGACAAATGCAACATGGGTTGACTCAAGTGTGGGAAAGGTCACCTATGTCCCTGTGGATAATGTCCATGCTGATTTCTTCTCTCGCCTTGCAGATAAGGCTTGATAGGCTTATGAGTCAAAAGATGTAGTTCCGAATGTTACCAGATTGATGTGCATTGCATATGACACAACATTTGATAATGCTTTCTGTAGTGTAAGTGATATATGTGTGGAGAAAGTACTGAGGCATGAGGGTTATACATGTCAATTTTTATTTTATTTAACAAGCATTCACCAGGAATGTCTGAATGGAGCAGAGCCCATTTTCAGCAGAGGTCCGTGGAGAAACACACCAGATGCATGACTTTGGAATGTGGGAGAAAACTGGAGCACCCAGAGGAAACCCACGTGAAGGAGGACATGCCGACTCCACACAGAAGGCACCCCAGCCAGGAGTCTCACTAGAAGAACAGTTTGCTGTGAGGCAATAATGCTAACCACTGCACCACTGCACTGCCCTGTTATCTGCAGAAACACCTGCTGCTTGACTGAGTCTGTGGCAGCAGGTGTTAATGCATTGATACTTTCCTTTTTGGGGCCAGATGGTACTGGGTTTGAATCCTTTTCTCTCTCTTTTTTCCAATGTTTTCTTGCTGCGCTGCTTAGCACAGGCAGGGGAAAATGGATAAACAATCGAATGTCAGGTTTTGTCAGGTTTGGCTGTGTTTATCTGGTGTGTGTGAAGTACAGCAGTGCATAAACTGGTCCACGCAGGAAGCAGGCAGGTCCCAGACAGCCAAAAATCGAAACCGTATGCATTCAATTAATACTATTGGCATTGCACAAACCCACTAAGTGACGTTGCACTGTGGTTAACAGCAAGATCTTAAGAATGAATAGTAAGATAGGCAACGGTGTGCAGCCAATCCTGTGGCAGCAGGTGTAAGTGTACAGCTGGAGTACAAATGGCCCTGGGTTTTAGTACATAGTGTGCAAGCTTTGTTTTACTGTTGTGGCATTGAAGCTTATTGCAATGAACCAAAACATGAGCAGCTGTTACTTCAACTCTCCTGTGGCAGCAGGTCTTGTAGGACTGCCATGCATATGGTCCGGGTTCAAATACTGCATATTCCTTTTTCTCTGGTTCCACTTCCCATTATAGTCATTCTCACTTACAACACCTGGCAGAGTGTAGCTGATATTAATTATATGTGTGAAGGCTGAGGCACTAATATTGTGTCTGTTATTGATTTATTTATCTACTTATTATCAGATTTATTATCAAATGTATGACTGTGGGTATGTTGTGTACTATATTCCTGTAAGTATATTTCTGCTGTCTGGACTGCCATGACTTTCACATTTGTCTAATACACATACACAACTGCCTATACTACATCAAATAACCTTGAAATTGCATTTTGCTCGCCACTGTTGCACACTGCTTACCATGGTGCACCGTGTTTGTACAATGGTAAGTGGTGCACAACATTTTCAAATAGTGTGCATACTCCCAGTAAAGGCAATAACTGCAATTGGCAGGAAACCATCATTCTCCATTGCTCTTGATCTGTGATAGACATGGCAAGCATTCATGGAGAGTGTGAGATTTAGGGCTCAGAGATGGGGTGTCCAGGAGTCCAAGATTTTTGCTGGAGTCCTAGTGAAACACCACAGTGTAAGACTGTTGCAGGTGGACTATTCTGTGTCCCAGTATAAGTCAGAGGCTTGAGATAGTTTGGCCTGGGCTGTGACCAGTAACACTGGTATCCCTCACATTGGTGAGCAATGTAGGCATCACTACAATGACCTCTGGTGGAGGAAGGGGGTACTCTCGATGCTTGGATCAAGGAATTTAGGACAGAGGATATCCCACAGATGTGTAAGTATCAACTACAGACAGTACTTGTAAGGCTTAAAGCTGAATATAGGCAAGACTGGTATTCAGAATGGTATTCTGTTCTGTCCTGTTTTTTTTATTCAAAGCTGCCATGGAAAGGGAGTACAAAAGAGTAGTGTTATTGTAGCATTAAACATTAAAGATAGCTTGTTTGGTATTTTATGCAGTTGTATCAAATTCAGTATGCATATCTCAAATGTAAAAGCAAGTATGCATGCATTAGTCTGTAGTAAAAACCAAGAGTACAATATTAGACTTTAGTCAAAGGTGGTAGGTTCAAATACCACACTTCCCAACTATACAATGTTGTTAATTCTTCAATTATGTGTAACTTGAAAGTTTAAAATAAATACTCTATACCAGTGGCACACATGCCCTGCTGTAAACTGTAGTCAGTTTAACTGGAACACGCATATGTGAACTATATGCACATGTAAAGGAGTGTTTGCTGCAATCTGTAGTATAGTGTGCATCTGTTAGGAGCTGCTAATCTTAAAAGTAATAGTTATGTCTTAGGGGTGGTAGTCTTAAGAGTAAAGGTTAAGATAATAGAGTTGAATAATTGTTTAATACATTGTATGTTACATATGAAGCTACTAATCTTATCTCTGTTTTTTTTTTCTCACCCTAACCCTTATCTCTCTCTCTTTTGTTTGTTTGTTTTATATTATTATGTATCATCAAAATGTGTCCATGTCATCCATGTGTACCACAACATGAAATGCTCCACAGTACAGTGGGGTAGGCCTATGGAATCTGCCTGCCCCCACTCCACCGACCATGGCACAACTGCCCAGTAACTCTATAAGCCAACCTGGCAACACATGCTGCCCTACACCACCTGCCCCTGCAGGTAGTCCTGCCCCAGAGGGCAGTCAAGTGGTTCCCCTCCAGGAGCAGTTTATCACCCATGCTGAACTGTTAGGGATGATGCTTAGGGTTGTGCGACTCACTGTTGGCGCATGCCTATTCCAGATGGAGGGGCTTTTCTCTTATTTTACATAGGACCAGGAGGAGAAGAAGACATCAAGCACTGCAGCCAATAGCAGAGTGAGGTGACAGTGATGACAGTCCAGTGGGTGAGGAATTGATTCTCACTATCACCCAGCTTGATGACCATGGGTCCTGGAATTCCCCACCCTCACCCCATCCATGCTGTCTACCAACCTCTTATGTCCATCACCATCCCTGTCTTGTCTTGTTTGTCTTGTCTGTCTTCAATTGCTTCCTCACCAACCCAACTTACCAGACATAGACATACCTATGTCCCTAAGTTGTCATCCAGCTCACACTGTATAGGCTTTACCATATGGTGAGTTTTTAAGAATCCGAAGACTGTGTAATAATAATGTTGATTTTAAAATAGAAATAGGACATTTAGGATGTTTAAGAATAGAGGTTATAGAAAAGAAGTATTAGATAAGTGTTGGGATATGTTCTGGGGGAATGTGTGAAGGGTGGTTGGAAAAATGAGAGGATGTTGATGCAAGATGTAGAAGTAACATATACAGAGACAAAATATACTGTGTTACTACCTATAGTGTTTTTAGTTTCAAGTTAATAGAGCTGGTGAAGTTTTATTAGGGTTACTTGATGTCTTTGAGAGATTTTTCTTAGTGGGTGAGTCGAGTTCCTATGGTGTCTTGCAAGAAAGGAAAAAGTATTAAGGACTTTTTAGTTTGTGGAAAGTTTACTATTCCCTCAGTCTTTATTCTGGCGATTCTCACACAAAATGGAACTGTGCCTTGTGGGAAGTGTAAAGGCTGTAAATGTGTAGTTAGAAGTTTTCCAAAAATTAATAACCTTAGATTTAGGATACAAGGACTATATGGATGTGCCACAAAGGGCATTATATATACCCTAAAATGTCCCTGTAATAAATTTTATGTGGGAGAAAGTAAGACACTATTTAAGGTTAGATTATTAGAACATATTAGGGACTTTATTAATGGAAAAAAGAAAAGTTCTATAGCTGAACATTTTAACAAATTTCATAGGGGAGAGGTTGTAGGCCTACAGGGTACAATCTTAGAAAAGGTTTATGTTGGTCAATATGACAATATCTGTATAAAGAATAAGTTGTTATATAAAGAATACGTGTATATTCTGAAATTTGGCACCTTGGTTCCAAAGGGGTTACATTTGGAGTGTAATTGTAGATTGTTTATATGATTGTTTAATTAATGGTGTTAATTATTCAATTAGTGTGTGTGTATATATATGGCAGGTGATTTTTTTTTAACATTTTACTCCTTGAAGGCTTTTGGCCGAGAGTTAGAGAAATGTTAAACGATTGTTTCGTTACTGGCTGGTTGTTCTTTTTATTTTATATTGCTTTACAGTGGTATAGTATTGTTTATTATACCTTTGTCCTTTCCCTAACATTCCTCTGTCTATCTCAAATAAAAAAAAAATGGGCACCTGTCCCACAAAAAAAAAATCATCTCATATAAAGCTTTCCATTTCACACACATCTTCTTGAAACACTTGATTTGGTCCAATTGGCTATATAACATGATTGTGTTGTGGTCAACCCTTTCTCTGGAGGTGACAGTCCAAATTCAGCTAATAGTCTGCATATATTATCAGTTTTTATTCTTGAAGAAATAGATAGCTACCTCCCTCCTGCACATTCCTGTCCTGCTTTCCATTTGTTCTCCCCCTGCTTGCTCCCCATTTCACCACTGTCCTATCTTCCCCATTTATTTTCTTTAATGCATTATTAAGTGATGGCGTGCATCACCCACCAACATGCATCAATGGTAATATGAAAGAACATAAACGTGTTAGATTCAGTTGTATTCGAACCCTGTACCATGTGGCCTGAAAAAGGAACATATCACTGCATTAACTGCATTAACACATGCCACCACGGAGTCAGTTAAGAAGTTAGGTGTATTCCAGAGACTCAGTACTAACTGTCACACTTTAGCATCCCCATTTCACGTCTGTCTTATTTTCCCCATTTTTTTCTTTAGTGCATTATTACGCCATGGTGCGCATACTACCAACGCACAGCACCAGTAATACAAAAGAATTTAAAAGTGTTTGATTCAGCTGTGTTCGAACCCAGTACCATCTGGCCCCAAAAAGGAATGTATCACTGCATTAACTGCAGTAACAGATGCTGCCACAGAGTCAGTTAAGTAGCAGTTGTATTCCAGAGACTCAACACTAATTGTCAGACTTTAGCAATGTGGCTTGCATTTTCACAGTGCATAGCAGTGCACAAATATGTGCATCTCACATGCATATGCACTTTCCTAACCATTGGACAAGCCCGCTACCCATCCAGCTATGGAAATGATTATATTATGTTGTATTACTGCTATTTACTGTCCATTGCCTTTGTATGACATGAAATTACATGTAGAAACATTACAAGCAGAGGGCCCTATCTAACTATATATCAGATATTTAAAATAACATCCATGTGTTGGCACCCCCAAGTACTTCAACCCTGGGGTCTCAGTACTTTTTCCAGACACATACATCAACCACACTACAAAACGTAATATCAAATGTTGTGTGCTATGCAATGCACATCAATCTGGCAACATGCAGAACTACAACTATTGACCCAGATGCCTAAAAAGCCTTATCTGCAAGGCTACTGCAGATGGCTGCATGGACCATATCCACAGGGACATAGGTGACCTTCAACACACTTAAACCTACCTATGATGGTTTTCGCAAGGATAGATCTTTCTTATTGACTCTTGTGGACTTATTGGATACTGACCCCAAAGACCTGGATAAGGGATAACAGGACATACCACCTATGGTTAGTTATCCAAAGTCTTTGACACTATCCCCCATTCATGTCTCATAGTGAAGATCTCCCATCTGGGAATTAGGCCATACAGTACTAGATAGAGAGCCAACTAGCTCAATGACAGAACACACAACTTCAAATTTGGGGACTGAACCTCTGCCACTAGCCCTCTCACCAGTGGAATACGATAAGGATATTTGATACGCCCTCAACTGTTTGGGAAATACTTCCCTGAAGCACAGGCAACAGTAGATGGCCTGTGATTTACCAAGTTTGCAGATGACTGTTAACTGGATACACTCATATAGATCCCCCCGATGATGGTAACATATTACAGTAGGGACTGACACTGACTGATGACTGGTGACAAACTCACATACTGAACTTTACGCATACAATGAATCTTTGTCACCTTTATCAGTGACATACCCCTGCAAATTATGATATACATAGCTCCACCCCTACACTCAAACACAGTGTTGTGAGACTTGGGAACACATGTTGATAGCAATCTACATTTTCATCACTATGTGCCCAGAGTGGTGACACACATATTCTGCATTGCGTGCATCATATATATGGACATCACATCCAAGACTAAGGTAGTCATACCTCTGCTGTACTCTACGCTTATCACACCAATAATGAAGAACAATGTTTAAATCTCTCTGTACCTCACCAGACACCTGCAGCAATTGGAGAGAACACATGGTTGTGCCTGGGAGACTCCAAGGCCTCCAAACATGACATAAATGGAAAGACTGACATATCTGTCACTGTACTCAGAATCATGCAGGCTGCTGAGAGGTGATCTATGTCTGCCCTGCAGAGCAGTCTCAGACCCTACCCTTCTGGAAATGATGGACATCTCCAATTCTAATGGGACAACTATACTTTGCTCCAGGGTCCTCAACCTAGCCTGTGACATAAACATAACATGCTGGGAAGACAGATATTTCCCACAACGATTCACACTGTTCTGTAATAAGCTCCCATTGCATGTGAAGCAGTCCTCCTCAAAGACCCTGTTCAAGCACAACCTTAATTACTGGTTGGGTGATTGTAAAGTCACCTCTGGGCTGGCACCTATGTCCCTCATAGACAGGGCCAGTTGGTGGTGCTCACAAACATGCTCTGCTAAAAACAACTATCTAAATATGCTCAGTAAGAGTACTTGTGTTTTTATACAGCTAGGCTTCTAAACACTATAGTGCTATTAGACTTGTAGCCTCATATGAACCTATGAAGCTATGTGCCTATGCTGATGTCATCTACTATAAGGTCACCTGTACTCTTGTATAAATCAGACTTGTGCTATGCCACTTGTGTAATGTATTGTGTTCTGTAGTCTGTGTACTTAGATAGGTAGGGGTTCTGTTCTCACTGCCATCAACTGTGTGTGTGTGTGTGTGTGTGTGTGTGTGTGTGTGTGTGTGTGTGTGTGTGTGTGTGTGTGTGTGTGTGTGTGTGTGTGTGTGGGTGGGTGTGCATGTGTGCATGTCAACACAGCAGAGCAGACGTGTGTATCTTACAGTTACTTCTCCAATTACATGACTTGCCAGTATTTTGATACTTGATCATGCCTACACATCCATTTCATGCAAGCCTCTAAACGTCTTGTCTCCCACATGGCCTGCTGATGTCATCTACTATAATTTCACCTGCACTCCTATGTAAATCAGACTTGAGCTCTGGCCCTTGCATTATATACTGTGTTCTGTAGTGTGTGTACATAGATAGGTAGGGGTTCCCTTCTTGTTGTGTTTAACTGTGTGTGTGTGTGTGTGTGTGTGTGTGTGTGTGTGTGTGTGTGTGTGTGTGTGTGTGTGTGTGTGTGTGTGTGTGTGTGTGTGTGTGTGTGTGTGTGTGTGTGTGTGTGTGTGTGTGTGTGTGTGTGTGTGTGTGTGTGTGTGTGTGTGTGTGTGTGTCTGTCTGTCTGTCTGTGAGCTGTTTCTTCACATTACAAAGAACATTCTACACCAGCATGTGGGACTCTGTCTTCTTCTCCTCAACAGACACTGATGATGTCATCACCTATATCACATTTTTGTATATGCAGCACTCCCACCAGAGCAGGGTCAGAGACTGGCCTGGGAGCCAGGCAGAAGTCTCCTCTTCCTATACAATAAAGATTACAGTGATATGGCATTTAATCTATCCACATGCATCATGGCATGGTGTGTAGGCCCTGTATTATCTTGTTGAGAAAGCCCTGTGGTCTCTCCAGCTGCTACATGTTTCTGGTGAGGTACATGTAAGAATGCACATTATACTCTGTTAGTGCTGTAAGGAGGTTTAACTACAGTGCTGCCATACAATCCTAAGATCTCAATATGATGGAGTGACTTATGATGTGCACAACATAGGCTTTCATTAGCAGTGTGGACACTTGGTGGTTAAAGTTCAGATTGGCTATCTAATGTGTTCCCAGTGCTTGCTTCACTGGGTTTCTGCATAGCTGGACAGTTGTCAATGCTCTGATTAACAAAATGTGAAACGTATGGCAGATCAGGTTCCAACAAGCACAAAATCCAAAGCACGATTATGTGAAACAAAAGTTTTTAATGTAGAAACAATACAAAATATGTAAGCGCCTTCCTTTGGAAGAAGTTTACATTGTTTTAAATGAAAGCGCTTAATCTTTTATATTTTTTCTACATTAAAAACTTTTGTTTCACATCATCGTGCTTTGGATTTTGTGCTTGTTGGAACCTGATCTGCCATACATTTCACATTTTGTGGTTTGCTTTTGCCTTTTGGTTCTACAAAATGCTGTGATTAACATGGAACTCCACTTTTCAGATGAACAACATTACAAACACACATTTCTGCATTTATTTGTACATTGTGTGTCTTTGTCACCATTCAGTTGTGTGTTTTAGTTCCTCCTCTACCATGTTATCACCATTGGTGGACTGAATGATTGTACACAATATGCAAGAATCAGCAAACTTGGTAAAAGTCCATTGCCAAAAGCGATATACTTTAACCTGAACTGTTGAGAAATGCAGTCTAAACAGTGAAGGGCCAAGTACAGATCCCTGGGGTTTGCCAATGGTGACAGCTCTACTGGTGTAGGTTGATTCACTAACTTTCAGATGATATGTATGTGTTCTGTCAGTGAGCCAGTTGTTTACCCATCAACTGACATGAGGTTTAATCCCCAGCTTGAGGGTTTCCTCAATGATACCTGAGGTTGTGATTGTGTCAAAACCCTAGGCCAGATCACAATAGGCAGTATGGACTGTCTTACCTTCATTCAGGCCTATCACATGGAATCCATATGCTGTGACAACATCATCAATCACCTATGGCATCACCCAGCACATACACCTTCATGACACGGTTGAATACACAGTTCAACACACCCTCCACATAGCCTAGTTTCCCGTACATCAACATGTATCCACCTGAGTTGGGGGGACAGCACCTGATGCATGCATGTATAGGGACATAGTGACTTTCCTCCATTGTGAGGTAGACCAACATATCATCATGGACCTCTTCTACAAATACAGTAGTAATACTCCAGGTGTGTGCAACAAACCTGTGTGAGCTGTTACTGCTACATCAGGTCCATTACATCTGATAGATGTCCTCAAAATGATAATTGAGAGCATTCATGATGACAACAGTATCATCTTGTGGAACTTGAACAGGTCATGGAATTTGACACAAATCCACTCTGAGGTATTCAGTCAACACTGTCCTATGTGGCCATGAACAGCTACATCACCAAATGGGTAGATCAGTGTATGACATACATGGCATCTCACTGTGTTGAAATGTGTGACATGACATATATCTCAAGTCCACTGATCAGGCTGGTACATCAGTGCCATCTGCTAGGCCCTTTCCAGCCCATTAGTTAAGTGATTGACATCACAGATGACATAACATGCTATGTCCAAACAGCTGCCTGAAGGACTACAGCTTGTGGGCAATCATTGACTCCAACTGTGATATTAGTACAATACAGACAGTATCAACACATACCAAAGATTCCTGCCACAGCCATGACAACACCTGCATTGATGAGACAGATGGAGAGATTTGTTGAATCATGAAACAGACACATGAGCCAAGTATAATGTGGGCATCACACTTTACAATTATATCAATAGATATGTGACCTGTGTCCTGGGTTAAATGGTAAGTGCTACATCCACCAGCATGTGGCCACAGAGCTGACTACTCCCCTGAATGTAATACAACAACTGGGTATGTGAAGGACATGCACATCAGAGGCCATAATACCTTCATGGTTCCCAGCCTTCATCACACAAATACCCATATACTATGCACCTTTCTTCAAGTACCTCCCTACACACATTCCAGTGATGTGTAACTAAAGTGTACCACCTTTGTCACAGTGCACTGTCACACAGCTCATTGGGCATACCTAGGTATTCTTTCTGGGGAATATACATGACTGTCCGATGGTGCGGAACACCAATAGGCTCATAGGTTCATAGTTGTTTACTGGACTAATGACTACAATGGCCTTTTTTAAGCCTAAGCCATGCATCCCAAATATCTGACAAGTTCTGATACACTTGATAAGTGTAAGCAGGGGTTTGGGAGATGAAACATTCACAAACAGGGGCCTGGAAGATAAACCATATACAGGTTGCCTGTGTCCATTAGAGACATGTATACAAAACCAGGAATGAATTTCCTGTTCCCCATCCAGTTGTCCAAGTTGCAGTTGAATTGGGTTAGGGAGGAACTCTTTCACACAAATTGTGAGCCTGTTCCGTAGATGGGGTAGTCTCTGGGATACATACCTCTCTCAAGTAGGTACTGTTTATATCACTGACAAGGTTTAAGTCTTTAAAATAGGTAATTCTGGTACTGTTTGTTCTGTGGATATGCAGAAGGTCCATAAGAGTGGGGTCTGACAATGCTCTGTATGCCAGGCATAAATGTCCCCTCAAATGCCTGTAGGAGACAGAATGCAGGGATAGTGCCTTCAGACATTCTGCATAGGACATTTTATGTATGCCCTGTATTCTTTTAGTGAGGAACCTCTGTGGATGTTCCAATTGTTGGATATGCCTGGTTAAGTACATACCAAAAGGGGCATTGTACTGAATAACAGGTCTGATGAATGCTGAATACAGTGGAACAATGACTTCCTTGGATTTAGATGCCATACCTTTCTTTATAAGTTGAGCAACATAGAATACTTTCCTCACTACTTTAGACACATGACGGTCAAAGACTTGATTATTGTCTATGTGTGTTCCTAAGCCTCTGACTACTGGGTCAACTCTAAGAGGTGTGTTGTCAATATGATAGCTAACAAGGGTGGATGAATTCCCGAAGGATACTATTATGCACTTCTTGGCATTTAGTTTTAGTCCATAGCTCTTAACACCAGTTGCTTGTCTGTGTCAGCCCTTCCTGGAGAACATTTGTGTCAGTGTGTAGGATTCAATGACAGCTTCTAATTTGTAATAATCTGCAGATTTAGTCAGCCAGAGACCATTGACACTGGCCTTAACTTCAGTAAAGTAAATGCCAAAAAAGGAGCAGTCCAAGGATCGATTCCTGAGGGACTCTACTTGTGACTGGCCAATTTGTAGAGGTGCACTCCCCAATTCTAACTTCCTGGGTCCTGTCTGTGAGCCAGTTGGCTATCCATTGGGTGACATATGGGTTTGTACATAACCTCTTGAGTTTGTTAACAATGCCCGAGTGGGGTATTGTACTAAATGCCTTGGCCATGTCAACATGGGCAGTGTGAACCATTTTGCCATCATTCATCACTTTGGTGACCTTCTCAAAGAAGTCCACTAGGTTGAGTAGGAATGACCTGCCCTTGACAAAACTAAATTGGGTTTGGTCTAGTGTCTGGAGGTTTACTATATCTCTATTGATCATTTCCATGATAATTATTTCCATGGTTTCACATATAAGACTAGTGAGACTTACAGTTCTGTAGTTACCAGGGTCTGTAGATGGCCCACCTTTGTGCAGAGGGATGACTGTTGCTGTTCTTAATTTATGAGGTACAAAGCATGTTTGGAGGCTACAGTTAAAAAGCAATTCCAAATGGCCTGATAGGTCATGTTTCATGCTATTTAGAAGGGATCCTGGGATACTGTCTGTGTTCATTGATGCAGTGTTCTTGGCCTTAGAGAGTTGTTATACCAAATGCATGTGCGCTACCTGTTCAGCTTATACACACACTGCATACATAGGTGTTTGACAAAATTGATGGCATATATATCATTCATGACAGTGTGGATTGTGCCACAGATAGATACCATGCATACAAGACAACTAGCCTGTATTGCCCATACTGTCACATACAGGTATAGCAGTGTCCTTCCTAACACCTTCTGCATATATTACAGTATGAGGACAGTGTGCATGGTCACCCTCATAGAGAGTGGATGTAGTATACTAGTTGTCAAGTGTGTGTGTGTGTGTGTGTGTGTGTGTGTGTGTGTGTGTGTGTGTGTGTGTGTGTGTGTGTGTGTGTGTGTGTGTGTGTGTGTGTGTGTGTGTGTGATCTGTTATCACTCCACATCACATATGTTACATCACAGACATGGGATTAGTGGTGGTATTATTCTGATATTGTTCATGATTGAGGTTGGTTCTTGTAATGTTTGCCATGATCCTTTACCTGTGGCCACCATCCTGGGGACCTCTGCTGAGAGTGCACTCATAGTCAGGTATAACAGTTTGCACAGTTTCCCAATAGTCACCTTACCCCAAATATATGTCATATCCCTGATAGATATATTCTGCATTATTCATGTATGGATGCTAATCTCACATACACACATCCTCCCCATTGTTATGTCACCTTGAGTGACAGTCACAGACAACACATTTTCACTGTACAGTCCATACTGTTACCATGTAGATATGTGCTTGCTGTTGCTGCTGCAACCATTTTCCGTTCACATGCCATCTTCTGCTGTACATGTGGGAGTTTCACCTGTCCTCCTCCCTGTGTTCATACAATTCATCTGGGTGTCCCTATTCAATACACACACTTCCCTTGAGTGTTTATTTTACATGGCAGTCCATGTCCTGTTACAGATCATTAACACAGGCTCAGTACAGAATGGCAGGAATGGGATACCACAATACTTGGCACTGTAGATACACTGTCCTGTACTGTGTCTGGACCATAGTCTGCACTGTAGATACACCATCCTGTACTGTGTCTGGACCATAGTCTGCACTGTAGATACACTGTCCTGTACTGTGTCTGGACCATAGTCTGCACTGTCGATACACTGTCCTGTACCGTGCTGGACCATAGTCTGCACTGTCGATACACTGTCCTGTACCATGTCTGGACCATAGTCTGCACTGTCGATACAATGTCCTGTACTGTGTCTGGACCATAGTCTGCACTGTTGATACACTGTCCTGTACCATGTCTGGACCATAGTCTGCACTGTCGATACACTGTTCTGTACCGTGTCTGGACCATAGTCTGCACTGTCGATACACTGTCCGGTACTGTGTCTGGACCATAGTCTGCACTGTCGATACAATGTCCTGTACCGTGTCTGGACCATAGTCTGCACTGTCGATACACTGTCCTGTACCATGTCTGGGCCATAGACTGCACTGTCGATACACTGTCCTGTACTGTGTCTGGGCCACACTCTGCACTGTCGATAGACTGTCCTGTACCGTGTCTGGGCCATAGTCTGCACTGTCGATACACTACCCTGTACCGTGTCTGGACCATAGTCTGCACTGTTGATACACTGTCCTGTACCGTGTCTGGGCCATAGTCTGCACTGTAGATACACTGTCCTGTACCATGTCTGGGCAATAGTCTGCACTGTAGATACACTGTCCTGTACCATGTCTGGGCCATAGTCTGCACTGTAGATAAACTGTCCTGTACCGTGTCTGGGCCATATTCTGCACTGTAGATACACTATCCTGTGCCGTGTCTGGGCCATAGTCTGCACTGCAGATACACTGTCCTGTGCCATGTCTGGGCCATAGTCTGCACTGTGGATACACTGTCCTGTGCTGTGTCTGGATCTTAGTCTGCACTGTAGATACACTGTCCTGTGCTGTGTCTGGACCATAGTCTGCTCTGTAGATACACTGTCCTGTGTTGTGTCTGGACCATAGACTGCACTGTCGATACACTGTCCTGTACCATGTCTGGACCATAGTCTGCACTATAGATACACTGTCCTGTGCTGTGTCTGGGCCATAGTCTGCACTGTAGATACACTGTCCTGTACCATGTCTGGGCCATAGTCTGCAATGTAGATACACTGTCCTGTACCATGTCTGGGACATAGTCTGCACTGTAGATACACTGTCTGGTACCATGTCTGGGCCATAGTCTGCACTGTAGATACACTGTCCTGTACCGTGTCTGTCCCATAGTCTGCACTGTAGATACACTGTCCTGTACCATGTCTGGGCCATAGTCTGCACTGTAGATACACTGTCCTGTACCGTGTCTGTGCCATAGTCTGCACTGTCGATACACTGTCCTGTACCGTGTCTGTGCAATAGTCTGCACTGCCGATACACTGTCCTGTACCGGGTCAGGGCCAAAGTCTGCACTGTCGATAAACTGCCCTGTACCGTGTCTGGGCCGTAGTCTGCACTGTCGATACACTGTCCTGTATGGTGTCTGGACCATAGTCTGCACTGTCAATACACTGTCCTATACCATGTCTGGACCATAGTCTGCACTGTCGATACACTGTCCTGTACCGTGTCTGGATCATAGTCTGCACTGTAGATACACTGTCCTGTACCGTGTCTGGGCCATAGTCTGCAATGTAGATACACTGTCCTGTACCATGTCTGGGACATAGTCTGCACTGTCGATACACTGTCCTGTACCGTGTCTGGACCATAGTCTGCACTGTAGATACACTGTCCTGTACCCTGTCTGTGCCATAGTCTGCATTGTAGATACACTGTCCTGTACCGTGTCTGTGCCATAGTCTGCACTGTCGATACACTGTTCTCTACCGTGTCTGGGACATAGTGTGCACTGTCAATACACTGTCCTGTACCGTGTCTGTGCCATAGTCTGCACTGCTGATACACTGTCCTGTACAGTGTCAGGGCCATAGTCTGCACTGTCAATACACTGTCCTGTACCGTGTCTGGGCCATAGTCTGCACTGTCGATAAAATGCCCTGTACCGTGTCTGGGCCGTAGTCTGCACTGTCGATACACTGTCCTGTATGGTGTCTGGACCATAGTCTGCACTGTCAATACACTGTCCTGTACCATGTCTGGGCCATAGTCTGCACTGTCGATACACTGTCCTGTAATGTGTCTGGGCCATAGTCTGCACTGTCGATACACTGTCCTGTACCGTGTCTGGGCCATAGTCTGCACTGCTGATACACTGTCCTGTGCAGTGTCTGGGCCATAGTCTGCACTGTCGATACACTGTCCTGTACCGTGTCTGGGCCATAGTCCGCACTGTCGATACACTGTCCTGTACCGTGGCTGGACCATAGTCTGCACTGTCGATACACTGTCCTGTACCGTGGCTGGACCATAGTCTGCACTGTAAATATACTGTCCTGTGCCGTGTCTGGAACATAGTCTGCACTGTAGATACACTGTGCTGTGCCATGTCTGGGCCATAGTCTGCACTGTAGATACACAGTGCTGTACCATGTCTGGGCCATAGTCTGCACTGTAGATACACTGTCCTGTACTGTGTCTGGGCCATAGTCTGCACTGTAGATACACTGTCCTGTACCATGTCTGGGCCATAGTCGGCACTGTAGAT
Source organism: Protopterus annectens (assembly GCF_019279795.1). Taxonomy (NCBI): domain Eukaryota; kingdom Metazoa; phylum Chordata; order Ceratodontiformes; family Protopteridae; genus Protopterus; species Protopterus annectens. The sequence goes on along the minus strand of NC_056750.1, from coordinate 63,484,830 downwards.
ACACTGTCCTGTACCATGTCTGGGCCATAGCCTGCACTGTAGATACACTGTCCTGTACCATGTCTGAGCCATACTCTGCACTGTAGATACACTGTCCTGTACTGTGTCTGTGCCATAGTCTGCACTGCAGATACAATGTCCTGTACCATGTCTGGGCCATAGTCTGCACTGTAGATACACTGTCCTGTACCGTGTCTGGGCCATAGTCTGCACTGTCGATACACTGTCCTGTACCGTGTCTGGGCCATAGTCTGCACTGTCGATACACTGTCCTGTACCGTGTCTGGGCCGTAGTCTGCACTGTCGATACACTGTCCTGTACCGTGTCTGGGACATAGTCTGCACTGTTGATACATTGCCCTGTACCGTTTCTGGGCCGTAGTCTGCACTGTCGATACACTGTCCTGTACGGTGTCTGGACCATAGTCTGCACTGTCAATACACTGTCCTGTACCGTGTCTGGACCATAGTCTGCACTGTCGATACACTGTTCTGTACCGTGTCTGGACCATAGTCTGCACTGTCGATACACTGTCCTGTACCATGTCTGGGCCATAGTCTGCACTGTCGATACACTGTCCTGTACCATGTCTTGGCCATAGTCTGTACTGCCGATACACTGTCCTGTATCATGTCTGGGCCATAGTCTGCACTGTCAATACACTGTCCTGTACCATGTCTGGACCATAGTCTGCACTATCGATACACTGTCCTGTACCATGTCTGGACCATATTCTGCACTGTCGATACACTGTTCTGTACCGTGTCTGGACCATAGTCTGCACTGTCAATATACTGTCCTGTACCATGTCTGGGCCACAGTCTGCACTGTCGATACACTGTCCTGTACCATGTCTTGGCCATAGTCTGTACTGCCGATACACTGTCCTGTACTGTGTCTGGGCCATAGTGTGCACTGTCGATACACTGTCCTGTACCGTGTCTGGGCCATAGTCTGCACTGTCGATACACTGTCCTGCACCGTGTCTGGGCCATAGTCTGCACTGTAGATACACTGTCCTGTACTGTGTCTGGGCCATAGTCTGCCCTGTAGATACAGTGTCCTGTACCGTGTCTGGGCCATAGTCTGCACTGTAGATACACTGTCCTGTACCGTGTCTGGGCCATAGTCTGCACAGTAGATATACTGTCCTGTGCCGTGTCTGGACAATAGTCTGCACTGTAGATACACTGTCTTGTGCCATGTCTCAGCCAAAGTCTGCACTGTAAATACACTGTCCTGTGCTGTGTCTGGGCCATAGTCTGCACTGTAGATACACTGTCCTGTACCGTGTCTGGGCCACAGTCTGCATTGCAGATACACTGTCCAGTACCGTGTCTGGGCCATAGTTTGCACTGTAGATACACTGTCCTGTACCATGTCTGGGCCATAGTCTGCACTGTAGATACACTGTCCTGTACCGTGTCAGGGCCATAGTCTGCACTGTAGATATACTGTCCTGTACCATGTCTGGGCCGTAGTCTGCACTGTAGATACACTGTCCTGTACCGTGTCTGGGCCGTAGTCTGCACTGTAGATACACTGTCCTGTACCGTGTCTGGGACACAGTCTGTACTGTAGATACACTGTCCTGTACCATATCTGGGCCATAGTCTGCACTGTAGATACACTGTCCTGTACCTTGTCTGGGTCGTAGTCTGCACTGTAGATACACTGTCCTGTACCATGCCTGGGCCATAGTCTGCACTGTAGATACACTCTCCTGTACCATGTCTGGGCCATAGTCTGCACTGTAGATACACTGTCCTGTACGGTGTCTGGGCCATAGTCTGCACTGTAGATACACTGTCCTGTACCGTGTCTGGGCCACAGTCTTCACTGTAGATACAGCGTCCTGTACCATGTCTGGGCCATAGTCTGCACTGCAGGTACACTGTCCTGTACCGTGTCTGGGCCATAGTCTGCACTGTTGATACACTGTCCTGTACCGTATCTGGGCCATAGTTTGCACTGTAGATACACTGTCCTGTACCGTGTCTGGGCCATATTCTGCACTGTAGATACACTGTCCTGTACTGTGTCTGGGCCATAGTCTGCACTGTAGATACACTGTCTGGTACCGTGTCTGGGCCATAGTCTGAACTGTAGATACACTGTCCTGTACCGTGTCTGGGCCATAGTGTACACTGTAGATACTGTCCTGTACCATGTCTGGACCATAGTCTGCACTGAAGATACACTTTCCAGTACCATGTCTGGGCCATAGTCTGCACTGTAGATACACTGTCCTGTACCATGTCTGGGCCATAGTCTGTACTGTAGATACACTGTCCTGTACCGTGTCTTGGCCATAGTCTGCACTGTAGATACACTGTCCTGTACCATGCCTGGGCCATAGTCTGCACTGTTGATACACTGTCCTGTACCGTGGCTGGGCCATAGTCTGCACTGTAGATACACTGTCCTGTACCATGTCTGGGCCATAGTCTGCACTGTAGATAAACTGTCCTGTACCATGTCTGGGCCATAGTTTACACTGTAGATACACTGTCCTGTACCGTGTCTGGGCCATAGTCTGCACTGTAGATACACTGTCCTGTACCGTGTTTGGGCCATAGTGTGCACTGTAGATACACTGTCCTGTACCATGTCTGGGCCATAGACTGCACTGTAGATAAACTGTCCTGCACTGTGTCTGGGCCATAGTGTGCACTGTAGATACAAAGTCCTGGACCGTGTCTGGGCCATAGTCTGCACTGTAGATACACTGTCCTGTACCGTGTCTGGGCCAGGGCCTGCACTGTAGATACACTGTCCTGTACCGTGTCTGATCCATAGTCTGCACTGTAGATACACTGTCCTGTACCGTGTCTGGGCCATAGTCTCCACTGTAGATACACTGTCCTGTACCGTGTCTGGGCCATAGTCTGCACTGTAGATACACTGTCCTGTGCCGTGTCTGGGCCATTGTCTGCACTGAAGATACAATGTCCTGTGCCGTGTCTTCACGATAGTCGGCACTGTAGATACACTGTCCTGTGCAGTGTCTGGACCATAGTCTGCACTGTAGATACACTGTCCTGTGCCGTGTCTGGGCCATTGTCTGCACTGTAGATACACTGTCCTGTGCTGTGTCTCAGCCATAGTCTGCATGTTAGATGCACTGTCATGTACCCTGTCTGGGCCATAGTCTGCACTGTAGATACACTGTCCTGTACCATGTCTGGGCCATTGTCTGCACTGTAGATACACTGTCCAGTACCGTGTCTGGGCCATAGTCTGCACTGTAGATACACTGTCCTGTACCGTGTCTGGCCCATAGTCTGCACTGTAGATACACTGTCCTGTACCATTTCTGGGCCATAGTCTGCACTGTAGATACACTGTCCTGCACCTTGTCTGGGCCGTAGTCTGCACTGTAGATACACTGTCCTTTACCGTGTCTGGGCCGTAGTCTGCACTGTAGATACACTGTCCTGTATCGTGTCTGGGCCGTAGTCAGCACTGTAGATACACTGTCCTGTACTGTGCCTGGGCCTTAGTCTGCACTGTAGATACACTGTCCTGTACCGTGTCTGGGCCATAGTCTGCACTGTAGATACACTGTCCTGTACTGTGTCTCGGCCATATTCTGCACTGTAGATACACTGTCCTCTACCGTGTCTGGGCCATAGTCTTCACTGTAGATACACTGTTCTGTACCATGTCTGGGCCATAGTCTGCACTGTAGATACACTGTCCTGTACCGTGTCTGGGCCATAGTCTGCACTGTAGATACACTGTCCTGTACCGTGTCTGTGCCATAGTCTGCACTGTAGATACACTGTCCTGTACCATGTCTGGGCCATAGTCTGCACTGTAGATACACTGTCCTGTACCGTGTCTGGACCATAGTCTGCACTGTTGATACACTGTCCAGTACCATGTGTGGACCATAGTCTGCTCTCTAGATACACTCTCCTGTACCGTGTCTGGGCCATAGTCTACACTGTAGATACACTGTCCTGTACCGTGTCTGGGCCATAGTCTGCACTGTAGATACACTGTCCTGTGCCGTGTCTGGACCATAGTCTGCACTGTAGATACACTGTCCTGTGCCGTGTCTGGACCATAGTCGGCACTCTAGATACACTGTACTGTGCAGTGTCTGGACCATAGTCTGCATTGTAGATACACTGTCCTGTGCCGTGTCTGGACCATAGTCTGCCCTGTAGATACACTGTCCTGTGGTGTGTCTGGACCATAGTCTGCAATGTAGATACACTGTCCTGTGCCGTGTCTGGACCATAGTCTGCACTGTTGATACACTGTCCAGTACCGTGTCTGGACCATAGTCTGCTCTCTAGATACACTCTCCTGTACCGTGTCTGGGCCATAGTTTACACTGTAGATACACAGTCCTGTACCGTGTCTGGGCCATAGTCTGCACTGTAGATACACTGTCCTGTGCCGTGTCTGGGCCATAGTCTGCACTGTAGATACACTGTCCTGTGCCGTGTCTGGACCATAGTCTGCAATGTAGATACACTGTCCTGTGCTGTGTCTCAGCCATAGTTTGCACTTTAGATGCACTGTCAGTACCGTGTCTGGGCCATAGTCTGCACTGTAGATACACTGTCCTGTACCATTTCTGGGCCATAGTCTGCACTGTAGATACACTTTCCTGTACCTTGTCTGGGCCATAGTCTGCACTGTAGATACACTGTCCCGTACTGTGTCTGAGCCATAGTCTGCGCTGTAGATACACTTTCCTGTACCGTGTCTGGGCCATAGTCTGCACTGTAGATACACTGTCCTGTACCGTGTCTGGGCCATAGTCTGCACTGTAGATACACTGTCCTGTACCATGTCTAGGCCATAGTCTGCACTGCAGACACACTGTCCTGTAGTGTGTCTGGGCCATAGTCTGCACTGTAGATACACTGTCCTGTACCATGTCTGGACCATTGTCTGCACTGTTGATACACTGTCCTGTACCGTGTCTGGACCATAGACTGCTCTCTAGATACACTCTCCTGTACCGTGTCTGGGCCATAGTCTACACTGTAGATACACTGTCCTGTACCGTGTCTGGGCCATAGTCTGCACTGTAGATACACTGTCCTGTGCCATTTCTGGGCCATAGTCTGCACTGTAGATACACTGTCCTGTGCCGTGTCTGGACCATAGTCTGCACTGTAGATACACTGTCCTGTGCCGTGTCTGGACCATAGTCTGCAATGTAGATTCACTGTCCTGTTGCTGTCATGTACCATGTCTGGGCCATAGTCTGCACTGTAGATACACTGTCCTGTACCATGTCTGGGCCATTGTCTGCACTGTAGGTACACTGTCCAGTACCGTGTCTGGGCCATAGTCTGCACTGTAGATACACTGTCCTGTACCATGTCTGGGCCATAGTCTGCACTGTAGATACACTGTCCTGTACTGTGTCTGGGCCATAGTCTACACTGTAGATACACTTTCCTGTACTGTGTCTGGGCCATAGTCTGCACTGTAGATACACTGTCCTGTACCATGTCTGGGCCGTAGTCTGCACTGTAGATACACTGTCTTGTACCATGTCTGGGCCATAGTCTGCACTGTAGATACACTGTCCTGTACCTTGTCTGGGCCATAGTCTGCACTGTAGATACACTGTCCTGTACTGTGTCTGGGCCGTAGTCTGCGCTGTAGATACACTGTCCTGTACCGTGTCTGGGCCATAGTCATCACTGTAGATACATTGTCCTGTGCTATGTCTGGGCCATAGTCTGCACTGTAGATACATTGTCCTGTACCATGTCTGGGCCATGGTCTGCACTGTAGATACACTGTCCTGTACCATGTCTGGGCCATAGTCTGCATTGTAGATACACTGTCCAATACCATGTCTGGGCCATAGTCTGCACTGTAGATACACTGTCCTATACCGTGTCATGGCCATAGTCTACACTGTAGATACACTTTCCTGTACCGTGTCTGGGCCGTAGTCTGCACTGTAGATACACTGTCCTGTACCGTGTCTGGGCCATAGTCTGCACTGTAGATACACTGTCTTGTACCGTGTCTGGGCCATAGTCTGCACTGTAGATACACTGTCCTGTACCTTGTCTGGACCGTAGTCTGCACTGTAGATACACTGTCCTGTACTGTGTCTGGGCCGTAGTCTGCACTGTAGATACACTGTCCTGTACTGTGTCTGGGCCATAGTCTTCACTGTAGATACACTGTCCTGTACTATGTCTGGGCCATAGTCTGCACTGTAGATACACTGTCCTGTACCGTGTCTGGGCCATAGTCTGCACTGTAGATACACTGTCCTGTACCATGTCTGGGCCATAGTCTGCACTGTAGATACACTGTCCTGTACCATGTCTGGGCCAGAGTCTGCACTGTAGATACACTGTCCAATACCATGTCTGGGCCATAGTCTGCACTGTAGATACACTGTGCTGTACCGTGTCTGGGCCATAGTCTGCACTGTAGATACACTGTCCTGTACCTTGTCTGGGTCATAGTCTGCACTGTAGATACGCTTTCCTGTACTGTGTCTGGGCCATAGTCTTCACTGTAAATACACTCTCCTGTACCGTGTCTGGGCCATAGTCTGCACTGTAGATACACTGTGCTGTACCGTGTCTGGGCCATAGTCTGCACTGTAGATACACTGTCCTGTACTGTGTCTGGGCCATAGTCTGCACTGGAGATTCAGTCTCCTGTACTGTGTCTGGGCCATAGTCTGCACTGTAGATACACTGTCCTGTACCGTATCTGGGCCATAGTCTGCACTGGAGATACACTGTCCTGTACCATGTCTGGGCCATAGTCTGCACTGTAGATACAGTGTCCTGTACAGCGTCTGGACCATAGTCTGCACTGTTGATACACTGTCATGTACCGTGTCTGGGCCATAGTCTGCACTGTAGATACACTGTCCTGTACCGTGTCTGGACCATAGTCTGCACTGTAGATACACTGTCCTGTACCGTGTCTGGACCATAGTCTGCACTGTAGATACACTGTCCTGTACCATATCTGGACCATAGTCTGCACTGTAGATACACTGTCCTGTACTGTGCCTGGACCATAGTCTACACTGTAGATACACAGTCCTGTACCGTGTCTGGGCCATAGTCTGCACTGTAGATACACTGTCCTGTGCCATTTCTGGGCCATAGTCTGCACTGTAGATACACTGTCCTGTGCCGTGTCTGGACCATAGTCTGCATTGTAGATACAATATCCTGTGCCGCGTCTGGACCATAGTCAGCACTGTAGATACACTGTCCTGTGCAGTGTCTGGACCATAGTCTGCACTGTAGATACACTGTCCTGTGCCGTGTCTGGACCATAGTCTGCAATGTAGATTCACTGTCCTGTGGCATGTCTGGACCATAGTCTGCAATGTAGACACACTGTCCTGTGCCGTGTCTCAGCAATAGTCTGCACTTTAGATGCACTGTCATGTACCATGTCTGGGCCATAGTCTGCACTGTAGATACACTGTCCTGTACCATGTCTGGGCCATTGTCTGCACTGTAGGTACACTGTCCAGTACCGTGTCTGGGCCATAGTCTGCACTGTAGATACACTGTCCTGTACCATGTCTGGGCCATAGTCTGCACTGTAGATACACTGTCCTGTACTGTGTCTGGGCCATAGTCTACACTGTAGATACACTTTCCTGTACCATGTCTGGGCCGTAGTCTGCACTGTAGATACACTGTCCTGTACCATGTCTGGGCCGTAGTCTGCACTGTAGATACACTGTCTTGTACCATGTCTGGGCCATAGTCTGCACTGTAGATACACTTTCCTGTACCGTGTCTGGGCCGTAGTCTGCACTGTAGATACACTGTCCTGTACCATGTCTGGGCCGTAGTCTGCACTGTAGATACACTGTCTTGTACCATGTCTGGGCCATAGTCTGCACTGTAGATACACTGTCCTGTACCTTGTCTGGGCCATAGTCTGCACTGTAGATACATTGTCCTGTACCATGTCTGGGCCATAGTCTGCACTGTAGATACACTGTCCTGTACCATGTCTGGGCCATAGTCTGCATTGTAGATACACTGTCCTGTACCATGTCTGGGCCAGAGTCTGCACTGTAGATACACTGTCCAATACCATGTCTGGGCCATAGTCTGCACTGTAGATACACTGTCCAATACCATGTCTGGGCCATAGTCTGCACTGTAGATACACTGTCCTATACCGTGTCATGGCCATAGTCTGCACTGTAGATACACGGTCCTGTACCGTGTCTGGGCCATAGTCTTCACTGAAGATACACTGTCCTTTACCATGTCAGGGCCATAGTCTGCACTGTAGATACACTGTCCTGTACTGTGTCTGGGCCATAGTCTACACTGTAGATACACTTTCCTGTACCGTGTCTGGGCCGTAGTCTGCACTGTAGATACACTGTCCTGTACCGTGTCTGGGCCATAGTCTGCACTGTAGATACACTGTCTTTTACCGTGTCTGGGCCATAGTCTGCACTGTAGATACACTGTCCTGTACCTTGTCTGGACCGTAGTCTGCACTGTAGATACACTGTCCTGTACTGTGTCTGGGCCGTAGTCTGCACTGTAGATACACTGTCCTGTACTGTGTCTGGGCCATAGTCTTCACTGTAGATATACTGTCCTGTACTATGTCTGGGCCATTGTCTGCACTGTAGATACACTGTCCTGTACCGTGTCTGGGCCATAGTCTGCACTGTAGATACACTGTCCTGTACCGTGTCTGGGCCATAGTCTGCACTGTAGATACACTGTCCTGTACCATGTCTGGGCCAGAGTCTGCACTGTAGATACACTGTCCAATACCATGTCTGGGCCATAGTCTGCACTGTAGATACACTGTGCTGTACCGTGTCTGGGCCATAGTCTGCACTGTAGATACACTGTCCTGTACCTTGTCTGGGTCATAGTCTGCACTGTAGATACACTTTCCTGTACTGTGTCTGGGCCATAGTCTTCACTGTAAATACACTCTCCTGTACCGTGTCTGGGCCATAGTCTGCACTGTAGATACACTGTGCTGTACCGTGTCTGGGCCATAGTCTGCACTGTAGATACACTGTCCTGTACCGTGTCTGGGCCATAGTCTGCACTGGAGATACAGTCTCCTGTACTGTGTCTGGGCCATAGTCTGCACTGTAGATACACTGTCCTGTACCGTATCTGGGCCATAGTCTGCACTGGAGATACACTGTCCTGTACCATGTCTGGGCCATAGTCTGCACTGTAGATACATTGTCCTGTACAGCGTCTGGACCATAGTCTGCACTGTTGATACACTGTCATGTACCGTGTCTGGGCCATAGTCTGCACTGTAGATACACTGTCCTGTACCATGTCTGGACCATAGTCTGCACTGTAGATACACTGTCCTGTACCGTGTCTGGACCATAGTCTGCACTGTAGATACACTGTCCTGTACCATATCTGGACCATAGTCTGCACTGTAGATACACTGTCCTGTACTGTGCCTGGACCATAGTCTGCACTGTAGATACACTGTCCTGTACTGTGTCTGGACCATAGTCTGCTCTGTAGATACACTGTCCTGTACTGCGTCTGGTCCATAGTCTGCGCTGTAGATACACTGTCCTGTACCGTGTCTGGACCATTGTCTGCACTGTAGATACACTGTCCTGTACTGTGTTTGGACCACATACTTCACATTCATACCTCTCAACTGTTCAGATATTCCCAGGATATCCAGATGTTTTCCTTATCAAATCTGTGGCTTTCTGTCATATCACTGGGATGATCTCTGCACTGATGACACTCAATAATACATACATACTTAATACATTTGAGTGCATACCTCTCAACTGTCCTGATCTGTGCAAAATGTGCAGTTTTTGTCTTATATTTGTGATCTTTTCCTCATCACAGTTGGCAAGATACCGATCCAAGTTATAGCTAGCTATAGCCCCCCCCCTCCATGACTCAGGACACCCATTCCTCTTACCTGGACCTACTTCACTCCATCAAGGTCCCCCTAACACCCTGATCCTTGATGACTTCAACTACTTCACCACAGACTGACTGAACTATTCCTGCACTAATGCACTGACCCAAAGATTCCATGACTGATGGGCGGCCATTGCACCACTCCCATAGTAAGTTCTTCCCTGATGAGATCAGATCATTGGTCTGTCTCATTCAAAGTTTCTATCCCTCAACCCCCCCCCCAGCCATAACCAGGCTAAAAGCTGACTACAACCCCCTAAGGGAGGGTATCAGTAGCTTCATACCACCTCCCCCTACAGAGGATCCAGACAACTATGCTGAACCGTAACACAATGCAGTATACAAGCACCTATACAACTGCATGGACTCAGCCATACCCAACAGAACTAAAACCTGCTCCTCAAGGAAACACAAGCTTGTCTGGTGGACATCCTCTATCAACAGGCTTTACAACAAAAGGAAGAAACTGTTGTCCAAGGGTAAAAGGGAACAAATTTCAAATTGGAGAAATTCCCTCCTTACCGTCAACAAGCAAATTAGATCAGTAGTGTAAACCTCAAAAGCCAATAGCCTCCAAAACAAAGGGAAACCACAAAGCCTCCTTCACTTATGTGAGGAACCTCCATGGCAAAGCCCAGGTTTGTTCCGAATTAGTACTTAATGGTACCACTTACACTGATCCTGTTGACTTAGCCAGCCTGCTAGCAGATAGTTTAAGAGCAAACTTTACCTTCTTGTCCCCCCCAAAGGCCCATATGACATCCCCGACACTTATCCCACCACACCTCACATCTCCACAGAGTAAGTGTTAAAGGCCATATCCAAGGCAAAGAACACAGCTTCCATTGTACTTGATAGTATCCCAGGCTGTATTCTGCACCATCTCCAGCAAGAACTAGTTTTGCCATTGAGCACCCTGTTTAACCACAGTCTAAGTACAGGCTTCATTCCAGCAGAGTGGACAACTGCCATTGTCATCCTCTTGCACAAAGGTGGTGTCAGTACTGAACCTGGAAATTATCCCCCCATTAGCTTGACAACTCTGATCTGTAAAGCCATGGAGCATATTATTATGGATCTCATAAACAAGGACATAGGCAATCTCCAAGCACTTGACCCCACCCAGTTCAGATTCGTCAAAGGCAGATCTTGTCTGTTGTACCTAGTTGACTTCTTTGAGATTGTCACCAAGGCCCTGTATGAGGGAAATTCAGTACATACAGCTTACCTTGACTTGGCCAAAGCATTTGACACAATCCCCCACTCAGGCATCATTGAAAAGCTAACACAACTTGGTGTAAATCCCTATCTCATCCTGTGGGTTGCCAACTGGGTCACCTATAGGACCCACAAGGTCCAAACAGGTGCCTCCACCTCAGACAGCAGACCTGTCACAAGTGATGTTCTCCAAGGATCTGTTCTGGTACTCCTACTGTTTGGCATCTACTTCTCAGAGGTCCAGTGAAAGACAAATGGTCTGTGGCTGACCACGTTTGTGGATGATTGTAAGTTGGGTGCTGTCATTGACTCCTTAGATGATGTTAACATAGTGCAAGAGGGTCTCACAGCAACACGTGACTGGTACCAAAGTCATAGCCTTAAGTTAAATACAAAAAAAAATATTATCATAACATTTGGCTAAAACATGGCCTCTACTGATTACCACATAGACGGCAACCCCCTAAGCACACAACCTGTGGTGAGAGACCTAGCTACACAGGTTGACAACAATCTCACATTCAACCATCATGTAACGGTAGTGGTCAGAAAAGCCTTTTACTTGGATCATGTCATAAGTAAAGGCATTGCATCAAGAAAAAAGGTGGTTATTACCTCTCTGTACTCCTCCCTCATTAGGCCAATAATTGAGTATAATGCCAAGTTTGATTTGTACCTTTCCATACCCTTGCACCAACTGGAAAGGCCAGAGAAATACCTCACAAACAGAATCCATGGCCTCCAACACCTGTCCTATGTTGACAGGCTGAAATCACTATCACTCTTCTCAGTATTGTACAGATTACTCAGAGGTGATCTGTGTCTCGCTTACAAGGCAATTTCGGACCCTGCCCTACTAGAGGTGGTCTATTTCCATAAGTCTAACTCCATGCGCATTACCCACTTGAAAGTCCTAAATCTAATATACAACATCAACAAAACCTGCTGGACAGACAAGTTTGTCTCCCAGAGTCTGCTCCATCTCTGGAATAGACTTCCCATACACGTGAAACAGAGTAGCTCACTGACCCTCTTCAAGCACAACCATGATGAGTGGATGGGAAACCACCAATTTGTCACAGGGTTCCACTTGTGTCCCTCATTGGCAGGGGTGAGAGGTACTAACTGAGGTTTCTTTTTTGAGGATAAACTCTTGGCTAGGCTAATAACCTTCTATGATCCTATGATAACATTTTATTCCTGGCAAATCATTGGCATGTCATTGCAGAGAGCAGTCAGAAACTGATGACTGACATTTGAGTTTAAAACTTCATGCTCTTCAGAAAGAAGTTCATGCAAATGTACAACCTATATACTCTATCAACTTCCTAAGTTTGGAAGTGCAATAATAATCCTCTGTCCCTATTTCTGGCCCTTTGTCCCCTCATTTTTATTGTTTTGTCCACATTTCTCACTCTAAGAGAGTATTTAAATAATAATTGGCTATGCCCCTGTATTGCTCCCAACTAATATTCTTCCTGTTTTTTCCTACTCGTCTCATACATGTTAGCCCAAATAGTGCTCATCCAACATAGGGCTATCCCACTATCTGTCTTATCTTTATTAATCTTTGTTCCTTCAGATGACCTAACTTGTAAAACTACATGACCAATTTTGATCTTTCAGAAGTGGTTCATCTCGTAAAGCTACATGATTTATGCATCTCATGTATATTGTAAAAAAAAAAAGTATTCCTGTATGCCTGAAACATGCATGTTTATACTGTATTCTGTTGTTATATGTTGCTATAATATTTTTGTTAGGCTCATTTACATATTTTAGAAATGTACTACTTAAACTAAGTTTTGTACCTTAATAATGTTCTCTTTTCTCCCTGGGTCTCTGCTTAAAATGTTTTCTTCAACCCAGTTGGACACTACCCAGTTAACAAATGTAACTAAAATAAATAAAATAAAACAATTGGGTTAATTAACCATAATTCCCCTTCTTCTTCCTTCACATACAAAATCCCTCTTCAAAGTGGATTTAATTTTAAACTGCATATGAATGAAAATACAATAGATGTACCTCAGGATTTAATAATATCTGTGTAGGTACCGTGGAGAGCCTACACAGAATGTATGCATGTACATGGCCATGGTTCCCCCTCGGCAAGTGTGCCGTGCATATTAATGATTGTGCACTGCTGAGGGAGAGCATAGGAACAGGGGATAATGAATCAGTGAATTGTTTTAAATGTGTAATATTTTATTTGTATGATTTTTTTTTCCTCTCTCTATGTTTGCACTGCAAGGTACCCAGTGCACCAATGCCAAGTTGTGCTCACATATAGACAGCTGATACCTGTTACGTATCTAAAAATAGAAGCCATAATTCTTTTTTTTTTTTTTAGAATCGCCATTTGTTTGGCCGTGTGGTGCTTATACATACATAGCCAACACCTGCCAAATATCTAAAAATAGAAACTGGATGTAATTAATTATTTATTTATAGGTCTGTTTATGCATGTTTGTGTGGTACAGCACAGTGCTCAGCAATGCTAACAGGTAGCTGACTAGTATATGTGAATGTATGCCAGTTTTCTTAATATCCAAGTAGCTAAATGGGTACGGTTATGGCCTACTGTGTAGTAGGTCCTAGGTTTGAGTCTGTAGCAAGCATAACATGTCTGCAATGTAATTTACTGTTTTTGTTTAGTTTAATAAAAAAATTGTGAAATATGGTACTGCGGCATGGTGCTAAGTACTACTTAAATATGCTAACAGCTACTACTGTTTGTGTGGTGCTAAGCTTTGCTAAAACCATGGTTGTATGGGTTTTTGCCCTGCCCAGCTCTTCTTAGCTAGTTTGCGTTCTGCTAAGCAATGTAGCACTTTTTTGAATGTTGCTCAGTGACGTGTAAGAGCAGGAAAACAGCCTACATTAAGTGCAATAGGTGGGAATTCTGAACCATTCCTTGGAGTATAATCAGCTGTTGATATGGCAGGTGGTACTGGTGAAGGTGCATGCTTTCAGGTGCAGAGATGGGGTGTTCAGGAGTCCAGGGTCTTTGTTGGGCTCCTGGTAAAGAATCATGAACCCAGGCTGATGCAGGGCAGTTTCCAGGGCTCAGCATGTAAGGCAGAGGCCTGGGACCAGTTGGCCAGGAAACTCACCAGTGCTACTGGTATCCTCCACACAGGTGAGCAGTGTCATCACCATTATGATGACCTAAAGAGGAGAAAGAGGGAAACCTTGGACACCTGGGTCCAAGAGGCAAGAGCTGGGAATGCCCTACAAATAAGTAAGTATGGTTTCCAACTGTCTTACCAAAATGCAAGCTGAATGTCTGTAAAACTGGTATGCATAATGGTATGCTTCTCTCCCAACAGCTGCAGATGAGAAGGCATTGAGTCCCATGCCAGGCACCTGGCCAGATTGCCCTGAGAGTGTGGTAAGTATGGCTATAGTATGCTAACTGTAGTGCAATAAGCAAGAAATAGTAAATAATTTACTGCAATAAAGTATACACAACAAAAACTGTAGTGCAATAAATGGGCAAGTACAACTGTAGTGCAATAAATGAACAATAACAACTGTACTGCAATAAATAATAAACTATACCAATAACAGTAAGCAATATGGTGTACAGCAGGATTGTGTTGGCATAACCATTGCAGTAAAGCTGTGTGCATTGCTTGTTAATGGAAAGGTTGCTGCAGTCAAGTGTAATACTGTAATAGCTGTAGAATGCAAAACTAATGGCCTGCAAACTGTATTGTTTAACTCAGAGTACAGTCCGAGGCTGATTCCAGGGCAATATTGGTCACATAATGTTCTCTGTTCCTCTTACTTCAGGTAATAAAGGTATATGGGAAGGTATCCCACTCTATGGGCAGATATTATATGTGAACTTCACAGAAATTTGTCAGCAATAGCAATAAAGTGTTAAAGTAGCATTGTTGATTCCTAAATACATCTGTTTTAATATATGCAGTACAGTTGTATTCTATGCATGTGTATTCTACTGTCACTGAACTCAAGTATAACACTATAATAGTTCTAGAATGCAAAAAGAATGCCCTGTACCATGTATGGTTCAACTCACAGTATGGTTCAAGGTTGTCTAGTGTGTGTGTGGACTTCTCAGAAATTTAAAAGCAATACAAATAAAGTGTTGAGCAGCATTGTTGATTCCTAAATACATCTGTTTTAATATATGCAGTATGGTTGTATTCCATTCATGTGTGTTCTACTGTCACTGAAGTCAATTATTACACTGTAATAGTTCTAGAATGCAAAAAGAATGTGCTGTAACTTGTATTACTCAGCTCATAGTATGGTTCAAGATTGTCTCCAGGCCATTATCAGTCACATGATGCTCTCATTTTCTGTCACCCCAGGAACAAAAGGTATATGGGTGCGGTAGCCCATATTATGAGCAGATATTGTGTGTGGACTTCACAGAAATTTAAAAGTAATACCAATAAAGTCTTTCGGCTCTTAGTGGAACTTCAGTCTGCTAATGATTGGCAGTGAATTTTTATGGTGTCAAGTTGCCAGCCCGGCATCCAACCTTCAAAGAAGGCACAACCACACATGCTTGCACCTACCTGCATGTCTTTAAATTCACTCAACTGCAGGGAGGACATGCAGATTCCACACAGAAGGCACTCTAGTCGAGAAATGAACCAGAGAACCTCTTGCTGTGAGGTGACAATGCTTACCACTGCACCACCACGGCCATCATAAGTGTTAACCAGCATTGTTGATCCCTAAATAAATCTGTCTATTTCCAGTATGCCTGTATTCCTTGCATGTCTATAATTAGTTGCTGCAGTCAATTACTACATTATTTGAAGATGTCCCCAGCAGTCACAACTATTGTGTTCTATTTCCATACCTGTCAACTAAGGCATAATGGCTCTCTAGTTTACTTAATGTACACAAACAGAAGTGTCATGATTTTTCATAATGTAATTAGAACCACCTAATCTGTCTGTCACATGATTACCAGATAAATTACTACCTGGAATACAATGTATTACCAAATCTGCTTACAGAACACCTTGGTAGCTATCTAAGTCCACATTATGTGAAACTGGTCTGTGTAGTTGTGTACCTGCATTTGTCATTGCTTGGCCATTACTGACCCATGCTAACAGCTTGAGCGGTATGTACGTGCCACATCAGCTATAGCAGAATTGTAGTCACTGCACTCAAAACTGACACTACACACCTGTAGAGTAGATGTTTATTAGTGTTTTCATGGATATACTCTGCAATGTCAGTAATGGAATATTTTTCTCTCTCTCCCCACTCTTTAGCTTCATTTATTTATTATTGTTATTTATTATTATGATTTAATATTAACATATTTTGTTTAACTATATTTTGGATAATATGGTTTATCATTGTTATATGTTATTATGATTCAATATTAACATATTTTGTTTAACTGTTTTATTAGCCTTATGGTTTAATTCTTACTGGCATGTTGTTAACTTACTGACTGTTATGTTATTTACTGTTGTGTTAAACATAATATACATTAATATGTATTTGGATTAATTAAAATGATGTTCCATTATGTTAATATTAACAATGGTTTGGTTATTACTAACCTTAACTTATTGCTATACCTCATTTACCACAGCATGTCAAGGTAGGCCAGTTCCTGCTGATCCACCTACCTTGCCTCAACCAGCAGTGGCAAGGGACTCAGCACAACTGGGACCCAGATCAGTGGTGATCTCTCTGTTGCCTATGCAGTACCTGAAGCATTGGGTAGTACTGCCCCATTGGATGGGGATGGGCCCCCTCTGTCAGTGGTAGTGGAAGGGAGTTTTCACCCCAGTCTTAGGGCACAGGATAGTCTACCATGGGTTTGACCACCTCCTACTTTGGACTGAGGGCATTCTGGCTGTCCTGGTAGGGACACACATAGAAAATAAGCACCTGTCCCATGTGTTGAACCCAAGACCAACACACCTGCAAACCACTGCATTAACCTGCCACACCATGCAACTCTTAATTAAAACAGGTGGTTTAAACAAAATATAATAATTGCCAGTTACAGTCTTTAGGACTGTTTTAGCAGAGTTGCATGCCATGCCATGCCTCGCTGTGCAAACTTAATTAAAAAGGTAATGGAAAAAATGGGAGTGTACCTTGGATTCTGATGCAAGAGTATACCACTGGACAGCCAAAGACATGATAGTGGATGTAACTGAGGCCTGTGATAGGAGTCAAATGTGCTCTTTTATCAGCAACAGGTAGGAAGCCACCTGCTAAGGCATCCATGGCAAAATGCATGTTCAGCTGGGACTCTGGTGTAGAAATACATCCATATAAAGCCATGCACATACTGATGGATGTAGAAAATGCTTGTTACAGCCTGTATGTAATGCTTTACAAACAGTACATTTTGCCACACACAGTCCTGAGCTCAAATTCAGTGGTGTGTAGCACTGGATTTACAGTATTTGAAGCCAGAATTAATGACTGAGTCATGCACTCTTTATCCACACAATGCATTTCAAATTAAATAACTGCTTTTCACTGATGGAAATCACAAGCCTGCAGGTGGAAACACACTTCATATATCCTTATAGCAAAACTATATGTGCATAAATTGTCAGATCATGCAGTAATATGCATTCACAGAGAATATCAACTCAGGTACTGCAAATGAGGGCCACTAATATCAGAGTGCACCACACAATCCTTTCAAAGTCACAGTGCAGATTGCCACAGCTGCACAACTAAAATACACATTTGGAGTCCTTGCTTCTAACAAGGACTGTCCTCATACACACAGACTGTAACACATAGGTTCATAGGTTCATAGGTTCATACTAGGCTGTCTGCCCTAGGGCATTTATAAGCCTAGCCCAGAGTTTTGTGACTTTCACCACCCCTTTAGTTTGAAGGATACTATGCCCATTATTTAGCTGTGCCTCTGTCAAGCAGTGACACTGAGGTGATCCCTGGGGTATACCTGCGATCTCCCATCCATTGGTCAGGATTTCTCTTGAACAAAGCCAGCGAGGTGCTCTGCCTCACATGTACCGGAATTTTGTTCCAAAGCATAGGGAGTCTCTGGGTGATGAATCTGTCCCTCCAGCACATCCTATTTATGACCGTGTCAAGGTTCAAGTCTCGTGCTCTTGTAGATCGGATGGATTTAGATTTTTTGAGGTGAAGCATGTTCATTAATTCCGGGTTGGACATGGCCTTGTATGTCAGGCACAGGTCACCTCTGAGCAGGCGGTAAGCGACTGAGTAGAGCTGGAGCTCCTTCAGTCGGGCAGCATAGGACATATTTTTGAGACCCTTTATCCTTTTGGTGAGGAACTTTTGGGGCCTTTCCAATTGCTGCAGGTGTCGGGTCAGATACATTCCAAATGGGCGTTGTACTCAATCATCGGTCTGATGAGTGATGAGTACAGGGGAATGATGACCTCCCTTGACCTAGATGTGAATCCCTTCATGATCAGGTGGGCAATTTAGAAGGTCTTCCTAACTACTTTGGCAACGTGGGTGTCAAATGAAAGGTTACTGTCAACCTGGGTCCCCAGATCCCTGATAACCTCTTCTGTGCTTAGTGGATTGCCACCTATATGGTAGCTGGGGGTAACCTTGTTTTTCCCGAAAAGTATGACTTTGCATTTTTAGCTTAACTTAGGCCATGGCTTTGGCACCAGTTATCCGTTTCTATGAGACCCTTCTGAAGGATATCTGTGTCTGAAGTGTTTTCAACTATGGCGCCCAGTTTGCAGTCATCTGCAAACTTTGTCAGCCATAATCCTCCTGTGCTTGCCTGTACTTCTGAAAAGTAGATGCCGAACAAGAGGGCCCAGGACCGAGCCCTGTGGGACACCGCCAGTGACAGGCTTGAATCAGACATGGCGCCAGCAACTCTGACCCTGTGGGTTCTGTCACTTAGCCAGTTTGCAACCCATCTTGTGATGTATGGGTTTACATTTAAGCTGGTGAGTTTTTCTATGATGCCTGAGTGGGGTATTGTGTCGAATGCCTTTGCCAGGTCAAGGTAGGCTGTGTGGACTGCCTTGCCCTCATCAATGGCCTTGGTGACTGTTTCGAAAAAGTCAACCAAGTTTAAGAGGCATGATCTGCCCTTGACAAAGCCAAATTGGGTTTGGTCCAATGTCTGCAGGTCCCCTATGTCTTTATTTATGAGTTCCATTATGATCCTCTCCATAGCCTTGCAGACCAGGCTTGTCAAGCTGATGGGACGGTAGTTTCCAGGGTCGGTGGAGGCACCGCCTTTATGTAGTGGGACCACAGTTGCCGTACACCACTCCTTGGGTACGTATCCTGAGGTGAGGCTAAGATTAAACAGCTGCCATAATTGCGGGTTTAATTCCTCAATGAGTTAGTGGAGCACACAATCAGGGACACCATCTGGTCACATGGATGCTGTGTTTTTCGCCTTGGAGAGAGCTGTTCTCACCTGAGCATTTGAGATGTTTGGGAGGCTACAATCCTCTGGTATAGATATTTCCTTTGGGGGAGGGATTTGCACTGAACCTGTCAGCCAGTATGTTGGCAATGTCTGTAGGTTCAGTGATCTTTACATCATTTTGAACTAGTTCTGAGTATATCTGGGAGTTTCCTCCCAGGTTTCTAACATAACTAAAAAAGGCCTTGTGATTGTCTTTTGAGTCCTTGGCGATTTTTCTTTCAAAATTTGCCTTGGATGATTTTATGAGAGCTCATAGTTTTTTACTTATAATGATCAAGGGTGTCTTCCCTTAGGATTTTGCTCTATCTTGTAGTAGCTTTCCTTTGTTGTAGAGCTTGTTTATGGCTGGGGTCCACCAGACTGGACGCTTGCCTTTGGTACAAAGAGTCTTTGTTTTGTTTGGGATTGCCTGATCCATGCAGTCCTGGAGGTGCTGGTAGAAGGCATTTGTATGTGATTCAGCGGCTTTAGTGATGGTTTCTGCTGGTTTGGGGGCCTTGAAAGAGACCACACCAGTCCTAAGAAGTGTGAAGTCAGCTTTAGAGAAGTTCTTCACTGTGGCCTGACAGTTGCCCAAATGGTGGACATATTCTTATATTTATACCCCAAATGGTGGACATATTCTTATATTTATACCCCATGTTGCTTAAGGACACAACAAACATGTTGCATATTACTCTGTTGGTGAATACCATTGCCTAACATGTTTACCTTAAACACATGCCTTAATTGGAGTGGAAAGGGTAGCATCACTCTGGCTCTGCCTCTACAACAAGGTGGACACAGCTCCCTCAGTTACTCCTACAGCTTATTGTCCTTCAAAGTGTTCACACTCTCTTTCTAGGCCTATTACCTGCAGCAGCAGCTGCAGCCTGTAGCACACACCTCTATGTAAAGGTGTCTGTTACAGACCTACCCTCTGCGATGATGTAGTCACCTCACCTCAGTAATGTCCACCACAACATATCAGAAAGAGCCCCTAATCTACATGAATCCATTACCTCTTGTTCAGTGGTTGCATGTCATTAGCTGATGATAGTGCAGTTCAGCTGTTAGCTGCAATTAGCATTTCAGACTCACAGACTGGTTTAGAGGCAATTACCTGCTAATGAGAAGCATGTTAAAAAGGCAAAAAGCTGACTATGGGAACCATTCTGTATGAGACTTTCCTCACACAGAGCATGCCTTTGTGAAAACTTTACTATCACCAGATTTCAACAGAGGAGTACTGCACTCTGTCATGTATGTAACTGTTTTTGTGTACAACAGGATGCAGATGGTGAATAGATGTATGGAGAATAGGGAATGCATTACACCTGTCCTACACCTGTGATGATGACATCATGTCATTGATTTCTTCCCTTCTTACACCTGCCAAGGACGTACAACACCTGTCCTACACCTGTGATGATGACATCATGTCATTGATTTCTTCCTTTCTTACACCTACCAAGGACGTACAACACCTGTCCTACACCTGTGATGATGACATCATGTCATTGATTTCTTCCCTTCTTACACCTACCAAGGACGTACAACACCTGTCCTACACCTGTGATGATGACATCATGTCATTGATTTCTTCCCTTCTTACACCTACCAAGGACGTACAACACCTGTCCTACACCTGTGATGATGACATCATGTCATTGATTTCTTCCTTTCTTACACCTACTAAGGACGTACAACACCTGTCCTACACCTGTGATGATGACATAATGTCATTGATTTCTTCCTTTCTTACACCTACCAGGGACGTACAACACCTGTTCTACACCTGTGATGATGACATCATGTCATTGATTTCTTCCTTTCTTACACCTACCAAGGATGTACAACACCTGTCCTACACCTGTGATGATGACATCATGTCATTGATTTCTTCCTTTCTTACACCTACCAAGGACATACAACACCTGTCCTACACCTGTGATGATGACATCATGTCATTAATTTCTTCCTTTCTTACACCTACCAAGGACATACAACACCTGTCCTACACCTGTGATGATGACATCATGTCATTGATTTCTTCCTTTCTTACACCTACCAAGGACGTACAACACCTGTCCTACACCTGTGATGATGACATCATGTCATTGATTTCTTCCCTTCTTACACCTACCAAGGACGTACAACACATCAGGGCTGCATTGTTTTTTGTCATTGTGGCACACTGGTCTCATTGGACTGCCCCTTTATAGTAGTTGCAATAGCACACTGCAATTTGTCTGGCACTGTTCTTATGACATATTTTCTGGGGGGTTGCCCATAGGAGACACACCACAGTAGACTATAGAGTGCTGAGTGTATGATCATACAGTAGTAGCTGTCATGGCACACATGGGAATACCTGACTATTGCTACTATCTCTGTTGTATCCACACACTTAGTATGTTTGAACACTGTGGAGTATGACATGTGTGAGCAAGCAGTGGATAGTACCAGCAATTTTGTCCTTGCTATATCTCTACATAGTGTACTTCCATGTATGTGATCCTGTAATGTGTTCCTCTTTTGTTTGTCTTTCAGGAATTATGTACCATAGATGCCATGCACTCTTCTCAGATGCGGAGAATGAAATTATACTGGTAGGATTAAGGCAACATTATCACATCCTACTCTCCAGGGGAAGGCCAAAACAGGGAACAGCAGGTTGCATTGTGGGCAGACCTTGTCCATGATGTGAATGGCATGAGCCATCAGGGCATATTAGCAGATTCAACACCACGCAATGGACATGATCAATGCTTCACTACGAAGAGCAGCAGATGTAGCTGGGGATCATGCTATCACTGCTGGAAGGCCTGCAATGGAGCAATCACTCTTGGCCACTGAGGAATTCCTGGTGAACCTAGGCATCCACGACAGTGCCCAAGCATCCATCACACTGTACATCTTGGAGGTGGGTGCCAGTTTCCACAGCAGAGGAGTATGCAGGAAGGCTTATTGTTATCAGCATTGTAAAACTGTAGTAGTCAGTGTGTCAGGTTCTACATACTTTTATGTGGTTGTCAGGTCTTTGTCCTTTGGGGGGTTTAACCTCAGTTTTACTCTCATACTCAGAATGTGACCAATACAACAAGTAACACAGTAGCTACTGTAAATGTGAGATATATGGATGTATTACCTTGTTGTGCTGCAACATGCAGTGGTACTGACATAACCTCACCCTCGACTTTTCACAGGTCTGTCAGGTATTGGCCAAGGCCATGGCCCTGCTCCTGGTAAGCATGACACTGTTTTGTTAAGAAACATTTATATTCTATTAAAGTTAAGGGCCAGAATAATGCCCTATTTAAACACAATTTTGTGTGTAAGCAGGGTAGAAAGCTTTTATTTTCCATTCTGGAACAGGTACTTAAGGATCTTGGAGGGGGTAATCACAGTAGTGCAGTTGAACAAAAAGAAACACTTTGGCAGTTACAGTTAAGAGCAGATAAGCCTCCTGGTTTAAACAAAGCAATTAATCTAAAATGGCTTTTAAAAAACAAAAGGTTGAAGGTAAATAAATTTGTGTGTAATTCTATATATTTGGTAAGATAGATGTGCTGGGTTTTTATGTGTTGTTTTATCAAGTATTGTTTTATATTGATTATTTAAAAGGTAAATTTTACTGGTCATTTACCTGATTTACTTGAAGTGATTGTTATAAAGGTCTTGGGTTGAATGTGTGTTTTGTTCTGAGGAAGTCTTTTGTGGATGAAAGTGTAGAAGAAAAATGTTTGACCACTAATCCAGTTGTGGGTCTTCCTTATTATGAGTCTTGGTGAATTTTTTTTGTACACAATAGTGCAGGTATTAATGTACTGCTTTTTTCTTTCTTATCACAGGTGACCAGTGGGGTTGGTGTCTGTCCCCTACACAATCTGATGTTAGTGTCTTTTTGGACTCTGATGATGACGGTGGCCATAGTGAGGCACAGGAGGGGGTGTTGAGGGCTGAATCTGTCTCAGAAGTTGACATCCCTCTTCTGCCCCCATTGTCACCACACACAGTCAGTATGCCCACACATACCCAGTCCCTGGAGGCTACAGATATTGGATAATCAGAGGGTGGGGACATTGAACAGGAAAGTGTGGCAGCTATGGCTCCATTGAGTGTAGACACTGGCCATAGCCAGTGAGCTGGTAAGGTCCCACACAGACAGATTGATGGGGGTGCTTGTAGACCTGCTGTCCATCCACTATCTGTTGCAGGTGTCACATCACAGGTCAATCGGCACATGTTTTGGGCTATTATGGAGACACAGGCATGTTCTGAATGGAACACTAAATATATGCTTAGGGTTATGGATGCAGCACAGTCTGACATCAGTGACTGCCTCCACCACATATGGATACCCTGGATGAGTTCACTGATGCATGTGGGTTGAGATGGTATCTGTCTTGGACCACACATTTTCTGTGCTGAAACGTCTGGTTGGAGTTGAGCATCAGACGCATGGACAGAGGTCAGCAACCCCATCTGCTAAGAGTCCACGTGGCCATGCACAATCATGCTCCCATAGTGGCAGTACATCCAGAGCTACAGAGGGGAGTGTGCTGTCAACACCATGACATGGCAGGCCATGGGATCATGGTCCTGGATGGTCCCATGGGGGACATGGTCCCATCAGACAGTAGTCACCATCAGGTACTCGCATCACTTCTGACCTTGGGCATGGAGATGCCAGTGCAACTCCTGACAGAGTCAGTTTCCATGTTCAGGGCCAGAGATGGTGAACTGTCAACTCTACCATGTATGGTCCAAAGCTGTCCAACATACACATGTATAAGGTTAGCACTGACATTGACTGTGTACATTCACACATTCACATACCACTGTCAAATGCAGGTCACCCATAGACACACACACAGCATCTCTCCATGGTCTATTTTACATGCTTCCCTTCCTGACACATATACATGCTGTCAGCTGTTTGGGCCAGCATAGGCTCCTGCATTCCCACACAACACCGTGTGCAAGTGATGATACTTGTGCTACATCCCTGTTATCCTCGCCATAAATGCAGGGAAATGAAGCTATCTGTCTGATGCACACGGTGACTATATTAGTTAACATGTACTTGTATAATGCAGTGTTGTTGCATCATGCCACCATTTGTAGTGGTTACCAACAGATACTGTATGTTGGCATTTATCATGAATGCGCCACATACATTTGTGTACCTTATGTGGTCCTTATGTTGTATGTTGTTGAATTGGCCATATAGTTACACAATGACAGATGTGTCATGGACCTGTTTATGTTTCTCTTTCAGGAGTCTGTTGGGATAACCTGTGATTACACAGCGGCAATAAAGCAGCACAGGCTGGCATGTCAGCACAGTAGAAACATGTCTTCAGCAAGCTGCAGCATTATAAGTGCATGGCTTCATAGGTTCATATGTGTATAACAGGCTAACAAGGACACTGGCAACATTCAGAGTACTCATACATCCTTAATCTGTGATAAGGTCTGCTACCCTTGATAAGTGCCACCAGGGTTTTGTGAGCTAACACATCTACAAGCTGTGGTGATGGAGATGACCCATCTACAAATATCCTGTGTCCAGTACAGACAGCTGCCTGATACCAGTTATGATTATCGTGTTTTGCATCCCATTGTGCAACCTGCACATGATATGTGTCACCACAGATGTGTGCTTTACATGCATGGGGGGCCTGTTTCATGTAGGGTGTAGTGTCTGAGTTAAATACCTGTCTCTCCAGCATGTACTGTCTATTTCATGATGATGTTGTAAGTGTGTAGAACAGGTGAGACATGTGTTAGTCCTGTCATGGATACACAGGAGGTACACAGTGGGATCTGACACTTCCTTGTATGGATCCATAGACATCCACTTCAAAGCATTTAGGAGACAGACTACACATGTATGGTCATAACACAGACTCAACAGACATGTTATCTACACTGTGTATTGGTGTACCATAGAACCTGTGTGGCTGCTACAGTTGTACTATATGCCTGTGTAGTGACATGGCAAGGGTGCCATTGCACACAATGATAGGTGTGATGACTGCCACATTCAGTATAGGAGTGACAGTCTGAGATTTACATCCCAAACCTATTGATATAGGTTTTACAACAGTGAATGCATCACCACATCTTAGTGACCAGTGAAAGTCAAAGGCTACATTACTCTCTGTGACCATAACTCCATATGTAATGACTCAACTGTGTGCAGTGCATGGGCACTACAAATTTTTGCAGGGGTGGATGATTTCCCACAGGATAGTATTGTGCACTCATTGGCTCAGACAACAGCTGACTTTGCCTTAAGCCATCCTGGATAACTGTTGGTTCTATGTGGGATTCTGTGATGGCTCCTAATATGCAATCTGATAATGTACTCAGTCAGATGTCACTGACAGTGGCTGTGACTACAGAGAGGGAAAAGCTAGAATTGGTACACCAATAATGGAGGATGGTGTACTCCACTGGTGACTGTCATCATTGCAGCATAGGTCTCCCAATGCTATGTTCCCAGAGTATGACTCTCAGACACTTGCCTATCCACCAGCTGGCATAACAATCTGTATATAACATACACCGTTTCCAGCATGGCCTGCTGGCCTAATATTCTCATACACCTTGTCAGGCTATGGTTGGTGGAGTGAGACTGATGTCCGATAACCATTGCATAGTGGAACAGTCATTGGGCTCTGCCGGTCACAGTCGATAGGCATGTCATGGGCATGTGCAAAAGTAATAGTGTTTGGTCCAGTGCCAGTAGGTGTACGACAGTGTTAGTGCTTGTATCCATGTTAATATCTATTATGGAATTTCAGTTGACATGACTCAGAGATTTGGGGACACTGCTTGGCGCTACATGCTAGTTGTCCTCTGTGCAACTAAGTATTGCAGTTACTTCCAGTATGTTGCAACAAGAGAGTCATGCAAGGTGTCTGTACAGAGCACAGACAAACACATCAGGGAAGTGTAATATGTACACACTGTGTTATTTAGTCATGCTGTGACTCACTGTGTAATATGTACACACTGTGTTGCTTAGTCATGCTGAGACTCACTGTGTAATACATACACACTATGTTACTAAGTCATGCTGAGGCTCACTGTGTAATATGTACACACTATGTTGCTTAGTCATGCTGCAGCTCACTGTGTAATATGTACACACTGTGCTACTTAGTCATGCTGAGGCTCACTATGTAATATGTACACACTGTGTTAGTTAGTCATGCTGTGGATCACTGTGTAATATGTACATACTGTGTTACTTAGTTATGCTGTGGCTCACTGTGTAATATGTACACACTGTGTTACTTATTCATGCTGCAGCTCACTGTGTAATATGCACACACTGTTACTTAGTCATGCTGAGCATCAGTGTGTAATATGTACACATTGTGTTACTTAGTCATGCTGTGCTCACTGTGTAATATTTACACACTGTGTTACTTAGTTATGCTGCAGCTCACTGTGTAATATGTACACACTGTGTTACTTAGTCATGCTGTAGCTCACTGTGTAATATGTACACACTGTTACTTAGTCATGCTGAGCATCACTGTCTAATATGTACACACTGTGTTACTTAGTCATGCTGAAGCTCACTGTGTAATATGTACACACTGTGTTACTTAATTATGCTGCAGCTCACTGTGTAATATGTACACACTGTGTTACTTAGTCATGCTGAGGCTCACTGTCTAATATGTAAACAATGTGCTACTTAGTCATGCTGAGGCTCATTGTGTAATATGTACACACTGTGTTACTTAGTCATTCTGAGGATCAATGTGCAATATGTACACACTGAGTTACTTAGACATGCTGAGGCTCACTGTGTAATATGTACACACTGTGTTACTTAGTCATGCTGAGGCTCACTGTGTAATATGTACACACTGTGTTACTTAGTCATGCCAAGGGTCACTGTGTAATATGTGCACAGTGTGTCTTAGTCATGCTGAGGCTCTTTATGTAATATGTGCACACTATGTTACTTAGTCATGCTGCAGTTCACTGTGTAATAGGTACACACTGTGTTACTTAGTCATGCTGCATCTATCTGTGAAATATGTGCACACTGTGTTACTTAGTCATGCTGCGGCTCACTGTGTAATATGTACACACTGTGTTAGTCATGCTGAGGCTCACTGTGTAATATGTACACATTGTGTTACTTAGTCATGCTGAGGCTCACTGTGTAATATGTACACACTGTGTTACTTAGTTATGCTGCAGCTCACTGTGTAATATGTACACACTGTGTTACTTAGTCATGCTGAGGCTCTTTATGTAATATGTACACACTATGTTACTTAGTCATGCTGCAGTTCACTGTGTAATATGTACACACTGTGTTACTTAGTCATGCTGCAGCTATCTGTGTAATATGTACACACTGTGTTACTTAGTCATGGTGTGGCTCACTGTGTAATATGTACACACTGTGTTACTTAGCCATGCTGAGGCTCAGTGTGTAATATGTACACACTGTGTTACTTAGTCATGCTGTGGCTCACTGTGTAATATGTATACACTGTGTTTGTCATGCTGAGGCTCACTGTGTAATATGTGCACACTGTGTTACTTAGTCATGCTGAGGGTCTTTATGTAATATGTACACACTGCATTACTTAATCACGCTGAGGTGCTTTATGTAATATGTACACACTGTGTTACTTATGCTGCTGCTCATTGTGTAATATGTACACACGGTGTTACTTAGTCATGCTGAGGCTCACTGTGTAATATGTACACATTGTGTTACTTAGACATGCTGCGGCTCACTGTGTAATATGTACACACTATGTTACTTAGTCATGCTGCAGTTATCTGTGTAATATATACACACCATGTTACTTAGTCATGTTGAGGCTCACTGTGTAGTATGTACACACTCTATTGTTTAGTCATGCTGAGGCTCACTGTGTAATATATACACACTGTGTTGTTTAGTCATGCTGAGGTTCACTGTGTAATATGTACACACTGTGTTACTTAGTCATGCTGAGGCTCACTGTGTAATGTGTACACACTGTGTTACTTAGTCATACAGAGGCTCACTGTGTAATATGTACACAGTATGTTACTTAGTCATACTGAGGCTCACTGTGTAATATATACCCACTGTGTTGTTTAGTCATGATGAAGCTCGCTGTGTAATATGTACACACTGTGTTACTTAGTCATGCTGTGGCTCACTGTGTAATATGTACACACTGTGTTATTTAGTCATGCTGAGGCTCACTGTGTAATATGTACACACTGTGTTACTTAGTCATGCTGCGGCTTACTGTGTAATATGTACACACTGTGTTACTTAGTCATGCTGCGGCTCACTGTGTAATATGTACACATTGTGTTACTTAGTCATGCTGTGGCTCACTGTGTAATATGTACACACTGTGTTACTTAGTCATGCTGCAGCTATCTGTGTAATATGTACACACCACGTTACTTAGTCATGTTGAGTCTCACTGTGTAGTATGTACACACTGTGTTGTTTAGTCATGCTGCGGCTCACTGTGTAATATGTACACACTGTGTTACTTAATCATGCTGCGGCTCACTGTGTAATATGTACACACTGTGTTACTTAGTCATGCTGAGGCTCACTGTGTAATATGTACACACTGTATTACTTAGTCATGCTGTGGCTCACTGTGTAATATGTGCACACTGTGTTACTTAGTCATGCTGAGGCTCACTGTGTAATATGTACACAATGTGTTGCTTAGTCATTCTGCAGCTCACTTACCCAAAGATAGTCCAGGTCCTTAACTACCATGACCCGGAGCAGTGCCGTGACATCCCCACATGGGGATTGCATTATGTATCTACCAATATGGATGACCACTACATTCCCCCCAATGTAATGTCCTCCCTGGTGGGATCTGGCCACAGATTTGTCTCCTTAAAACAACCAGCATATACCCCCCACTTGCAGACATTACAGACATATATGTGAAGAAAGTCATTCATTACCTCCTGTGGGATGGGTGAAATTGTGTGACTGTACCTCCTCTTTCAGATGGGACAGGCAAGTATGCAGAGCTCTACACCCATGCATTATGTCAGCAGCATTACAACTGCATAAACTCTGCTGTGCAGGACAGGTGAGACACAGGCTCATCGTGGCTCAGCAAACCTGACTGGTGGACAACTGCCATTATCAGGCTGCACAATAACAGGTGGACAGTGCTGTGTGACAGTTGGGGTGAGGATGCCCCCCTAACATGGAGGCCCTACCTCCTTATCTAAAAGAAGAACATAGTGTTGCTGTGATAATGTATAGACACAGTAAGTGACATATTAGCCACCCACACAAAGCAGAACCACAAGCCACAGTGTAGTTACATGTGTGGCTTCAAAGGACAGGCCCAGGATTTCACTGACCTCATATGTCATGATGACACATATGGTATGTCTGTAGTCATACCTAACCTGTACACCAACACTATCTGCGTCACTTACACTCCCTTGTCTGCAGCACGTGACACATGACTTTCATACATGTCCCATAACTTCCCTATTTACAGAGCAGTTCGTAGCTGACAGCATCTATTGCACATGCTAACATACCAGGCTATATCCCACATGTGATCTGATAAGGATTAAAGTGGATTGTTGAGAGACAGCCTTACGAGACTCTCTGCAAATATATAGAGCTGAGTATATATTTTTGTATTATTCTGTATTATAGAGCTAAATTGTTACTTAGATATCTGTTGTCTTACTGTTCTGCAAATATACAGATATCAGTATATATTTATTTGAAAAAACACATATTTTCTGTGTTTTAAATGTTATACCTTTAAATGTCAATTGACTTCACTAATTAATTAATGTTTTACTTATCGCTTTGCTATTTAATGTCTGTTTGTGGGTGTAATTGTTATCTGAAGAAGCGTGGTTGTATCCACGCGAAAGCGCTTATCATCCCACCTGTCGAAAATAAAAAGTTTTTATTCTTCTACATGTTCCAGTGGATTACTTGGATATTTTGAAATACTACGTTTTTATTTGACACATCGTGGAGAGACCATTTTCTTGTTTCACTTTATTTGGACTGTTTCTCAGGTGATTATTGGTCTCCTTAAGTCGTAGTTACCTCTTGTTGTTTTTTCTGAACTTTGTGATTTTGTGTGGTAACTGCTCTACACGATGGATTCACTCAATGTTGAACTTGACTACTGCCCGGAGTCGAGGGACATTATGAATATACCTAATGGACTTTTACATTGTGTTCCTAACCCTTTATTGGCTCTGGAACTTGGTGGTTCCATCAATGATATACCTCTACCTACAGTCGATGAAGATATAGGTGAGTTCCATAAGATGGCTAATTAATTTGAAGATAAACTATATTTGCTACAAAGGTATGCCTGGCAAAGGCAGCACCTTGAAGCCTCATTACATTTTCACATCGTTCCAAGAGGCATGCATGTATTCTGTATGCCTTCATATGGGGATAGCCACCCAAATCTCCTAAAAAAGTGGCAAGACCTTAACATAGAATTAGGGTACTACTACATGAGACTGTTGATTGATTACTTCTCACCTTTGGAAACAGAACTCCGTACTAAAATAGACTCCATCTATAAAAATCTGACTGAACACTTTATATCTGCGTATTGTAAGAATAAAATACAAGACATTTTTACACAAGTGAATTCTTTCAGTGACAAACTTAGACAGACTAAACTCAGGAAACTTCAACGTGACCATAATGATTTTTTAACTGGGCAAGTCTTTGTCTGGCCGAGAAGTAATACAATGCAGGCTCGTCAGCATAACTCTACACCATCAGTACACCCATCAGATGACGTCACTCGTTTAACTCCGACTACTGTTAGTCATACTATGCCCTCCACCAATGCAACAGAGGCAACATTACCTGCCACTATGAACAATGGCGTTTCCAAGTCCAACACGGTTTCTGATACACCTCCTTCTAATCAGCTGGCATTACTTAACATACCAAATGAAACTCCACTAGGAGCAAGACCTAAGACTGCTAATGACTCTAACCATTTTTTACCTTATCCGGTAAAACAACAGTTTTACGGCAGAGGACGTTCGCACAGCAGAAGACCGAGGAAGCGGAAATTCTCCGGAGAGAGGTACAGAGAATCAAGGAAACAGAAAATGTGACTGATTTGTTCATTAACTTGTCTTCTTATCCTTTGGATTTATCTGATGTGAGCTTAATTAACAGAGGTTTAAGCTTCGTCCCCACACAATGTAGTAACTTGACAGATACTTTATGTGACTTGCGACTTTTTTGTAGAAATATTGCTCTGAAAATGTTTTTTAAAGATCTTACAGCTATGCAAGCTGTTAACTTTACTGAAAGCAATCCGCTCTTTTTAAAGCGTAAGAGTAGTTTCTCTCCTATACTACCTTTTAGCATAGAATGCTTCCAAAAGGCATGTGAAAAAGATTTTTATTCTTTATTCTCTAGTCAGGTCAAGAGAATAGCATATGTAAATTTAACATCTGATGAATTTAAATCCTTAACTAAACTAAAAAATTTAACTGATTTAACTTTTAAACCTGCAGATAAAGGAGGAGGAATAATTATACTGAATACATCTGACTATTTTTCTCTTATGTCTGATATGCTTTCAGATTCTGCCACTTACAAAATCATTTCTACAAATGAAGTAAATAAGATCATTACTATTGTACATGAAGCACTGTATGACTTACTCATGTGCAGACAAATCTCTCCTGACTTGTATGATTACCTATATATAGAGTTTCCGACTATCCCAGTGATAAAAGGTCTACCCAAAATCCACAAAAATGTGGTACCTATACCTCTACGCCCCATAGTATCAGGAAGCAATTGGGTTACTGCTACCATTTCTACACTCATTGAACGACTCCTTAGACCTGTGGTAAATGCTGTTCCTTCCATCTTAAAAGATACCTATCAATTATTGGACAGCTTGTGTGATATTACTCTTGACATTACAAATAATAACTATTTATTGGTGACCTTAGACGTAAAAAACCTGTTTACATCTATTCCCAATGACGTCAGGTTAGAAGCCATCAGGGAATTGCTAGCTGGTGATACTTCATTTAATGGAGATAAGATAATTCTAACATGTCAACTATTAGATCTGGTACTCAGTAATAATTTATTTATGTTTAATGACAAGACTTATTTACAGACATGGGGGGTAGCCATGGGCACCCCCTGTGCGAACACGTACGCAAACCTAGTGGTCCTAAATTGGGAAAGAAAGTTTATGTTTAATCATTCCACTTTCAAGCATGTTAAATTTTATAAACGCTTTGTTGATGATGTCCTTCTCATATGGGAAGGTACTAAAACAGACTTTCAACAATTTCTGGAATTTCTGGAATCCACCTCATCATATTTGAGATTTACTATGGAAGCTTCCCAAATTTTCTCGATGTCACTCTTACAATCACAGAACAGGGAACAGTTATTTCATCTCTGTATAGGAAACCCACATGGACCAATACCTTACTCAAATATGACAGTATGCATCCCAGACACACTTTTCCAGGCATCATCAAAAGTCAATTTATTAGGATTACTAGGCTATGTCAGACTGACCAGTCACTAAAGATGGAGGCAGAAAAGTTAGAAACACTCTTTATAAATAGAGGCTACAATAGTGATCTCATTAAGACAATTAAACAAAATGTTCTGGGTACCTCAAAGATAGACAATTATGCAGCAAGGCCATACAATCGAGTTATCCAATCAAGGCCTAGGAACATCACTGCATTAAATAATGTTAGGAAACTTTCTTACGTCATCAGATATACAAGTGATGTGAGAAGCCTAGAACAAATAATACGTAAAAATTGGAACATCCTCACCACTGATGAGTCAGTAACATGCTTAGTAGGGAATTACCCTAGTTTTTTATATAAAAATTGTGCAAATCTCAAACAAATCCTCTGTAAGGACCACCTCACAATAAATAAATATGTTAATGAGAGAGTTGGAACCTTTCCCTGTAGAAAATGTAATAGATGTTCATATATATGTGCTACTCAATCTTATACTCATCCAACCTTGAATTTTACAATTTATTTCAGAGTTTTTGCCACATGCTTCACAAAGAACTTGGTATGCTTGGTCACCTGTGTTAAATGCACTGCATTCTACATAGGCCTTACCAAGAGAAAGTTATCTGTTAGAATTTATGATCACCTTTACGAAATAAAAAGAACTTCAGATACTAATGCTTTGGCTTTACACATTAAAGAACATACAGATCATGGTTTTTGTTTTAGAGTTTTAGAGATAATCCCACAGAATCTAAGAGGTGGTGATGTGGGTAATCGTCTTGCAACAGCTGAGTTAAAGTGGATTTTAAGATTTAATGCACATAATTATCCTGGCCTGAATACTTCAGTTTCCATGAAACCTATTTTAGATAGTAGGAAACGTTAATATAGTGAAATTTGACTTGCTTATTCATTTACTTAGATACTTAGATATTTTGGTATATCTAAATATTTAATTATTTATACCAAATAGTTTGCATATTTAATTAATTATTTATATATTTAATTAGTTGCTTGGTTTTGAGGCCTAATAGACCTCATTTTTTGATTAAATAAGTAGATAGACAAATGTTTAAATAAATTTATAAGTAAACTAGTAATTGCTTATAAACAAACAAACTAGTGACTAAAAAATATTTTTAATTAATTAATTGAATACATAAATAATTTTTATTAATTAAATAGATAAATAATAGGCATTATCTCTATATATATCTGATTATTTATTTATATACATTGATTTCTATGTGCACTTGATGCATTTGATGAATTACACATACATTTTAAAAACATGGTAGTTTCTACTTTATACACGTGTGTATATGTACATGTACATATTTATGTACATGTACATATATCTATGTGTATTGATTTTCACATATATATATATATATATATATATATATATATATATATATATATATATATACATTATCATGTTACTATGTTGTTTAAGATTCTGATATATTCATGATTGTTTATGACTCTCTTCCTTAGAGTTCATTTTCTTAGGTATTGTTTTATCTCATTATACAATGAATCAAACTATGGCTAGGTTGAGTTAAAATGCATCTAGATTATTTGCTTGCTAGTTAGACAATTAAAAGCTTAGTACAATGGTGCACGCATGAATTTCTATAAAAGAAAAAATTTTTATGTATTTTTTAAATATTATTTTTAATGTATTCCTAAACGCAGTTTTATATGCGCTGTATACGCACCTTATATGCATTACACATAAGCTTATTTCATATAGAATTAACAAATGCATACTATAGAACACATATACATATTTTTTATTATATATATTTTTTATTATATTTAATGTCTAGAGTTGAGTTCTAATGCTGAGTTTTATGCTGAGCCTTAATCTTATCTAATTTCAGTGAACTCCATTAAATATACATAAATAAATATTTACACTCTTGTAGTCCCTAAGGAAGTCACTTTAAAGTATGTACATATAGCGTATACATTTTCTGTGTTTTAAATGTTATACCTTTAAATGTCAATTGACTTCACTAATTAATTAATGTTTTACTTATCGCTTTGCTATTTAATGTCTGTTTGTGGGTGTAATTGTTATCTGAAGAAGCGTGGTTGTATCCACACGAAAGCGCTTATCATCCCACCTCTCGAAAATAAAAAGTTTGTATTCTTCTACATGTTCCAGTGGATTACTTGGATATTTTGAAATACTACATTTTTATTTGACACATCGTGGAGAGACCATTTTCTTGTTTCACTTTATATATTTATTTGGTTATAATTTGCACTGTGATTCCTCATATCTATCTCTGTTGAAACTGTCTTACCCACCCCCTCCCTCATTTTAGTTTCTATAGCTTGTGTGTTAACTCAAGGTTCCCTTAATATTGCTGTTAATAGCAGCCTGCATTTAAAGTGGGTTGTTGAGAGACAGCCTTACAAGACTCTCTGCAAATATATAGAGCTGAGCATATATTTTTTGTATTATTCTGTATTATAGAGCTAAATTGTTACTTAGATATCTGTTGTCTTACTATTCTGCAAATATACAGATATCAGTATATATTTTTTTGTTTATAATTTGCATTGTGATTCCTCATATCTATCTCTGTTGAAACTGTCTTCCCCACCCCCCCCCCCTCATTTTAGTTTCTATAGCTTGTGTGTTAACTCAAGGTTCCCTTAATTTGCTGTTAATAGCAGCCTGCATTTAAAGTGGATTGTTGAGAGATAGCCTTACAAGACTCTCTGCAAATATATAGAGCTGAGTATATTTTTGTATTATTCTGTATTATAGAGCTAAATTGTTACTTAGATATCTGTTGTCTTACTGTTCTGCAAATATACAGATATCAGTATATATTTTTGGTTATAATTTGCACTGTGATTCCTCATATCTATCTCTGTTGAAACTGTCTTCCCCACCCCACTCCCTCATTTTAGTTTCTATAGCTTGTGTGTTAACTCAAGGTTCCCTTAATTTGCTGTTAATAGCAGCCTGCATTTAAAGTGGATTGTTGAGAGACAGCCTTACAAGACTCTCTGCAAATATATAGAGCTGAGTATATATATTTTTGTATTATTCTGTATTATAGAGCTAAATTGTTACTTAGATATCTGTTGTCTTACTGTTCTGCAAATATACAGATATCAGTATATTTTTTTTGGTTATAATTTGCACTGTGATTCCTCATATCTATCTCTGTTGAAACTGTCTTCCCCACCCCCTCCCTCATTTTAGTTTCTATAGCTTGTGTGTTAACTCAAGGTTCCCTTAATTTGCTGTTAATAGCAGCCTGCATTTAAAGTGGATTTTTGAGAGACAGCCTTACAAGACTCTCTGCAAATATATAGAGCTGAGTATATATATTTTTGTATTATTCTGTATTATAGAGCTAAATTGTTACTTAGATATCTGTTGTCTTACTGTTCTGCAAATATACAGATATCAGTATATTTTTTTTGGTTATAATTTGCACTGTGATTCCTCATATCTATCTCTGTTGAAACTGTCTTCCCCACCCCCCCCTCCCTGTTCTTGGTTGTAGTTTAAATTTGGTGGTTTTTGCAGTGCCCGCCCCACTGTAGATTTGATCTAGGACACTCCCCCAGTCCCATCTCTTTACCGCATTCTACCTAATAAACCCTTTCTGCACTTGCTTTTAGTCCTTTTTAATTTAATTACATTTTTTCAAACTGTGTGTGGACTAATATTGCTACATACTCAAGTGTGTCAGCTTGCACTGCATGTGAATTGTTTTTACTACTGTTTTTGCTACTTTTCTGCTTTTACTGTATTTGTGTTTCTTCCTACTTTATTTTGCTTTTGCGTCATCTTAAAAGTACTCAATTGTATTTATTACTGCTTGGTGTAACTCATTCTAAGCCTTTTAGTTTAAGCAGTTGGCCTTCAGACCAGTTGTTTTACATTAAGAAGGTTTGTGGTCTGCACTGTAGTGGCAGAACAGGTAGCTTACATCCTTCTAAGTTGGGAACTGCTGATTGAGGGATCAGTGTCTGTTAGTCTAAAAGTGTATTAATTCTGGTTTAAGCACTTGGGCTTCAGGCCAGTTATTTTACATTAAAAGGGTTTGTGGTCTGCACTCTTGTGGGAAGAGAGGCTGGACTCTGCCCTTCTGAGCTGGGAATTTCTGGTTAAAGGCTTATAGTGCCTGTATATTTGAACTGCTTCTTACTGAAATTGGTACACCTTGTTTGCTGTAGCGTAGACTAGATCCAGGCCTGTTGAATCTAGCTTTGTTTGTATAACTTGAGCACTAATCCAGGCATTCTTTAAATTATTCAATTGTATTTACTACTGCTTGGTAGTAACATGATTAAAGTGTAGCTATCATTCTAAGTCTTTTGGATTAAGCACTTGGGCTTCAGACCAGTTGTTTTACATTAGGAAGGTTTGTGGCTTGCACTGTGGTGGCAGGACAGGTAGCTTACATCCTTCTAAGTTGAGAACTGCTGACTGAGGGCTCAGTGTCTGTTATTCTAAAAGTGTATTAGTTCTGGTTTAAGCACTTGGGCTTCAGGCCAGTTATTTTACATTAAGAAGGTTCGTGGTCTGCATTCTTGTGGGAGGAGAGGCTGGACTCTGCCCTTCTGAGCTGGGAATTTCTGGTTAAAGGCTTATAGTGCCTGCATATTTCAACTGTTTCTTACTGAAATTGGTACACCTTGTTTGCTGTAGCATAGACTAGATCCAGGCCTGCTGAATCTAGCTTTGTTTGTATGCTTGTTGTTTGTTTGCTTGTTATTTCCCTGAAACGATAATACCATCTAAAACGTGGCTTTTCAGTGCTTCTGTGGATCCCTAGTGATATCTGCATTGCTTACTGCACTTATTTCCTTGTTTCACTTAAAAGAAAGTTACTGTTTGTCGTTTTTGCATTTAAGTTACCTGTAACACATTGCATTTAAGTTACCTGGCACTTGCTCACTAAAGCAATTATATAAGTCAGCACTAAAAAATTAAAAGCACTACACCCTCACAAACTCCCCTTGAGTACCTTGTTCCACATTGGCCCTTTTTTTTCAATTATAAAGGAACTCACAATACTATTCTAGCATGTCCAAAGGTCAGTTGTCAATCTCCTCTCTGGTCCAG
Source organism: Protopterus annectens (assembly GCF_019279795.1). Taxonomy (NCBI): domain Eukaryota; kingdom Metazoa; phylum Chordata; order Ceratodontiformes; family Protopteridae; genus Protopterus; species Protopterus annectens. Next base: position 63,446,614 of record NC_056750.1, on the reverse strand, counting down.
CTGGTGAATCTGGGAATCTTGAGGCAATGTTACAACTGCCTCATGTACACAGACAACCCTCTCCTCCTCCCAACAAATTCCAACACATGTGAGAGATGCATCCATATAGCCAAACTAGAGGCTAAGCTCTCTCAACTCAGTACTGGCGTAACCAGTCAGGAGGAGAAGGAAACCACACTCACTACAATTCCAGTCTCACATAGACCTACCATGACAGCAAACCAAACACATAAACACACAAAAACATACTCGGATGCTCTAAATAAAAATCTGCCAAAGCAGCAGAGACCTCCAAAGCAGACAGCCAAGCAACCGCTACCCCAAAACAAAACACGTGCAACACATAGCTCACAAAGCCAGTGTGCCGAACAGTCACAGCCCATACACTTGTAATAAGTGACTCTATCGTCAGGTACACTGATGTCCCACTCACCAGGCTGAACAAGGAGAAGGTCATGGTGAGCTGCCTGTCGGGCACTAGGATCCGCCACATAACACAAGCACTCAGGTCACTCCAAGGCAAGTACAAATATGACTCAGTCATTGTCCATGCTGGTGTGAATGAGACATACAGGAGCTATCTGAGCATGTGGCCCAGGCCGGTATGACCCTGACCTTGAGTAGCACCTTACCCTCACCAAGAATTATGCCACAATATGAAGACAAGATGATCAATTTCAACAATTGGTTTAAGTATTGGTGTCATTCAAAGGGGATCCAATGCCTTTCAGCCTGGGATGACATGCTCGACAAGCCACGATGCTTCGCTAGGGATGGCTTGCACCTGTCACCCCTGGGCTTTCGGATATTGGCAAAGGCTCTTGCTACCCCCATAGTGCCTTTTTTAGGCAAGGCTCAAAAGACAAACCCACCTCCATTGGTATCACAAGGGATAAGAAACTAAGAGTAATGCTACTCAACGCCAGAAGTCTAAACCTCAAGATGCATGCACTCGAAACTCTCCTTAGCGTGGAGAACATCGATATCTGTGCAGTAACATAAACCTGGTTCAAGGCTCCCGAGAGCACCCCAGCACTACCAGGTTATACCTCATACCATGCTTTTTGGCCCCAAAACTTGGACCGAACCACAAATGAAGGGGGAGTATCAATATTCATCAAAGATACCCACACCTCCAGGTTGGTGGCACAGCACGAAGCATCAGAGACTATCCATGTGCAACTAACAGTGGGTAAAACTGCCTTCCAGTTTATAGCCTGCTACAGACCACCTTCCCAAACCAGGAACCCCACTCGGCCTTCCTGAGAACACTGGAAAATATGAAGGTCTCTCCAAACACCATTATATTGGGCAACTTCAACTACCCAAACATAGACTGGGAGCATTACTCTAGCTCCAACACCCTAGCCAAAAGGTTCCTAGAATTTATAAACTCAAATGCTATGGAACAACTTGTTACCACTCCCACAAGAGGGGAAAACATACTGGACCTGATCATCACCAACATGGGGACTCTATGCTCCAGGCCAGAAGTGTATCCCTCACTGGTAAGATCAGACCATAAACTAATCTCACTGGATATTCATATCCTGACCCCACCTCCTGCCCAGAAAACCACAGTGAAAAACTTCTCTAAAGCAAATTTCACACTCCTCAAAACCGAGGTGGAATCCTCCAAAGCCCCCGGGCCTGTGGAAAATACGGCCCAGACCGCAGAATCCTTTATAAATGCATTCTATGAACACCTTCAGGAATGCATGGATCATGCAATCCCAAATAAAACCAAGACCCAATCCTCCAAAGGCAGACGTCCTGTCTGGTGGACCCCAGCCATAAACAAACTATACAATAGAAGGAGGAAGCTACTAAATCATAGAGCAAAATCCCAAAAAGGGAAGGCATCTCTAATCAGTATTAGCAAAAAACTACGGGCACTCATAATATCGTCTAAGGCCAGCTTCAAGAGAAAAATTGCACAGGACACTAAGGATAATCACAAGGCTTTCTTTAGTTATGTTAGGAACTTGGGTGGGAATTCCCAGATATGCTCAGAATTAGTCCAAAACGACAAAAAATACACCAAACCCACAGGCATTGCCAACATCCTAGCTGACAGGTTCAGCACAAACTTCCCCCCCCCTCCCCACCGAAAGGGCAAATATCTATCCCAGCAGAGTGCTGCCCCTCTGACATCTCAGATGCTCAGGTAAGATCCACCCTCTCCAAAGCAAAAAACACAGCATCAATGGGACCAGACGGTGTCCCGGGCTGCATCCTACATGAACTCCAAGAAGAGCTAAACCCAAACATAAAACTACTGTTCAGTCTCAACCTTACTACAGGATATGTACCCAAAGAGTGGCGTACAGCAACAGTGGTCCCTCTCCACAAAGGTGGTGCCTCAACGGATCCTGGAAACTATCGCCCCATAAGCCTGACTAGCTTGGTCTGCAAAGCTATGGAAAGGATCATCATGTACCTCATAAATAAAGATATTGCGGACCTACAGACACTGGATCCTACCCAGTTCGGCTTTGTTAAGGGCAGATCCTACCTCTTAAACCTGGTTGATTTCTTTGAAACAGTCACCAAGGCCATTGATGAGGGGAAGGTGGTCCACACAGCCTACCTGAACATCGCAAAAGCCTTCAATACAATACCCACTCGGGCATTATAGATAAGCTCACCAGCTTAAATATAAACCCCTATGTCACTAGATGGGTTGCAAACTGGCTCAAGGACAGAACCCACATGGTTAGAATTGCTGGAGCCATGTCAGCCTCCAAACCAATTACAAGTGGCGTCCCACAAGGCTCAGTCCTGGGACCTCTCTTGTTCGGTATATATTTCTCGGAGGCACAGGCCAACACGGCAGGACTGTGGCTGACCAAGTTTGCAGATGACTGCAAACTGGGCACCATAATCGACTCTCCTGCCTTCACAAGCATCCTCCAAAAGGGCCTCATAGAAACAGACAACTGGTGCCAGAGCCATGGCCTCAAGCTAAATGCCAAAAAGTGTATAGTCATCCCCTTTGGCAAAAACAAAGTGCCCACAAATTACCACATAGGTGGTAATCCATTAAGTACAGAAGAAGTAATTAGGGACCTGGGGACCCAAGTTGATATCAGTCTCTCATTTGACAACCACGTGGCCAAAGTGGTTAGAAAAACATTTTATATAGCCCACCTAATCATGAAGGGATTCACATCTAGATCAGGGGGGGTCATCGTGCCTCTTTACTCATCCCTCATCAGGCCCATAATGAGTACAATGCCCCCTTTGGGATGTACCTTACCAGACACCTGCAGCAACTGGAAAGACCCCAAAAGTACCTCACCAAGAGGATCAAAGGGCTCAAACAGATGCCATATGCTGCCCGGTTAAAGAAATTCCAGCTCTACTCAGTGGCATACCGCCTGTTCAGGGGCGATCTGTGCCTGACGTATAAAGCCATGTCCATCCCGGAATCAATGGACATGCTGCACTTCAGAAAATCCAAATCCCATCGAGCTACGTGCTCGAGAGACTTGAACCTTAGCACTGAAATAAATAGGACATGCTGGAGGGACAGATTCATAACCCAGAGGCTACCTTCACTCTGGAATAAAATCCCAGTCCAGGTTAGGCAGAGTCCCTCATTGACTCTCTTCAAGAGGAATCTTGATGAGTGGATGGGAGATCGTAGGTTTAACCCAGGTATCACTTCTGTGCCACTGTTAGACAGAGGCACAGTATACTAACCTCGAAAAAGGGCATAGCAAAATTAATTTAAAATGAGTGGCGAAAGCCAAACACATTCTGGCTAGGCTTATAAATGCCCTAGGGCAGATAGCCTAGTATGAACCTATGAACCTATGAACCATTGGGCAACCCTTGCAATCATACTGAAAAACACTGGCTGCACACCAGCTGAGTGGACAACAGCAACTGTTACAGCCTTGCACATAGGTGGTGCATCAATTGAGCAACAGAACTATGCACCTCTTTGGCTATGTATCCATATATGTATGCCAGTAGGGACAATCTCATTGGACCTGATCAGCACACATATATGTGATCTACACACAGTTGACTGTACACATTTTGGATGTGTGACAGGGGGGCATGATTGTTACACATGGTGGATATATCTGAGGTAGTCACCAAGGACCTGAGTGAGGGTACATCAGGGCATACAACCCCCAGACTGAGCCAAGCTATCTGACTATATCACCTGCTCAGGCAACATTTACAAAGCACCCATTTATGCATCCACAATACTGTCATTGTAGGGGTCACTAAGTGGCCCATTGAACTTGCACATATGCAACATAGGGACATCTGACTCCAATAGCTGATCTGTATGCAACAGTGCTCACCAGGTTGCAGTCCTGGGTCCTCTACTGCTTGGAATCCATTTAACCACAATACACATGACTACTGACTGTGGCTAACAATGCTGGCTGATGCCTACAAATTGTGAGCACTCATAGATTCTCTGTGGTATGTCACTATCCTGCAAGAGGTTATTGCGAACACATGCCTGTTGACATACTAATGGCCATAAACTCCATGCAAATATATATGTTGTATCATTTCCATCAGTTAGATGTACGTACCTAGTAAGTAGCACATCAGTTGCAACATGTGATGTACATACTCAAGGGTGAAAGAACTGGGCACAGAGAGCTGGCCAAACAGGTTTACACCTAATGTGCTTGAGATCACCATCTCTCTACAGTGGTACAGCAGGAAGCATATGGCATAGCTGAGGCCATAGTCACCTGTAAGTGACATACTCATACCCTCCACATACTTCCATCAGCATGTCACTATCTGAGTGCAATGGCCATTTGTTTCCGTACCTTTCCAAGCAATACTGGCAATTGCATACAACTGTATGTCCCTCACAAGGACACTTTATGTCTTCAGTATGTGTTCATTGGGGATTGTCTGCAATGAGTGTCATTGTTGCCTGTGGTATATAGACTACTCAGAGGTGAACTGTACCTTGCATACAGGGCAATGTGTGACCCTACTTGATTACATATGCTGCCTATCTACCGGAGGCATAGTAGATGGATAACTCACTCTAAGGACATTAACCTAGTATGTGACGTTAGTAGTAAATGCTTGTGGGAGAGATGTGTCTAGCAGACTTAAACATACCCATGAACTATAACCCTGCCTAATGGCACATAGAGCACCTCAGTGCACCGCAACACATGCCATCTGTATGATTGGCTGGGCAACCGTCAGCTCAACACAGGTTGTCTGCCTTTGTCCTTCTTGGTCTGGGGCAATATGTGCTGATCCTTTAACTACAGTATACAAATGTCTATTATTACAAAGGCTGTATCGATATTATGCAAGTTAAGTTCAAATGTCCTATGGATCCATAACATGATGTAAAATGCTCTAACAGTCTCACACACAAACATGGCTACATTCAGGCTAGCACCACTTCCAATCACTGCATGCAGAACACGCCAAGGCACACATGTAGTGCAAGTTGGCTGTATGCAGATAAGAACACTTACCTATGTAATGGCACACACTATAGATCACAGTACGTGTTGCACGCAACACACCTCATGTCTGCTAGTACTATCAGTTTAGGACATATTATGATTGATAAAATCAGCAGGCCTTGTTGTGTTCAGTCCTTTTGAGGGGAACATCACCCACTAAAAATAAAACACTGCAAAACCCTACCTATTTCTAAGTTACCAAAGTGATCATATTCATGCCATATGAACATACACACATACTCAGTAGCCTGGAATGAGATTGGAATCCTACCTATTTATTGTTATACACTATGGATCACAGTATTTATTGCACCCACCATGGCTTACTTCTGATACTACATTATCAGCTGGTGGTCGTAAGGTGCATTACATCATCAGGCCTTGTAGAAGAGGACAGTTTGGATGCCAGCAGCAAGTTACAGGGCAAAAAAGTGCATAGCCATTGCAGGTAGAATGCCTATGAGGGCATGTCAGTTGTTCTTCATGGGGATACACACACACACACACACACACACACACACACACACACACACCACCAAGTATCCTGGAGTAAGATTGGAACCCCTACCTATCTATTGTTAAACACTATAGATCACAGTACTTATTGTACACACTGCAGGTTGAGTCTGTTGTATATGTGATTGCAGGCACAGTACTTGTGCATTACACAAACTAGGCTTGTGTTAAACTGCATATGTGTCCTGCAGAATAATATTGCTTCATACTGTTTTCTGCAACTAGTATCCCAACAGTGGGATAACTGCTATCATCCAAGCTATGTGTGTACAGTTATCAGTATGGCCAGTTGGCCATATGTAGTTGTTTGCAGTTAAATTGGCACACCTGTGGGCAAGAACAATGTGCTCTGTCCATGCGTGCATTGACAGCATTATATATTACACCACCTGCTCACCTGTGTCTATCTACATGGTGGGATCCATCAGGCACAGGGGTCTGTAGGTAAGTGGATTATGTACAGCTGTGCCCTTAGTTTGGACACTTCGGCTAACAGTATGGATGTGTGATAGTGCAGATTTACTCACCATTATTAGGGTATGTAGGACAATACAGATATCCACACACATATGTATGTAATTAACAGGGATGTATATATAAATGCAGCTATGTGTGTGTGTATGATATGTATATGTGTTATGTAGATATATGGGGAAAGCCTATGTATCATTGTAACACATATATATATATATATATATATATATATATATATATATATATATATATATATATATATATATATATCTGTTTGACACTGCATTGCGATAGATAAACCATGTATGTGAGAGAGAGAGATAGTGACATATATGTATATGTATATCCTGTATGTATAGGCATATCTATACATAAGAAGTTATTCTGATGATGGGACAACAGAACTGCGCTCATTTTAATAAAGTGTTTGGGTATGCCCAGTTGGACTGTCAGTACTTATAAAGTGACTCCAGGCCACACCTACCTGTACTCCAGTCCAGGATTTTGCTGTTATAGACAATACCTCTGAACTGTCCCAATTTTCACAGAATGTCCAGAGTTTTGGCTCATATTTTTGGTCTGTACCTCAATAAATTTGTGGTTTTCTGGCAAATCACTTGGCTGATCTAAGGATTGAAGTCACTAAATAATGACATACATTTGAGTTTCTGACTTCAAATTCTTCAGAAAAATGTATGTTGATTTAAACCCTCTTATTCTAGCAACTTTTTAATTTTATAAGAGCAGTATTTAACATATGCCCCTGTTTGTGGGCCATTGTCTCCCCATTTTGTTAAGCTTTGCTCAGACTTTTTCCACTAAGAGGCTGAGATGTATGTTACAGACCTTGATATCTGTCCCTGTTTCTGCAGTACTGCACTTCACTCAAACTGCCCATGGCATTCCCCAGCTGTCTGCTGCACTTAATATGTGACTAAGGTTCATAATGTTACACCACACACAGAATGACAGTATGTGAAAACTCTGATATAATAAAACCTCACATGCAAAAGATGTGAATACTTCCAGAGTAGAACCATCAACACCATCACCCATGCTGACTTCTCTAATCCACTGAGCCACACAGGCTGCTTGACAGAGAGGGATCATTTGTCACACAATCAACATCATACATATGTACGTTGTTATTTCTGCTTTACATGGAACATACAATGTGTGATAGAGTACTATGTTACAGCCCTGAGACTGCCTGGTCTGCTGCTACTATTGAACTGGGTATCTGTAGTCCCATGTGGATGTTACTTCTGTACACATATCCCACTATATTTCCTTGCATAAATGCAGCAGATCCATACATATGATACCATATTATATTAATCCTTACTAGTAGTGTCTAGGTTAGAGACTTACCTTTCGATGCAGCGGTTGACAGAACTGTAGTTCAGGGTTGACTCTGTGTGATGCAAGTAGTACACAGCCAATACATGGATAGGTACAGGTTGTGTGAGTTGCCTGGCATCAACAATTTTAATATATGTATGTGAGTAGGAGTAAGATGTCAGACCCTAGGGCCCAAGGTTATCAGTGAATGTGCTATGCGTTGTCTCTTAGCCAAAGCCAGGGCATACTGAGCATGCCTATATCTGCCTACAGGGCCATCATCAGGGGGTTCCTCCTCTGAGTCCTCCTGTGAGTGTGGCTGTGATGGCCTAGGCACTGGTGGGAGGACTGTGTATCCCTTCCCTTTGCTGATCCTGCTGTAGCTGTTTCTGCAGGATCATATTGTGTAGCATGGCACACACTGTGAATATTTGCACACATGTGGCTGGAGTATACTGCAGGGCTCCACCAGATATATCAGCGCAGTGGATCCCATGACTTCAGAAGCCCAAACACACACTCTGTAATGTTCCTAGTTTGTGCATGTGCCTCATTATGGCATTCTTCCATGGGTGTGTGTGCATTTCTGAAGGGTGTCATCATTCATGGTTCCAGTGCATAGCCAGCCTCCCCCAGTAAATGCCTGTGTGGGATGCCCCCCCTAGCAAACATCTGGTACAGCTGTGATGTGTGCCAGATATGGGAGTCGTGATAACTGCCAGGGCTGCCAGCACACATATTCATGATAATGCCCTGGGCATTGCACATGACTTGGCAGTTGATGGAGTGGTACCCCTTGTGGTTGACATAGATTCTACCCTCCTCACAGGTTGGTGACTTGATGTGTGCATGAGTGCAATCTATGGCACCCAGTACCTCAGGGTAATGTGCTATATGGTAGAAGTGTTGCATATTGCTGGCCCTCACCTCAGGGATGAGGAGAAAATAAATGTGCTCACTGGCATGTGCTAGCATGGCATCCAGGAGCAGCAGTGACTTCAGCACCTAGCACGTACAGATGTAACAGACCTGCATCAGTTAAAATTTCTAAGTCTGTACTCCAGAGTGGGGGGGGGGGTCAGATTGTAAGGTGTATACATACTTTATAGTGCTCTGCTGTAGGTGCTGACTGTGTGACTGGCTACCTATGTTGCATTTCACCTGCCTAGTATATCGTTAACATCATTTAATGGCCCTAGTTTAACTTAAACAGGGATCAAACCTAATTAATATATTATTTGCTTTTACATAGACTCAGCATTGTTGCACACCATGCAAACGCGAGCCCCATAGGTAAACAAAGTTTAGCACATACTGTACACCCCCCCAGACTTCCATGCTCCGCACGGTGGCTCACCACGCAAACACATGGAAACACACTCCCCTTAGCTAAACAAAGCTTATAAATTAGTGTATACACCCCCTACAAAGGGCACACTCTGCACAGTGGCATGCTATGCAGACAGGTGCAGCTAAGCTGAAATCAGCTTAGAAGGTATTGGACGCACCCTTCTCTGATGTCAGCTACCTCCTGTGTGAACACCAACACAGTTCTCTTCTTACACAGAGGGGATATGCAGACATGATTATCTCTTTATGCTATTCAGTAACTCCACCTCATTTGCATAGAGATCCATCCTCACAGCCTGGAAACTACATGCTTCAAGGCCCTACCACGTTAGCAGCAGCACCAATGCACCATTGCAGATACTGTACACAGGGTCATGTAATACATTCTGTCACATAATATTCATTTTGTTTTTAACAATGTTTTTACATTTTTTATAAAGCGTGTTTACGCACTGCAGCAAGCTACACAAACATGCACAGATAATTAAAAAAAATAAAATTAATTCAACTTATTTTCTTATATTTTTCAGATACATGAAGGATAGTTTCACTCATATTCATATGTGGTATGCCATTTCTGTCCATCTATTTACATTTTTGCAGCCCCTTTTATCTGTCTACATTCCTATACATGGAATTTTTCCATGTACACTATGGACACTGACACATGGTCTGCAGAGCTGCCTATCTGCCTGCTGGATCACTCTACCTGCCTCATTTGCATGAGAGTCACCTGCTTATGAGGTGATTTGCATGCCACAGAACATCCCATGTTAGTGCATGCATGCATGCTGCCCAGCAGTGCTTACTAACTCTAAAACCTGCTTACTTTCATGTAAGCAGTGTGGTACAATGCCTACATGGTAAAACAGACCGTGAAGGCTTTACTAAATTACCCCTCAATCTCTTTTTCATAATTAGATGGAATGATATAAATACTTGCTAAATCAGTTAACTTGGCTAAGAGAATAGAATTTGTCAAATAAACTTTTTTTAATGTATGACAATTTATATGACTTCCTAAATGTACATATATCTCTTAATTTCTGAAAATGTTTCTCCCATTGTTTTTTCTTATGTTCATTTGATCCAAAGACTCTTCCTAGTACATCTACAACCGCTATGTTAAACTGTACATCTATACTTCCCATGAAGCCAAGACATTTACTTTTGTCCTTACTTAGACACAAACCAAGTATTTCTAAGAATTTAATTAACTTTCTGATTGTCCCTTCCATCCATTCTTTGTTCTTGGTAATTAATACTATATCATCTGTATATATGTATGTGTATATATATATATATATATATATATATATATATATATATATATCTATATCTCTCTCTCTCTCTCTATATATATATATATGGGAACATTTTATAAGCTTGAAATACTGAAATCGAAATTCAGTATTTTCGAGGTTCATAAGGAAGGATACGGTGCCAATCCTAGAAGAGCGAAATTCAAAATCTCGAATGCGGGAGAGTTTGAATTAGCGGTTCTGGTGTTGTCCTGTGGTCATGGATTCAGGTTTAAGGTTGTTGAGTAAGGGCTGTAGTGTGTGTTAGTGTGTGTTGTTACTGTGATGTGTGTGCGAGAGGAATTTAGTTTGTGTGGCGGTGTTTTGTGTCAGTGTGTATGTAGTGCGACCTTGGAGTTAGAATATTTAAGTAGGGGGTGTGTGGGGGGTGCACTCCCCCACATGGGGGGTGCAGGGGGGCATATCATAAGGGTAGATGTGTGTGTTTATTTAGTTGTGTGCATGTGTTGTAATGGTGTTTAAAAGTTTTGGGAGTTTGAATTTCGCGGTTTTGCGGTTTTGGGATTTGGGTGTTCGTGATTGTGTAGTTTTGAATATTTGGATTTTCTACTTTATGGGCTCAAGATTCTGCAATTCGAGATTTCAGAAGTTCAAGCTTATAAAGTGAATCCGTGTATGTGTGTATGTATATATATATATATATATATATATATATATATATATATATATATATAGGTCTCGGACGTTTGCTCGAATGAGCAAGCGTCCAGCTAATGGCGAACATCACGTGTCGAGAAGTGCTTTTGCAAAGAAGCACTTTTGCCTATGTTATACCTGTTGCCGAGTCGTGCTGTGTAGTGCGGATGAGGAAAATTCCCTTTTCCCCACTGTCAGAGAGCAGTCTTTCCGGAGGGAAGAATATTAAAGTAGGGGGTGTGGGGGTGCAGGGAGGCACCAAAGCCCCCTGCTAAAGCTGATAATGCAGTTTTTTTTTGTAACATGCTTTAATAAAAGCACTTTTTCGATAAAAGCTCTTTCGTTAAAGTGTGTTCGGTTGTTATGGATTTGGACAAATGTCCTAGATCCATATAAATAAATAAATATATATATATATATATATATATATATATATATATATATATATATATATATATATATATATTATTGGCAATCATATTTCCTCCATTATCTTATAACCTGCCATATTTAATATTCTACTTATTTTATTGACAAGCACAATCATAACTAAAGCAAATATAATACTTGCAGGGCATCCTTGCCTTATTCCACACACCCTATTTTAATTTCCTCACTTAACCACCCATTTAGAATTATTCTTACATGGTTTTTCTCATATGCTGACTTTGTTACTTTTACTATCCTTTCACTTATGTTATAAAGCTCCTAATATATCTCATAAAAATTCATATTGCATTTTATCAAATGCCTAACTTAAATCTCCTACCATAACTCTAGCGTCCACATTTTTATTTATAATACCATGAATTATTTATTTTACTATCCATAATCCGTGTCAATGCACTTTCCACTATAGGCGTCCAGTTTGCAGTGATCTGCCAAACTTTGTCAACAAGAATCCTTCCCATGTTGGCCTGTACTTACTGAAGTAGATGCCGGTTTCAATAGGGGCCAAGGACCGAGCCCTGTGGGACACCACTTGTGACCCTGGCCGGAGTCTGACATAGCGCCAGCAACTCTAACCCTGTGGATTCTGTCCTTAAGCCAGTTTTGCAACCCATACTTGCATGCCATATGTGTTGCATTAAGCTGGTAGTTTTCTGCAATATCCGAGTGGGGTATTGTGCCGAGAAAGCACTTTACCGCAGGTCAAAGGTAGGCTGTATGGACTGCCTTTCCTTCATCAATGGCCTATGGTGACTGTTTTGAAGAAGTCGACCAGTTCAAAAGGCGTGATCTGCCCTTCAGCGGAAATGAAACTGGGGTGGTCCAATGTCTGCAAGTCCCCTATATCTTGTTTATGAGCTCCATTATGATCCTCTCCATAGCTTTTGCAGACTAGACTTGTTAGCTTATAAGGTAGTGATTACCAGGAGTCCATAGAGCTACCGCCTTTGTGGAGTGGGACCACAGATTGCCCGTCGCGCCACTCCTTGGGCGCATGTATCCTGTAGTGAAGGCTGAGATTAGTAACAACTGCCTTATAATGCGAGGTTTAATTCCTCATTTGCTTCGTGCTTTAGCACGGCACGGAGACACCATCCGGTCCCGGCGATGCTGTGTTTTTAGCTTTGGAAACGGCTTTCACCTGCACACGAGATGTCTGGGGCTACATTTCCACTGGGATAGTTATCTCTCCTTTAGGGGGGAGGGGTGAAAGTTGCACTGAACCTGTCTGCCAATATGTTGGCAATGTCTGTAGGGGTCAGTGATTTTGTATCATTTTGGACTAATTCTGAAGCATATCTGGGAGTTTCTGCAGGTTCTGCTAACATAGCTGAAAAAGGCCTTATGATTGTCAGCCTTTGAATCCATACGTTTTCTCCTCAAAATTGGCCTTAGTTGATGTTATGAGTGCTCGTATTTTTTACTAATAATGATCAGGGTGACTTCCACTTTTATGGATTTGGTGTTCTATCATGTAATAGCTTTCTCCTCTTCTTGTAAAGTTTGTTAATGGCTGGGGTCCACAGAACTGGACGTTTGCCCTTTGTGGAAAAGGTCTTGGTTTTATTTGGGATTGCCCCTGATCCATGCAGTCCTGGAGGTGTTACATAGAGAGCATTTGTATGAGCTTCGCAAGCTTGGGTTAATGGTTTCCCACTGGCTCAGGGCCTTAGGATACCACACCAGTCTTGATATGATGTGAAGTTTGCTTTAGAAGTTCTTCACTGTGGTCTTTTGTTTGGGGTGGGGCGGGATGTGGATTGCCAGTGAGATTAGTTATGGTCAGATCTCACCAATGGCAGGGATATACTTCTGGTGTACAGACATTTGTCCCATGTTTGTGATAAGCGAGATCTAGTATATTTTCTCCTCTCATTGAGACACATGACTAGCACATTCCATGGCATTTAATTTATGAACTCCAGGAGCTTCTGTTGGGCCTAGAAAGTTAGGGCTTGAGTAATGTTCCCAGTCTATATTCGGATCCAGTTAAAGTCACCCAATATGATGGTGTTTGTGGAGATACATTTATACCTCAGTGTCTTCAGGAAGGCTGTGTGGGGTTCCTGGACGTTTGAGAGGGTGGCCTGTAGCCATGCTACAATTTAGCCAGAGCAGTTTGCCTATGGTTAGTTGCACCTGGATGGTTTCGAAGCCGTTAGTGCATTGCCACCAACCTGGAGGTGTGGGTATCCCTTTATGAATATGGATACACCCCTCGCACGTGGTGTGGTCTGGAGTTTTTGGGGCAGGGCGCTGTGATATGAGTAAAACCTAATAGTGCCGGGTGCTCTCAGAACTATGAACCAGGTTTCATTACAGCACGAACATCGATGTTCTCCATATGAGAAGGGCCTCGATGCGTGCATTTTGAGATTTAGGCGTCTGGCATTGAGCAGCATTACCCTCAGTTTCTTCCATTTTTGATTTCTAGGGTGGTAGGTTTGAATTTGAGCCTTGCCTAAAAGGCACTATGGGGTGGCAAGAGCCTTAGCCAATATCCGGAATCCCAGGGTGACACCCAGGGTGCAAGCCGTCCCGCCGCGGCTTAACAGCGGTGGCTTATCAAGCATGTCATCCAGGCAGACAGAACACTGGATCCCCTTTGAATGACACCAGACATTAAGCCAATTGTTAAAAAGCTGATCATCTTGTCTCTATATTGTGGCATCATTCTTGGTGAAGGAAGGATACTGCTCAGGGCCAGGGTCATACCTGCCTGGGCTACATAATCGAGCTCCTCTATGTCTCTTTTCATGTAGTCAGGGAGGTGCGTCTCAAGAGTCATTCACACCAGCATGGACAATGACTGTGTCATATTTGTACTTGCCGTTAGAGTGACCAGTGCTTGTGTTATGTGGGCCCGGATTCGCGCCCGATGGGCAGCTTACTGTGACCTCTCGCTTATTCAGCCTGGTGGTGGGACGTCCATGTGTGTCTGACTATGGGTCACCTATGACTTAAGTATGTTTGGTATTGTGTTGGCCTTAAGGGGCTGTGACTGCTTTACACACTGATTTTGTGGTTTTATGTGTTGCTCGTGGGGTGTCTTGAGGTAGCAGTTGTTTGGGTGTCTGCTTTGGAGGCCTCTACCGTGTTTAGGAGGTAAATTTTGCTCAGAGCCTCAGTATCATCTTTAATGTGTTTATGTGTTTGATTTAGTGGTGTGGTAGCATTATGTGAGGCTGTGGTTTTGTGGTGTGTGTGGTTGCCTTCTCCTCCTGTCTAGGTCTTGCCAGTCCTGAGTTGAGAGCTCAGCCTCAGTTTGGCTAAATAGCTGCATCATCTACGCAAGTATTTGTGTTATGTTGGGAGGAGGAGAGGGTTGTCTGTGTACTTGAGGCGAAGTTGTAACATTGCCTCAATATTCCCCAAGATTCACAAACTGGGCAGGAGAAGGGGCGCCAGCATCCTGGCCCCTTCGACATGCTAGAAAAAATTAAAGTTAGGTATGAGACTGAATAAGAGAGGACTTAGTAAGGAAGTGGGTACTCCTGGGAGGTTTAAGTGAGGGACTTTTGTATAATATAGAAGTGACAAGTGCTGAGCTTTTTTTTTTTTTTTGAAGAAAAAAAAAAAGGAAAAACTTTAGGAACAAGTCTTTCGCTTTTAGTCAAGGGATATACTGTTTAGGTTACTAGTAGAGCAGTTCTAAGGGAAAAAATGAAGACCAGACTTTATGGAGCCAGAAAAAGTTTAACCTTGTTAAAGAGGCGCTGCCAGATGCTGCTCTACTGGCAACTCCAGCTAAAAGTGCTTTATAGCAGGGGCTGGAAAAGGCAGAAATGACCCAAAATATTGCCACTGAACTACAAGTTACTGTCTTAAACCACTCCTCTGAGGACAAACAGGCAGCTCAGTACTCCCCCACTCCCACTGGTGAGTAAAACTTCCCCTGACCAAACAAAGAAAATGGAAATGTACGGAACCAACAAAAAGCCCAGGGATCAACCAAAAATCTGATCACTGGAACAAACTAGCCAAGGAAAGATTAGGAGAACAAGAATATTTTTTGTTTTTTTCAAGTTTTTTCACAGACAGAACAGAAAACACAATAAATGCTTTGCTTTTCGATTAAATGCTATCAAAAGCTAGTACACTTGAGTGTATTAGCCTGTAGTTATATATACATATATATATGTGTATATGTATATATATATATATATATATATATATATATATATATATATGTATGGGAACATTTTATAAGCTTGAAATACTGAAATCTCGAAATTCAGTATTTCGAGTTCATAAAGGGGAAGGATAGGAAAATCGCAATCCTAGAAGAGCGAAATTCAAAATCTCGAATGCGTGAGATTTTGAATTAGTGGTTCTGGTGTTGCCCTGTGGTCATGGATTCAGGTTTAAGGTTGTTGAGTAAGGGCTGTAGTGTGTGTTAGTGTGTGTTGTTACTGTGATGTGTGCGCGAGAGGAATGTAGTTTGTGTGTTGGTGTTTTGTGTCTGTGTGTATGTAGTGCGACCTTGGAGTTAGAATATTTAAGTAGGGGGTGTGTGGGGGGTGCACTCCCCACATCAGAAGATACAGGGGCATATCATAAGGGTAGATGTGTGTGTTTATTTAGTTGTGTGCATGTGTTGTAATGGTGTTTAAAAGTTTTGGGAGTTTGAATTTCACGGTTTTTGCGGTTTTGGGATTTGGGTGCTCCGTGATTGTGTAGTTTTGAATATTTGGATTTTCTACTTTATGGGCTCAAGATTCTGTAATTCGAGATTTCAAGTTTGAGCTTATAAAGTGAATCCCGTGTGTGTGTATGTATGTATATATATATATATATATATATATATATATATATATATATATATATATATATATATACATATACATATATATATATATATATATATATATATATATATATATATATATATATAGGTCTCGGACATTTGCTCGAATGAGACAAACATCGAAAACTCAAATGGCTGGAGCATACGTGTCACGAAAGTGCTTTTACCAAAGAAGCACTTTTTGCATATGCTCACGCCTGTTGAAGAAGGTTAAGTACTATAGTGCCGGATAAGGAAAATTCCCTTTTCCCCACTGTAGAGCAGTCTCGGAGAAGAATATTAAGAGTAGAAGTGGGGGGGTGCAGGGGGGCAAAGCCCCCAACCTCTCATTTCGATAATGCAGTTTTTTTTGTAACATGCTTTAACAAAGCACTTTTTCGATAAAAAGCGCTTTTCGTTAAAGTGTGTTCCGGTTATTATGGTTGGACATTTGCTCATTGAGCAAATGTCCTGAAATCCATATATAAATATGTATATATATATATATATATATATATATATATATATATATATATATATATAAATATATATATATATATATATATATCTTATTAGCAATCATATTTCCTCCATTATCTTATAACCTGCCATATTTAATATTCTACTTATTTTATTGACAAGCACAATCATAACTAAAGCAAATATAATACTTGCAGGGCATCCTTGTATTCCACACCCTATTTTAATTTCCTCCTTAACCACCCATTTAAATTATTCTTACATGGTTTTCTCATGTCTTGACTTTGTTACTTTTACTATCCTTTCACTTATGTTATAAAGCCCCTAATATATCCCATAAAAATTCATATCGCATTTTATCAAATGCCTAACTTAAATCTCTTACCATGACTCTAGCGTCCACATTTTTATTTATAATATCATGAATTATTTCTTTTACTATCCATAATAAATCCTGACTTCCTTTCCCCTTTCTATCACAAATTGTATGATCAAGCAATTTATCTACTTTATTTGTTAGTTTTTTAGTTATCATTGTCATAAATAACTTATAGTCTATATTATTCAACACTATTGGTCTCCATTTTATATAATCTTTCTCTCCTTTTTTCCATATAATTTTCATGATCCCAATATATATAATTTTATCTGCCATACCTGTCTTTAGCCTTTCATTTAATATATCCACAAAAAAAAAAACGTTTTGCCAATCTTCCATATGATTGCACCCATTATATTCAGTACCAACCAGTCCTGTAGTTTTATCCAGATTTAGATCTTGCAATATTTCATTTAGCACCTTCATATTTATATTTTTCTCCAAATTGTCATTATCTTCTTTACTTACTTTTTTAATTATCCTTTTCTGAGTCACTTTTGCCTCTCTCTTTACAAAAGTATGCTCTATATACTTTTTAATCACCTCAAATATTCTGTCTTGAGTAGTAGCATTGTTATTTAATTCCCTTATTATTCTTTTATTCTCTTTAACTAATACATTTAAGTAAGGTGCCACCTCTTCTTTTCTTCCTTGTAAAAATATATTTCAGTATATATCAGTCTCCTAATCTTCTCCTGATTTATATGATATATTTCCTTTTCTTTCACATAAAACTGTCTTATCCCTCAATATTTCTTTATTTACTTCCTGACTCAGGTGCTTATATTTTAATTTCTCTGTCCTTCTCCTTTCATCTTGACACCCCAAAAAAACACTTTTTATATTTTTTCTTGAAACTTATTACCCACTTGTCCAGTTCTTATAAAATATTCCCATACCTATATGATCCTTCCATAGTTTATTAATTCCTTTCCTACCTTCTTTATTTAAGTCTTTTTCATTAAGCCTCTTGACACCATTTCCTATTCTTATATATCTTTATTTCTTTCTTGTGTACCTCTATCCATATGGCTACATCATCTGAAAAGCCTATCCTATCAATCACCTCTTCTTTCCTTTCTTTTCCCTCTGCTATTATTTTTTTATTTCTTTCTTGTTTACTAACCTGTCATTCTTGTTCTTTTTTCTATATTTTTATCTATCTCATATACCACTCCTGTGTACATTCTTTTCCTGTAACTTCTACATTTTCTTTACACTCCACCATCCACCTAAATATGTCAAGTTTCTCCACATTTTTTTTACATTTCATGTCACATTTTCTTGCTTCATACCCTGTCTTGCCACAAATAAAACATTTAAATGTATCACAATCATTAATCAAGGGTCATTTTAACAGAAAAAGACATGTTTTGGCTGCCGCTATATTTAACAAATCTTCTGTACCATTCATTAATCACACTCACAATATGTACGCTTTCATTTTCCATTATCAAAATAATCCCACATTCCCCAGTCCATAAAAGCTCAGACATCATGTTTTTTGTTGTGTCTATAACATCTTTACATATAGTATTTAAATATTCTTTCAATTCTTCTCTTTAGACTTCTGTTCTAAATTGTATCAAGACTCTCGTTTTGGTTTCTCTATAAAATGCCTGCACCACATACTCAGTTCAAGGATTACAGTTCTATTTTTGTTCATACCTTTCTAAAAAAGTCTGTTTCTGTCCTGTTTCAAAGAATATATCACAGTACATTTCATTATTAATAAGAATAAAAGTCTCTTGGTGAAACACCAGTGGTGCAATTACTCCCATATTTCATACCTTTCTGTAGTCCATTCTCTGTCTTACCGCCAACCTTATAACAAGTTTCTTCTTCACTTCTTTCCTTCTTTGACTCTCCTCTCTCCGTCTTTCACCATCTGTGCATAGGATTTCCCTTTTTGCCATGCCTGAGCAACCTCCTCTTCTTGTATCTTCCATAATTTTACCCCATGAAGCCACCACCTCACTCTATAGTTCATTTTGTTTGGTCATTTCTTTAGATAAACATCCTAATCCTCCCAACTGTGAAGAGTTGTATATACAACCATCCTGTGATTCTCCTTGGAATAGCCTTTCCTGGAAGCAGCAACTCTGAATTTTGTAAAGTTCATTCACCCTTTGCTTATAATTGCATTCCATTTCTACTTTCTGACCTGCTGCTCACGATGTTCGCTCCACCACCAATTCCACTTCAATCCCTTGAGCTCTTTAAAACTCTGACATCTTCTTTTCCTCAATACCAACAACCAACTCAAAATTGTGATCAGCCATACTTTCTTCTTGTTTCTGTGTAGCATCCTGTACAGTGCAGGAAGTTTCTAGTGCCCTATTAAATTCCCAATAATATAAATATCACATTGTGTCTCCCGTGAAAAGGGCTACTTACTAGCCCTAATGGACTATCCAGTCAACAAGGATGGATAAATTGATAGATAAATAAATAAAATGAAATTCTGTATAGTGTAACTATATGCTATATTTTAAGTACTTTGTTGTGAATCTGTTATATCTGACTGATACAGGTCTCTTCTGGACCAGTGCAGTTTGTGGCAACTGTTACAAGATTTGGAGAGTTAGAATATGTTAAAAAGTGTTCATTTGGACAACACCTGGTGCTTAGTGTAATTATTATTTGTTTTTTTTTAAGTTTTCATGTCAGTAGGGTTACCAGCACTTACTGATTCATCGCCTAGTGATCAGATTCTTTGCATTGAAAATGAGCATCTATACATACTCTGTTCTCTATAGCTGTTAGGTTATCCTTACTGAGCAAGGCAGAACCACTCTTGTCAGGCTTTGGGAGAGAGTAGCAGTTGCAACTGTACCTCATGGCCAAGTTAGGAGTGCTGCCTGAGCTCTAGGCTAGTGTCTCTCACTGAATCCATCTGATTTCTGGAATTTTTGAAGAGAAAAGGAGCAAGAAAAATCTACAGAATGTTCCCTTTTGTCCCCCCCTTTTCCTTTGGACATAGAAAATTTATTGGGACTCACTAATGGGTTGTTGCCTGCTTTGGATGTTAAATCCTTTCCCCTTTCCTTTCCCTTCCCTTTTCCTTTCATTTCCTTCCCTTCCCTTTCCTTTCCTTCCCTTCCTTTTTCCTTTTCCTTTCCTCTCCTCTCCTTCCTTTCCTTCCCTTTCCTTTCTTTTCCCTCTGCTATTATTTTTTTATTTCTTTCTTGTTTACTAACCTGTCATTCTTGTTCTTTTTTCTATATTTTTATCTATCTCATATACCACTCCTGTGTACATTCTTTTCCTGTAACTTCTACATTTTCTTTACACTCCACCATCCACCCAAATATGTCAAGTTTCTCCACATTTTTTTACATTTCATGTCACATTTTCTTGCTTCATACCCTGTCTTGCCACAAATAAAACATTTAAATTTATCACAATCATTAATCAAGTGATCATTTTTAAACAGAAAAAAAACATGTTTTTGGCTGCCCGCTATATTTAACAAATCTTCTGTTACCATTCACATTAATCACACTCACAATATGTACCGCATTTTCATTTTCCATTATCAAAATAATCCCACATTCCCAGCCCCCAGTCCATAAAGCTCAGACATCATGTTTTTTGTTGTGTCTATAACATCTTTACATATAGTATTTAAATATTCTTTCAATTCTTCTCTTTAGACTTCTGTTCTAAATTGTATCAAGACTCTCGTTTTGGTTTCTCTATAAAATGCCTGCACCACATACTCAGTTCAAGGATTACAGTTCTATTTTTGTTCATACCTTTCTAAAAGAAATCTCCATTTTCTGTCCTGTTTCAAAGAATATATCACAGTACATTTCGTTATTAATAAGAATAAAGTCTCTTGGTGAAACACCCAGTGGTGCAATTACAATTTCCCATATTTCATACCTTTCTAGTCCGTTCTCTGTCTTACTGCTTAACCTTATAACAAATTTCTTCTTCACTTCTTTCACTTCTTTGACTCTCCTCTCTCCTTCTTTCACCATCTGTGCATAGGATTTCCTTCTTGCCATGCCCTCAGCAACCTCCTCTTCTTGTATCTTTTCCATAATTTTACCCCATGAAGCTGCCACCTCACTCTATGGTTCTTTTTGGTTGGTCATTTCTTTTAGATAAACATCCCTCAATCCTCCCAACTGAAGAGTTGTAATAACACAACCATCCTGTGATTCTCCCTGGAATAACCTTTCCTGGAACAGCAACTCTGAATCTTGTAAAAGTTCATTCACCTTTACCTTATAATTGCATTCCATTTCTACTTTTCTGACCTGCTGCTCACATTCATTAAACTCCACCACCAATTCACTTCAATCCACTTCGAGCTCTTTAAAACTCTGACATCTCTTCTTTTCCTCCAATACCAGCAACCAACTCAAAATTGTGATCAGCCATACTTTCTTCTTGTTTCACCAACAATAGCATCCCTGTACGAGTGCAGGAAGTTTCTGGTGCCCTGGCCAAATTTCCCCAATAATATAAATATCACATTGGGTCTCCCATGAAAAGAGGCTACTAGCCTAATGGGACTAATCCAGTCAACAAAGGATGGATAAATTGATAGATAAATAAATAAAATGAAATTCTGTATAGTGTAACTATATGCTATATTTAAAGTACTTTGTTGTGAATGTGTTATATCTGACTGACATAGGCCTCTTCTGGACCAGTGCAGTTTGTGGCAACTGCTACAAGATTTGGAGAGTTAGATACTGTTAAAAAGTGTTCATTTCGACAACACCTGGTGCTTAGTGTAATTATTAGTTTTTTTTATTAAGTTTTCATGTCAGAAGGGTTACCAGCACTTACTGATTCCTCTACCTAGTGATCAGAATTCTTTTGCATTTAGAAAATAGAGCACTCTCTATCGCCACTGTTCTCTATAGCTGTTAGGTTGTCCTTACTGAGCAAGGTAGAACCACTCTTGTCAGGCTTGGGAGAGGTAGCAGTTGCAACTGTACCTCATGGCCAAGTTAGAGTGCCTGAGCTCTAGGCTAGTGTCTCTCACTGAATCCGTCTGATTACTGGAATTTTTGAAAGAAAAGGAAAGAAAAATCTAAGAATGTTCCCTTTTGTCCCCCCTTTTCCTTGGACATCGAAGATTTATTGGGACTCACTAATGGGTTGTTGCCTGCTTTGAATGTGTTAAATCCTTCCCTTTCCTTTCCCTTCCCTTCCCTTTCATTCCCTTCCCTTCCCTTTCCTTTCCTTCCCTTCCCTTTCCTTTTTCCTTTTTCCTTTCCTCTCCTCTCCTTCCCTTTCCTTGCCTTTCCCTTTCCTTCCCCTTCATTTCATTTTTCCTTTCCTTTCCTCTCCTCTCCTTTTTCCTCTCCTTTCCTTTCCTCTCCTCTCCTTTCCTTCCCTTTCCTTTCCTCTCCTCTCCTTTCCTTTCCTTTCCTTTCCTCTCCTTTCCTTTCCTTTTCTTTCATTTCCTTTTTCCTTTCCTTTCCTTTCCTCTCCTCTCCTTTCCTCTCCTATCCCTTTTCCTTTCCTCTGCTCTCCTCTCCTCCCCTTTCCTTTCCTTTCCTCTCCTTCCCTTCCCTTTCCTTTCCTCTCCTCTCCTTTCCTTTTCTTTCCTTCCCTTTCCTCTCCTCTCCTTCCCTTTCCTTTCTTCTGCCAGTAAATGAAAGAGGTTTCCCTCCAATTATTGTCAGATGGATGGAGACAGGAGGGAAAATATCATGATTCTGAGAATATTTCTGCCCAAGAACAGTGGGATTGTGTGGGAAGTGTCTTCAGATTTCCTACCAGAATCCGTTTTTTTTTCTGAGACTGTTACTAAAAACAACCTAATTCTTTCAGTATCGGCAGACTGAAATTCCTTCCTCTCAGAGGAAGTTTTACGACCTGTTAAAATTTTGATTTACCATAACTAGCAGCTATTTCTCCAATGTTAGCATCTCTGAATGATGTTTTACCTGACACTCAAGCTCCTACTTCTAAATATCCTAAAAAATTACACAAAGTCCCTCAATCTCACAACTATATGATGACTAATCCTAAAGAAGATCCTGCTATAATTTATTGCTTTAATTCTTCGGGTTGATAAGGCTAATCTTATTCCGTTTTGTAAGGAGGGGAAGGGCCTTGAGGAATTAGCAAAAAATGTATTCCTCCTCTACCTTAGCATTTAGGGTTTTAAACTACTAAGCTCACATGCTTCGGTTATAGTTGTCTGTCCCTGAAAACATGAGGAACTTATCTTCCAGTCTGCCTGCTTCTGATTTCAAAACCTCTTTATAATCTCTCATTTGGGTCGGCTTCTCACGTTACCAAACATTGCCTCAAGTGCTCTTTCTGTCATTGCCATTTCTAGGGCTGCAGCCGTGAGTCCTGTTATGTGAAGATGTCCTTAGCTGAACTCTCACAATTTACATGAACATGTGAAGTCTGAACTTTTTAATTGCTCCCTTAGAAAATATGTTCTTTTTGTCTCTTCTTATGCAGAAATACTTAAAACGTTTGCTGAAACATGAAAAGTGATTTAAGGAGTTCCTCAGAGTTTTCAGGCTGCCCTCCCCTTTCTGGTTTTAAGAAGAGTATTCCCAGATCCTTTGTTAAAAGACAAAAACGTACAACTTCAGCAGATTAAAAACAAAAGGAACTTCAGTAGACAATGGCAAGGAAACTTTAGCAGGAATGGTGGGATGGTGGGCTTCCCGAACCAATGGCACCCCAAAATGTCTGAATAGCTATATGCCGCTACTTCGTCTTAGCACCCCCTCCCACCCTGGCAGTCCTGTAAAGTTGTTGGCCAGTCTAGGCCTTTACTTCCATGTCTGGAATCAAATAATTTCAGACAACTGGGTCATGAGAGTAATCCAACAATGCTACAGATGGCACTGGGAGTTTCTCCCTCATTTCTAATTTTGATTCACCCTTATCCAGAAAGCCAATCTGCCTTGTTCCCCTGCATTTTAGATTACATATTTTTCAGGAGGAGCATTGAAAAGGTACCTGCTAGCAAACAGGCAAAGGCTTTTTACTCTTAAATCTTTCCAGTACCAAAGAAAGATGAGATGTGGAGACCAATACTGGATCTTTCTTTTCTCAACCTGTATGGAAAGATACCATCTTCCAAGATGCTATCCATTCAAACTTTGTTACACCTTATTCCTTCTTTCAATTACATGGTGTTCTGGAGCAGAAGGATGCCTATCAGCATATTCCAATGTGCAAGAAGTTCTGGAATTTCCTAAGATTTTTTGCACTTGGATCTCACTATCAGTTCTTTGTCTTATCCTTTCAGTTATCTACCATTACAATGGTCTTTACAAAGTGTCCAGCCATAGTAGTACCTCACTGCAGATTTTGAGGCAATCACATTTCCATACTTGGACAACTGTCTTTGGAGACTCTTCTACCAACTGTCAGGATTCCTTGAATTTTCCTCAAGAGCCTTGTACTCAGTCTTGGGTTTCAACTAAATTTGGAAAATCTTCTCTTATTTCTTTTCACAGGCTAGTATTTTTGAGAAGCCTCTTGGATACTTCCATTGGAAGAGTTTTTCTTCCTCAAGATGAAATAGATTTGGAACGAGAAATATTTCTGAATTTTTTTCAGACAGTTTAGTTTCTGTCAGAGAGCACCTGATACTCTTGTTATAGGTGACTCTATTGTCAGACACACTGACATCCCGCTCACCAGGCTGAATAAAGAGAAGGTCACAGTGAGCTGCCTGTCGGGCGCTAGGATCCGCCACATAACGCAAGCACTCAGGTCACTCCAAAGCAAATACAAATATGACTCAGTCATTGTACATGCTGGTGTGAATGACCTGAGACGTACCTCCCTGGACTACATGAAAAGGGACATAGAGGAGCTCTCTGATCATGTAGCCCAGGCTGGTATGACCCTGACCTTGAGCAGCATCTTACCCTCACCTAGAATGATGCCACAGTACAAAGACAAAATGATCAATTTTAACAATTGGCTAAAATTTTGGTGTCATTCAAAGGGGATCCAGTGTCTGTCAGCCTGGGATGACATGCTCGACAAGCCACGTTGCTTCGCTAAGGACGGCTTGCACCTGTCACCACTGGGCTTTCAGATATTGGCAAAGGCTCTTGCCACCCCATAGTGCCTTTTTTAGGCAAGGCTCAAAAGTCAAACCCACCCCCATAGAGAGCACAAACAAGAAACTAAGGGTAATGCTGCTAAACGCCAGAAGTCTTAACCTCAAGATGCACGCACTCGAAGCTCTCCTCAGTATGGAGAACATCGATATCTGTGCAGTGACAGAAACCTGGTTCAAGGCTCCAGAGAGCACCCCAGCACTACCAGGCTATACCTCATATCATGCTTTTCGGCCCCAAAACCCGGACCGAACCACAAAAGGAGGGGGAGTTTCCATATTTATCAAGGATATCCACACCTCCAGGTTAGTGGCATTGCACGGCATCGGAGACCATCCATGTGCAACTAACAGTGGGCAAGACTGCTTTTCAGTTTATAGCATCCTACAGACCACCCTCTCAAAGTCAGGAATCCCATTTGGCTTTCCTGAAAACATTGGAGAACATGAAGATCTCTCCGAACACCATTATATTGGGCGACTTCAACTACCCAAACATTGACTGGAAGCACTACTCAAGCCCCAGCACCTTAGCCCAAAGATTCCTGGAAATTATAAACTCAAATGCTATGGAACAACTAGTCACCACTCCCACAAGAGGGGACAACATACTAGACCTGATCATTACCAACATGGGGACTCTATGCTCCACACCAGAAGTATATCCCTCATTGGTAAGATCAGACCATAAATTCATTTCACTGGATGTCCACATCCCCACCCCAACTCCAGCCCAGAAAACCACAGTGCAAACTTCTCAAAAGCGAACTTCTCACTTCTCAAAACCGAAGTGGAATCCTTCAAGGCCACAGGGCCAGTGGAAACTACAGCCCAAACTGCAGAATCCTATATAAATGCATTCTACAGACATCTCCAGGAATGCATGGATCATGCTATCCCAAACAAAACCAAGACCCAATCATCCAAAGCCAGGCGTCCAGTCTGGTGGACCCCTGCCATAAATAAACTGTACAACAGAAGGAGGAAGCTACTACATGACAGAGCAAAATCCCTAATAGGGAAGGCATCTCTGATCAGTACTAGCAAAAAATTACAATCCCTCATAAAATCCTCCAAGGCCAGCTTCGAGAGAAAAATTGCACAGGACACCAAAGACAATCATAAGGCTTTTTCAGTTATGTTAGAAACTTGGGATGCAACTCCCAGACTTGTTCTGAGTTGATTCTAAACGACAAAAAATACACTGAACCCACAGACATCGCCAATATCCTGGCAGACAGGTTCAGTGCAAACTTCCCCCCCCCCCCCAAAAAAGCAAAAAACTATACCCGCAGCGGGGTGCCTCCCAAACATCTCAGATGCTCAGGTGAAAGCTGCCCTCTCCAAAGCAAAAAACACTGCTTCCATGGGACCAGATGGCATCCCAGGTTGCGTCCTACATGAACTCCAAGAGGAGCTAATCCTCAAATAAAACAGCTATACAATCTCAGCCTCACTACAGGATATGTGCCCACAGAATGGCGTACAGCAACAGTGGTCCCACTCCATAAAGGTGGAGCATCTACGGACCCTGGAAACTATCGCCCCATAAGCCTGACTAGCTTAGTCTGCAAGGCTATGGAGAGGATCATCATGGAGCTCATAAACAAAGACATTGAGGACCTACAGACACTAGATCCTACCCAGTTCGGCTTTGTCAAGGGCAGATCCTGCCTTTTGAACCTGGTTGACTTCTTTGAAACAGTCACCAAAGCCATAGATGAAGGAAAGGTAGTCCACACAGCCTATCTGGACCTTGCAAAGGCATTTGACACAATACCCCACTCGGGCATCATAGATAAGCTATCCAGCTTAAATATAAACCCCTATGTCACAAGATGGGTCGCAAACTGGCTCAAAGACAGAACCCACAGAGTGAGAGTTGCTGGAGCCATGTCAGACTCAAAACCGGTCACAAGTGGCGTCCCACAGGGTTCTGTCCTGGGACCACTCTTGTTCGGTATATACTTTTCCGAGGTACAGGCAAACGTGGGAGGACTATGGCTCACCAAGTTCGCAGACGACTGCAAACTGGGCGCCATAATCAACTCTCCAGCTGACACAAACATCCTTCAAAAAGGTCTCACAGAGACAGATAACTGGTGCCAGCGCCATGGTTTAAAGCTAAATGCCAAAATGTATAGTCATACCCTTTGGCAAAACAATGTGCCCACAAATTACCACATAGGCGGAAACCCATTAAGTACAGAGAAAGTTATTAGAGACCTGGGGACCCAAGTTGATAGCAATCTCTCCTTTGAAAACCACATTGCCAAATTGGTTAGAAAGACCTTCTACACAGCCCACCTCATCACGAAGGGTTTCACATCTAGATCAAGAGAGGTAATCGTGCCCCTTTATTCATCCCTCATCAGGCCCATCATAGAATACAATGCCTTTTGGGATGTACCTTACCCGACACCTGCAGCAATTAGAAAGACCCCAAAAGTATCTCACCAAGAGGATCAAGGGTCTCAAACAGATGCCATATACTGCTCGGTTAAAAAAACTCAAGCTCTACTCAGTTGCATACCGCCTACTTCGAGGCGATCTATGCCTGACATACAAAGCTATGTCAAATCCAGAATTAATGGACATGCTCCACCTCAGTAAATCTAGATCCCTTAGAGCCACACTGAGGGACTTGAACCTCAGCACAGAAATAAATAGAACTTGCTGGAGGGACAGGTTCATAACCCAGAGGCTCCCTTCGCCTGGAATAGAATTCCAGTTCATGTGAGGCAGAGCACCTCACTGAATCTCTTCAAGAAGAATCTCGATAAGTGGATGGGGGATCGTAGGTTTGTCCCAGGGATTACTCCTGTGTCACTATTAGACAGAGGCACAGTAAACTAAACCTTAAAAAAGGGCACAGTATACTCAAATCAAGGGGTGGCGTAAGCCATACAGAATCGGGCTAGGCTTATAATTGCCCCAGGGCAGATAGCCTAGTATGAACCTATGAACCTATGAACCTATATATTCAGATTTCTAGCTTCCATGATCATAATGATTCCGTTAGTCAGACTCCACATGAAGGAATTTCAATGGGTCCTCATTTTATACTAGTCACAGAATCAATATTTATTGAGTTTTCATATTTAAATGATACCTTTTATAAAAAGAGAGTTACTTTCGTGGGGGACCCGACTGTCTGTAGATCCAGGCCTCCCCTTCTTCCTGCCATCCCCCTTTCAATCAGGAAAAATAGATTCCAAAGACTTTGCATGGGGAGGTGTTTCAGAGGGTTTAAAAATACAAGGTCTGTGGAACAAACAGTGCATAGAAAAGCACACAAATGGTAAAGATATCATGGCAATAATAAGTCTTCTGAAAAGGTTAATCCATCTCTGGATACTAGGACCTCTTCAGGTGATTACAAACAGCACTGCAATAATCTGGCATTTCGAAAAATGGGGGAGATGGACTTTTCAGGCATACTGTGATAGTCTGCGAAACAGCTACCCCTCTCCGCTTGACTCTTCAGGTTCCATATATCATATCAGAGTAAAATATAATTGAGGACAAGATATGCAGGCCAAAGACCCTCACAAATGGAAACTACACCTAGGGGCCTTCCAAGAATTAATACATCTCTGGGGAGCACCTCAAGTAGATCTCTTTGCCTCCTTACAAAATGAGATACTTGAATAAATTCTGTTGCAGAAACCCCTGCAAGCAGGCCTGGAAGACAGACACCTTTTGATTCACTTGGGTGAGAAGTTACCTGTATACTTTTCCACCCTTTCTGCTAATATTCAGAGTTCTTTTAAAGATTGAGAAGGACTTACTAAAGCTAATAGCAGTAACTCCATTTTGGTCCAGGTAACAGTGGGTCTTCCTTCTTTTAATCTCACCAAGCATAATTACCACAGGCTCTCATACAGAGTGGATCTACTCATGCAATCCAGGGATTGTTTGATACATCCCAGACTGGAATCTCTTACAATTGACTGCCTGAATGATAAAAGTTTTGATTCCTTTAACCATCTGATTTCTGAAGATGTATAGCTGGTATTAAAGTAGGCTAAAATACCTGCTACTAGAATATGATATATTAACAAACAGAAATGTTCAAACTGGCACTATTTCAAGAACAAGGAACCTTTTAAGGTAAGCTGCCTCTGGTGTTGGATTATTTGTGTGAGTTACTGTACTCTGCCTGGATTCATTTCTCAGCCACCTCTTTTGTCTGTCCTTAGATCCTACTTTCTTCTTGTCCTTAAGTTAAACGATTTTTGAAAGGGGTCTTACACATTTGTCCTCCTAGAAAACAGCTGACTCCTCATTGTAATTTCAGTTTTGTGCTTAAAAAGGTTATCATTGTGCCATTTGAACCAGCTCATGAAGAGAATTACAGTTCATGCCATGGAAGACTGTCCTACTTAAAACTACTTAATACCTGCTTGTAGGCTGTCTGAGGTACACACCCTTATTGTGAGCCAACACTGCTTTATCTTCCACATGGACAAAGTTTCTTTAAGAATGAATCCAACTTTCATGCATAAAGCCAACACAGAGCTTATTTGAGTCAGTCCATTAATCTCCCTTTGGATTATCCAGAACCCAAGAATGAGGAAGAGAGGATTTTCTATACTCCGGATTTCTACAGACAGCTGAGATGCTACTTGAAAAGGACAGACCCCTTCATGAAAGTTGTACAGCTATTTGTTTCCTAGAAAGATAACAAAAAGGACAGTTTCTAAACAGACTATCTCATGGTGGGTGTCTCAGGCTATTTTTATTATTATGCTCATCATGACAAACCACTTCCAGGCAGGGTCAAAGCACATTCTACTAGGCCCTTGGCTTCTTCAGTGGCTTTTTAGGAAGAGCTGAACTCTAGAAGTAATCTAGAGGTAGTTGGTTCACAGGGCACACTTTTTCCCAAGTATTACAAACTGGACTCTCTTTCTAGATCCAGAGCTGCTTTTGCTATGGCTATTCTATAGCCGGTCTTAGGCATAGGCCAACTAGACAGCTACCTAGGGCAGCACTCTAGCAGGGGCACTTTTCCAGTATTTATTTGGTGTAGGTAGACCAGGATAGGGGCACCAGGGGGTGTGATGGGGGGGTGCTGTGGAGCCCTTTTGCCTAGGGCAGCAGCTGACCTAAGGCCGCTCCTGGGCCATTCATCATACTTTGTTGGATTGTTGATTAGTATCCTGCTCCCTGCTCTAGTTAGCTGTGGTCATTTCCTGCTCTAGTTAGCTGTGGTCATTTCCTGCTCTAGTTAGCTGTGGTCATGTCCTGCTCTAGTTAGCTGTGGTCATTTCCTGCTCTAGTTAGCTGTGGTCATGTCCTGCTCTAGTTAGCTGTGGTCATGTCCTGCTCTAGTTAGCTGTGGTCATTTCCTGCTCTAGTTAGCTGTGGTCATTTCCTGCTCTAGTTAGCTGTGGTCATTTCCTGCTCTAGTTAGCTGTGGTCATTTCCTGCTCTAGTTAGCTGTGGTCATTTTCCCATTTAGCTTTGGCTGGTGCAACACTGATCATTACGTTGAACAAGGCACAGTGGTGTAAGTAAACCGTACCAAAACAGATCATGGTTAAAGTAGCCATCCTCTCTCATCACCACACATTTTCACTTATTTGGACTTCCAGAGTGTGGGTTTGTATGTGTGCATGTGTGTATGTATACATTACAGCTTTGTCTTTGTCAGTAGATATTTTCTAACTAATGAATCTGTCTTTTGGCTATTACTAGCATATATGCTTCAGGGCTGTAGCCTCTGTACTCCTTTTACATGGCTCTCCTTGAGCTCCCCTACAGTTAGGGCTTGTGGAAGGTGCCCTAAAGGTTTAAGAAGCTGGTTGGTGGTCTTATCCTGGTGGCAGGATAGAACC
The DNA here is from genome assembly GCF_019279795.1 of Protopterus annectens. Lineage (NCBI taxonomy): Eukaryota > Metazoa > Chordata > Ceratodontiformes > Protopteridae > Protopterus > Protopterus annectens. The sequence goes on along the minus strand of NC_056750.1, from coordinate 63,415,492 downwards.
TATCTACCTTTGGCTACTGCAACAGTAATCTATCAGAACATATACTATTTTGTTAAGTTTTACTTACACAGCTCTACTTTTATGAAATTCACTTATAATGTTTGTGTCAAATGCAATAATATTTACTGTCAGGAAAAGTACCAGATAAGAATAATGCTTTAGCCGCCTCTGTGATGCAGATGGATAAAATGCTGACCATGACCCACGTGGCCCATGATCAGTAGAGGCTTAGACATTGAAGGAGCTGGCCAGAGTAGGCAGATGTGGATGGCCCCTGCCAGCTTGTCCATCCTTAGAGGGAGGAACAGTGTCCAATCTGAAAATGATGGTGACTTTTAACAGAGGCAGACAGATTATACCAAAAGCACTTTGAGTCAAACAACACACGCTGAAGTAATGTGTATTGTTGTTGACTGGGTAACAGAGGTGTGCAGGCAGACATGCACAGGCAGGACTAATTTACTAATCCCCCAACCTGGTGGGGGTCAGGCAGAAAGGTAACAATGGCAGTTAGGTACCTAAATAGAAAAGTCCGGATGGCAGGCTGAATGGTCTCACACAGTCAGGTAAATGAGAGAACCTGGTGCTCAGCTGGCAAAAGGAAGAAAAACAATTTGAGAAAAAAAAAGCAAAAAGAATGAAGACAATAATAATTTAGTTTTATTTATAATCGACTCTAAAACAATCAGTCCTAACGCAAAGTATTTGTTGATTAATATGTCATTTTGTTAATCAGCAGTAAGAATCACTTAGATTGGTCTACACAGTCACAGCCTGCATGAATACTGGAATTTACTGTAACTTAGAATACAGCTTAGCTTTACGGCTGGTGTTATAGAACAACATATGTGTAGCGCAGCTTACACTTCCTGCTAAAACCCTTCTGGGAGCTCAGACACAGTAGTCTACATTGTCTGTCCAAAAAAAAAATATCTGTAAGTAAATATTTCCCTACAGCCAATGTATTTTACATTTCTTGTCATTCTCTTCTTATTAATTATGTTATACCTCCTCTTAAAGAAATCTGCTCTGTTCCTAGCTTTAGTAGAAATAGTTCACTGTTAATACTTCCTTCTATATTACTTTTGTACTTCCTGGTGGGGTTTTCTCCTCTGGTCCCCAGTTAAAAGTGGCTTTTATACCCAGTCAGACTTTCCTTGTAAACAAATGCAAAATAATTTGTTTCATAAATGTGGTCTTGCAACAACTGAGGATTTTGTTGAAATTAAAAGAAAGGAGGAAGGAGCCTTTTAATTAAAAGATCATTGTTCTGAGAAAACAGATGTTCTAAGACCTAACAGTGGCTTTTGACAGTAATTTATTACCATTTTATAGAAAAGATGGTTTATAGGACAGCTATGCAGTAAACACAGCATTTCCTTTTCCTAGAGTATGTTGCTCCCCTACAAAATGTCCCTTACACTGCTGCATATAAAGAGTATGTCCTAGCTGTGACTTCCTTTTTAACATTACTATAGTCTTTCCCTCTTTAGCATCACTGTACCATTCAGCTTCCCCTGTGCACAGTATGTTGGTATGAATGAAGTTTTAACCAAATAACAAGTAATCTCTGTGCTGTCCCTGAAATCTCCAACAACACACTAAACAAGTACAGTGGGTCCAAAGTGTAAGAAACTTATCTGTGTGGAAGATTTTCAATATATATATATATATATATATATATATATATATATATATATATATATATATATATATATTTACTTTTTAACAGGCAAGGGAATGGTTTATTGTGCTGTACAACATATTGGTATACATGTTAAATTCACATCCCTTCCCCCATTAGTGTAACATTTGAGCTGATCATGCCTACTTAGTAGCTGTCATAATACTATAACCCTTATGTACTTAAAAAAAATATGTAGCACATCTTATTTAACCAGATTATTAAGTCTGCGATTTTATCCAAGACAATTTACTACATGGCTGGAAATATAAACACCTCAGGCCATATGGCATTCTAAAAATATATATATAAAATATATATATATATATATATATATATATATATATATATACATATATATATATATATATATATATATATATATATATATATATATATATATATATATATATATATATATATATATATATATATATATATATATATATATACACACATATATATACATATACATTTATACATTTTGAATGCAAAAAACATTGTACAAATCATATTCTATTTTAATAACCTATTGTTAACAAAAATGGCTTTTGTTCTTCTAGACTTCTTCAGGTCTGTGTACAAGAACCCTAAAAGCTATCTACAGAAATATTATTGTATAATTAGCTAGTATTGTTATTACACATCATTTTGAATAAAGTGGAAACAAGAATTAGAAAAACAAAAATTTATGATGATAGAAACAAAATATACACTTCAATTAAACATGATTTAACATGGTATTTAAAACCAACTGGAAGAATAAAATAAAAGAAAATTAGTCGTTAACAATGTGGTAATTTTTTAAGTTCCAGTACACTTTTAAGTGAATGGTAGTAGTTTAGTCCAGTCTTCCTAAAAGAGTTCAGCTTTAATTGCCACATGAGTTCACGTTTCTCCAGCATATTCAAGACGTCTCCTTCAAAATCACACATGTCTATGCGATCCAGTATTTAGAACTTAAAACTGATGTGTCTTTTATGAAAAGCAAGGTGTTTGGTTAGTGCATTATTTTTATATCCCGAGTGAATTTCTGACAGATGACATGAAATCCTACGCTTGAGTTTATTTACAGTCTTGGCCACATAAAATGCATCAAATTCATTGCACTGTGCCCTGTAAATTACTTTTGTATTGTCACAGTCACCCCCTGCACTGGTCTTAATGATTTTTTTTAAATAAAGGCAATAAAAACTATCACCTTTCCGTATAAATATACAAAATGTACAATTATCTTCACATCTTTTAGTGTTTTTCTCTCATATAGTCTAGATTTAAATCCAACAAAACTTTTAATGTTCCTGGCCTTCCTGTAATCAAAAGATGGGGCTTCACCTAAGATGTTAATCAGAAAAGGATTTCCTGTGACAATGGCCCAGTTTTCTTCAATAACATTTCTGATACTGTGATAATCCAAAGTGTAGGTCAGGATGCAACTATTTTTGCATTTGTTATTCTCTGTGGAATTTCTTAACATTATCCTACTGGGAGGGTTGAGTGAAGGTGCTTCAGTCCTTTGCAGTTCTATAACTGGTTCCAAGATGTTTTTTAACATCTGACTTTCATAGCCTCTCATTAGAAAACCATTCTCTAAGTTGTTCAAGTTTCTTAAAAATGGTTCCATCTCTGTGGTAATTCTAGCTAATCTATAGCCTCAGGACTTCACCACATTATATTTGTTTTTTGCAGGATGCAGATTTTTAGTGTGGAGTAGTAAATTGTCTTGGATAAAATCACAGCCTTAATAATCTGATTAAATAAGATTACCACATCATTATTCATTTTATTTAAAGTACTTAAGGGTTATATAATTATGTAGGGTTGCCACCTTTTCAAATACCCAAAGTGGGACATTTTTTGTAGAAATGTCAGATTTTGCAGGACAAAATATAGAACTTCACTTTTTTGCCAAAATAAAAGCTTATTCTTCTAACATTTAGTTGCTTATGCTATTTCATATAACATTTAGGCATTTCAGATAAAAAAATAACTGTTTTATGCAACTATTAAAGAAAACTTAGAAATATTTTTGTCATAAAATGTCAGGACATTTGCCATTATTTGATTTTTTTCGCAGGACAAAACTGCCCAAAGAGGGACTGTCCCTCTCAAAGTGGGACAGGTGGTAACCCTATAATTATGACAGCTACTAAGTAGGGCTGGACCAGCTCGAATGTCACACTGATGGGGGAAGGGATGTGAATTTAACATGTGTACCAATAACACTTTGTTTTACAGCACAATAAACCACTCCCTTGCCTGATAAAAAGTATATATATATATATATATATATATATATATATATATATATATATATATATATATATATAGTTAGAAAGCTTGTGAGGAAACTATTATTCCGTTATTTTTGTTTTACTTGAATCGCTTGTCTGTGCACTTAGTAAAGGATTTTCGACTGGAAACAGACTGTCTATCCTACTAGGATTACTTATGAATACTTAGTAATTCTGTATAATTTGCAAATTATATATATTTTTTATTATTATTTTTTAACTCAGGACGAATTTAAGTTTGCTGCTTCTACTACCATTATCTGATCTGATTAATATATAATGATTAACTGTTTAGAGAGAGAGAGAGAGAGAGATGGATTGAAAATCTTCCACACAGAGAAGTTTCTTACACTGTATATGAATGAAGTTTTGTGATACTTTCTTTAGGAATTTAACTCCCTGGCCCTTGTGTCATATCACCTAATACATTTTTCCCTCCAGAAAATGTATATATAGCAAGGCATTTTTATATTTTTTTGTTCACTCCTACTGAGATCATAAATCTGGGAGGATTCATTTTTCTTTTATAATGCATTTATAAACGAGCAATATTTGACACCTAGACTGTCACTGTTAGACTGAAGAAATGTGATATCCAAGACAGAAACAGAGATGAATAAATAATGGTTCTTGCAGTTTTTTTTTCACAAATTAAGCACTGGCTTGCAGCTGGAGAAGAAAATGTTTATTACAGTGCACAAACAATAAAACATAGTGTCACTGTAAGAAAGTTTCAGTGCCCACATTACAGCAAGGAGACATCAACAGGTGTTTCCTACTGATGCCTCTAGGTGTCAAATATTGCTCGTTTATAATTGCATTAATAATTCCAAAACCATGCTACATGCAATGTTTTAAAATATTTCATCTTAAGCTTACACAATGACAAACACTACTATATCAATATTTGACCTCTGCCTAGTGCTGATAAAGAGCTATTAATTGTTGAATGTACAATATTTATTTATAGTATCATACATTTCATATTTTTCTAAATATCCCAACAACCAAGTAACACAGACAGAACTCCTTAGCCTCATATGAAAGCTCTCAGGTAGATGAATAAAATGCTGCTAACAGTATGTGTGTAACGTGAGTGGTTGCTGGGATGTCATAAGTTGTTTACAAAATATTACAAACTTAATGGTGTTTACTTTGACATATAAAATCCAGCTTAAGACCTAGACTTACCTGTATAAAATAGTTTGTGCTGAAGAGTTTGACATTTGCACTGCTTTAAGTAGCCACTATGGTTCCAGAGAAATGCAAGGACATAACTTGGTTTTATCAAAATTATAGGCTCTGCCGGAGGGAGATTCCACTGCAAAGTTTCAGAGCTACACTAGGGAGAACGAGAGAACAATTTGGAGTACTGCTATTCTAATGAAATGCAAAAAGCTTGCATGAGAAGGTAGAGCATTCTAAACTCTTGTTTTAAGGACTGTGTGCATTGTGAGAAACACAAAACATAGATAGAAAGCATAATCATGTCTCTCTATCTGCCCCTATTAAGTAATTTTTGGAAATTATAATTAGCAACAATCATTTGTAATACTGTAAGGACATTAACACAGCACAGATTACCAAGACAAGACAAAATGTTTATTTTTTTCAGTTTCTAGCTATAAGCTAAGTTTAGCAAGGTAGAACCCTCATTAAAAACATATTGGCTGAATTAAAGTTAGTAGATCTGTAACTCCTGCCAGCTCAAATGATTATGTGTGGGATCAATACATGCAGAGGAGGAATGAGGTTTAAAAGAAGGCAGGATTTGAATGGGCAAGGTAATGGTTGACTAAATGATTGGATATGTAAAAAGTGATGTATAATGTTTGCAGCTACAGTTGTGTCAGCACAGTTTGGAATGCATTATGTTTGCAACTGACATTGTGTCACTATGGTTCATTGTCATTTATATAAATGTAACATGGCTCAATATCTAAGAGTTTCTATCATTGTTGCCTGACGTGGAATACTTCTAAAACCATCTGACGTACAAAACTGATATAAGTATATTTTTTGGGTCTATATCAGAACATCGAATGATTAAAATCGTGAATGCTCTAAAGTGCGAAAATGCCTGACCTTGAACTCATTATTGTGGGGGGATGTACCCCCCCACACCTCCCACTAAATATATATTCCAACTCCAAGATCACACTACAGTAAGGAAAGGGCAAATATTCCAGTCTTCACTGTACTGCATTCTCAAAAAAGCACTTCGAGGTCAAGCATTTTCACTCTTTAGAGCGTTCTCGATTTTAATCATTCGATGTTCTGATATAGACCCTATTTTTGCACTTGCTATAACTGTTTCAGTGATATTTAATAATTCTGTACTTAGTGTTGCAAAGTTTGTGTGTTAAACTGGTGTCTGGTTTACTTCTGAACACTTACTCTGGTTGGCTCCATTTGATTTTCCCTCTCACCAGCCCTACGGTTGTTGTGTTCTTAGAGCTTGGTGGCTTTGCTTTGTCCACCTCTTATTATAAATTTGTTATTGGACACTCCTCCCAGTCCCATCACATCAGCTCTTTCTACTGAGTACAGTGAGATACTTTGGGAAGATCTACCTCTTAGCTCTTAACCTTGAATTATCTTCTGTTTCCTCCCTTTCTACACTCGATTTTGCTGCTTTTACTGCATTTTACTGTGCCGTTTCCTACTTTAATATTTTATTTTGCTTTTCCTGCTGTTCTTATGTGTTGCATTTATACCGTTTCTTTTATTACTGCTTGTTAGCAGCCTGATTACATTGGGAACATTGTCCTACCGAATTGCTGCTTTATACTGTTTTTTTACTGTCATGGCTGTGATTTTACGCACTTTAAATTTCAAATACCTCTGTGCTTAGCATAGACTAAATTCAATCTTACAGAATCTAGACTGCATTGTATCATTTGAGCACTAAAACTAGCTCTTCACTGAGATAGTGAAAGATCTGAGGCATCTGTTGCTTCCAACTAACTATAAGTGCCTGCTTCTGCTCCTATATTGCACTTTAAATTTGTATTTGCATTCTACTGTCTGTTTCAATTGTCACAACTGTTTTTGGCCACATTTTACTGCATACTTTATTTATTTGACTGTAGCATAGCCCAGGTCTAGGCTCGCTGTTTCTGGGACTATTTTAAGGTTGCCACCTTTTCAAATGCCCAAAGTGGGACATTTTTTGGATAAAGGTTAGATTTTGCAGGATAAAACATATCCACGGCAAGTACAAAGGACAGAACTTCACTTTCTTGCCTAAATAAAAGCTTATTCTTGTAGCATTTAGTTGCTTATTCTGTTTCTTATAAAATGTAGGTGTTTAGGATACAAAATAACCATTTTATGCAACTATTAAAGAAAAAATAGGAATAATTTTGTCCTAAAATCTCAGGACATTTGCCATTTTTTCAATTTTTTTGCAGGACACAACTGCCCAAAGAGGGACTGTCCCTTGCAAAGTGGAACAGGTGGTAACCCTAGTCTATTTTGTAAACTCTGAGCATCAAATTCAAGTCCTTTTTGTTGGAAAAGGGCTTTCTCCACCCTTGTGGGAGGAGAGTGCTGTCTGGGGCCCATCTAATCAAGGGTGATTGGACTAGAGCTTACTTGCTAGTTTGAGTTAAAAAGTTTATTTCTTGTTTTACATAAGCCATGCATCTGTGCTTATTGTGTGTTGTGCACCATTGTGCACTGCCGTGTAGCGGTGGTTACTGTTGGTGGTTATAGTAGCAAATGCTTTGTTTGTTAAATTTTCCCTTAACACTTTGCTTGTAGTCCTCCAGTGGTTTTTTACAGGTCAGCTCAACTGTCAGGTAGAACACTAAGCCTAACCTCAAGGGTTCCAACACACCTCTCACCCACTAGCCATTCCTAAGTGCGACCCCTCTTCCCACCATATAAATTTACCTAACACTATAGATGTACAATTTCCTATAGTTTCTCCAGCCAGCTTGGTTGACATGGGCATCTTGAGACAGTGTTCACTGACAACCCGCTACTTATAGACTACACAAACTCAACATGTGAGAGACGCAATTATATTACGAACCTTGAATCCATGCTCTCTCATACACCAGTCAGTACATATGACAATGAGCAGGTCATCAGCATGAACACCTCACCTCCTACTCCACCCAAACCCACATCCCTACATAGGTAGAGGTACTCACCAGAAACATACCTAAACACCAGAGACCTCCCAAACACAAACACAAGCATGCTACACATAATACTTCCATTGCAGAACACAATACACATAACAGCTCACGTACCAGTGTCTCACCTGTCAAGCCCTTAAGGCAAAACACAAAACCAAACATATTAGTCATAGGTGATTCTATCATGAGACACACAGATGTCCCTCTCACCAGGCTGGATAAAGGGAAGGTCACGGTCAGCTGTCGGTCAGGTGCCAGTATCTGCCATATCACACATGCACTCAAGTCTCTCAACAACAGGTACTGTTATGACTCTGTCATAGTCCATATTGGTGTGAATGACTTGAGATGTACCTCTCTGCACTGCATGAAGAGAGACATGACTGAGCTCTCAGACTATGTGTCTCAGGCTGGTATGGCCCTAGTCTTAAACAGCATTTTACCTTCACCTAGGATGATGCCTCAGTACAAACAGAAAATGATTGACTTCAATAATTAGCTTAGCTTCTGGTATCATTCCAAGGGGATACAGTATCTGTCAGCCTGGGAATGACATGATCGACAGACCTTGATGTTTTGCCAGAGATGGTCTTCATCTGTCACCCCTGGGATTTCAGCTACTGCTCTTGTCACCCCCATAGTGCCTTTTTAGGCAGTGTCTCAAGGACAAAATTCCTGATGTAAGAATTCCATCTAAGAACCACCTGAAGGTTTTGCTGCTAAACGCTAGGAGTCTTAACACAAAACTGCATTCACTGGATGCAGTCCTCAACTTGGAAGACATAGGTATTAGTGCAGTCACAGAGACCTGATTCAAGGCTCTGGAGAGTACTCCAACCACATTGGGCTACACCTTCTTCCACATATTCAGACCACAAATTGAAGCTGTGAAAACTAAAGGAGGCGTTGTATCAATATTCATTAAAGATAAATATACCTCCAGATTGGTTAGACAGCATGACTCACTGGAGATACTGCAGGTGCAATTAACTGTTGGTAGGACACCTTTTCAAGTCATTGTCAGCTACAGGACCCACTCCATGATCCAAGACACCCACTCTTCCTATTTGGATCTACTTGAGTCTATCACGATACATCCGAACACCATGATTTTGGGTGACTTTAACTACCCATTCATTGACTGGGAAAATTACTCATGTGGAAACTCACTTGCCCCCACAAGGAGTGCCAACATCAGAGATCTGGTGCTTACTATTATGGAGGACCACTGTAACATCCCCATTGTGAGGTCTTCCCTAGTGAGACCTGACCATAAAGCAGTCTCATTCAAAGCTACTATCACACCTGACCCACTGTAGCACAAACTAAACTAAAAAAACCTTCTCCAAAGCATATGATATAAATAGCTTTGCTGCACCTGCTCCCTCATATGGAACTGGAAACTATGCTGAGTTCTATACAAATGCTTTATACAAACACCTGAACAACTGCATTGACTCAGCTGTACCTGATAGGACCAAAATAAGCTCCACAAGGAAGAGCAAGCCTGTGTGGTGGACAACTGCCATTAACAGGCTCTACAATAAGAAGCAGACTTTGCTATCTAAGTGCAAGATGAAGCATGCCCTAAACTGGAAACAGTCTCTCCTCAGTTAAACAAGGAAATAAGACTCTTTGTGAAGTTCTCCAAAGCTAACTATAAATCCAAATTATCTTCCTCAACTACGTACAGCCATAAGGCATTCTTTAGTTACATCTGTAACCTAAAAGGAAAGGCTCAGATTTGTGCCAAACTGGTAGTTAATGATATCACATATACTGAGCCTGTGGACATTGCTAACCTGTTAGCCAACAGGTTCTGTGAAAACTTCACTCCCCTTTCTCCACCACACTTACCCCAAGACATCCATACCACCTGTCCTCTACCCTGTATCTCTAAAGAGCAGGTCGTGAACACCCAGTCTAAGGTCAAAAACACACCAACCATGGGACCTGATAACATCCCAGGCTGTGTCATACATGGGCTCAAACAAGAATTAGCAACATCATTGGGTACTCTTTTCAATCATAGCCTATGCACTGGCTTCATCCCAGCTGAATGGAAAAAAGGTCACCTTTATCCCCTTGTACAAAGGTAGTGCTTCTACTAACCCTAGGACCTGTATATGTATTAGCCTGATTAACCTTATCTGCAAGGCCACGGAGAGAATCATCATGGACCTTATCAACAAATACATTGGTAATCTCCAAACACTTGATCTTACTCAATTTGGATTTGTCAAAGGGAGAACATGCCTGTTAAACCTAGCAGACTTCTCTGAGACAGTCAACAAGTTCCTTGATGAGAAGAAATCTGTGCAGACAGTCTACCTAGACCTAGCCAAGGCTTTTGACACTATTGTCTACTCAAGCATATTAACAAACTCACCCAGCTAGGTATCAACCCGTATATCATTATATGGGTCACCAACTGGCTCATTGATAGAACTCATATAGACAAAATAGGGGAATCCACCTCCAACAGCAGACCTGTAACAAGTGGTGTTTTACAGGGATCAATCCTGGGACCTCGACTGTTTGGAATCTATTTCTCTGAAGTGCAAGATAAAACTAAAGGTCTGTGGCTGACAAAGTTTGCTGATGACTGCAAACTAGGAGCAGTCATAAAATCTCCAAATTATGTCGACATCTTACAAGAGGGTCTTAAAAAAATGACTGGTGCCAAAGTCATGGCCTTAGATATAATGCATAAAATGTATTATCATCCCTTTCAGTAAGAGCATGTTCCTGCTAACTACCACATGAATAGCAACAACCTAAGGATGCACTCACTGGTGAGAGACCTGGGCACACAGGTTGACAACAACCTTAACTTTGGTCACTATGTCTCCATAGTGGTAAGAAGGGCATTCTATATTGCTCATCTCATAAGTAAGGGAATTGCCTCCAGAAAAAAAGAAGTTATAACCTCCCTGTACTCTTTCCCCATCAGGCCAATAATTGAGTACAATGCCCCTTTTGGTATGTACCTTTCCAAGCACCTTCAGCAATTGGAGACCACAAGGTTCCTCACAAGGAAAATTCAAGGTCTTCAGCATCTGTCTTATGAGGATCATCTGAAATCATTGTCACTTTATTCTGTTTCATTAAAACTACTCAGAGGTGATCTCTGCCTTGCATATAAGTTTGATCCTGTTTTATTGGAAATGCTGCATATCTGTAAGTCAAATGGTACAAGGGTTACTCGTTCTAATGGCCTTAACATATTTGACATTAATAGAACCTGCTGGAGGGACAGATTTGTCTCCCAGAGGTTTCCACACCTTTGGAACAGATGCCCAGTTCATATCAGGCAGAGTACTTCATTGGCCCTGTTCAAATGTAATCTGGACGATTGGATAGGTAACCGCAAATTCACCCCAGGGATTCCACCTATGTCTCTCTTGGACAGAGGTGACAGGTGCTGATCGTGGAAAAAAGGGTAAAACTTGCCTAGGGTTGTAAAAGCCATAGTGTTATTAGCCTAGTAACCTCCTATGATCCTATACATGATAATTTAATAAAGATGCTTCTTGTGTTTTTTTTAAAAAAGAAATTATTTATGCTGGAAATCAAAGTCATCAAGACTAATCAGCTAAACAATGTTTTAATGCATGTGGATGGTCTCCAACAACATGGAAGAAAGGAAAATCAGACATCAAGTGACAATTTTGTGATGCATTCAGACTACAAAATGGACTTTGTGCATCACTTAATATCTGCCGTTTTGCTGCAATAGTCTAAAAATGTGGAATAACTGAAAGCATTTATAGGTTAGCCTCATTTTGTAGAAAATGAGGAACTTAACTACAGTCGATCCTGGTTCAGTCTGGGGCATATGTATGCAAAGAGCTGATACAGCAGCATTCTTGGTTGAGGTAAACTGTTCAGTAATCAGTTCTGTATATTTGTGAATAACGGCTTTGGAATGGCGACTACCTTTACTTGCACACATTTTTTTTCTTTTGTAGTCATGCAGTTTGTAGGCAGGCTGGATTTTACACTTGAACTTTGATATTACTTTGTTCTTTTGTATTAGCATGTTACACAAGTTACTTACTGGATATTAGAATTTTAAAATATCTGGGTATTAAATAGTATGGTAAACATTAAGCACTTGAAGTAACGAATATGATTTTAACTGTGCTTTATTTATTTTTTTATCTATCATTTACAAATAAAAATATTTTATTTTTTTATAATAAAATCTGACGTTATTTTCATTTATTCCTCAACTGATGGGTCACTGATCCAACTCGGCTACTTTTACCACACTCACGGACCCAGTTCTCAAGTTCCTCCCTTTACCCATAATGCCACATTCTCCTGGTATATCTCCAGATTTTGTTTACAAACCACATTGTTTGGATGTGGATTTCTGCTCTCTAGCTACAGAGGTTAACCAGATATTGTTATATCATTTTTGTGGGCAATTTGTATCTACTCTCTTCCTATTACCTTTATACAAAACTTGCTTGATTTTCAAATCCATTATCTTTCCTTTATGTCTCCTTCTTGTTAGGGCGCTGCCCACATAGATGTTGGCTGTTTCATTTGTTCGGGATTCAACTCTCATGCTTTAAGTGATAGGAGGAATAAGTTGTTTTTAAAAGGCTCACTAACGTCTACTATTGTTTCTGCCTTAGCTGGGGCTCAGAGCCCATTTAGTGTATCTGACAAAGGGAAGCCTGGCTCGGTTCTAAAAGAAAGAGTCCAGAAATGGTCCCCTGACCGTTCTTCACTTTCAGCTCCAAGTCATGAGCCTCCAGCTAAAGTTTCCAAGAAATCAGATCTGACACCTTCTTTGGATCCCACTACATCGAGCTTTATGTCTCCTTGGATACTCTGGATCCAATATCTCCTTGGCTCCATTTGACCCTCTTGCAGCAACACTTAGAAAATCTTTCAGGCCACCTTCCACTACTTCCTCCCTTAGTTCTTCTAGGAGCTAATCAGAGGTAGAGGTGGTTAGGATGATGAAGTTTCTCAGGGTTCAAATCCAGATTGGGGTGATTCTCACTCTGTCTCTTATCTGACCCATGACCCTGCTCTCCTTTCAACATCACATCACATATCTCCTTCTACGATCTGACCATTGGTTTCAGAGACCTCAGATCCAAGATCTTAGAGGATGTCTTTCTCATATCTGAAGCTTGGCCATTCATCTACTTCAACTATGCCCCTGAGTCAACTAGTCCTGACCTTTTTCAAAGCAGGATGACTCTCAGAGTTGAAGCATTGGGGCCAGCTCTGGGGATTAGGATTACATCCAAAGCTGTCAGAGCCATCCTTGCCTCTCAGCACCTCACTGTTGTATAGCTCGGCTCTGACTCCCTCCTTGAGGCAAGAATCTATGGGGGGCCAGAGCTTGGTGCTGGTGTGACCCTCCGCTGTTTCTCCTGGGCTGTCTGCCTTTGAGATTGTGGAGAGGACTTTCTCTATACTCAGAAAAAGAGGACATTCCTACCCCCTTAGATCACATATTTTTACCACCTTCAGGTCTTTGCTCTGAGCCTTGTTCTTTTATCCCACTGGGACAGTCACACATTCAAGTCTCCAGTCAGTCCCTCAAGACTATCATTTCCAATACCTCACCAGACCATTCCACTGATCAATTCCCTAGGAACAGAACATGCAAAGAGAAGCACCTAGATTCCCCTTAAGAATCTGTCATCAAAGACACAGACTTCAATGAGGGGGAGGAGAACTCCACCTAATGATGAGTCCTTTGGAGAGATCCTGGAACTTCTTAAAGAGAGAGTTGAATTTTTTTTCTGATACCCTCTCCCAGGAGTCGGTATTTCTGGAGGCTTTAGGCACTGGTCTGGCTATGTCTTGGGTGGTCCTTCCAGCTGATGAGTTGATCAGTCTTATCTCACGCTGAGCATGGAAGGAACCCAATTCAATGGAACCCAAACCTGAGGCCAGCCAAGTTTTTAGCTCCTCCTAAAGATTAAGCCCACTGAAGCAAGGGAATCCCTACAAAAACCACAGTGTTGGCAGCAGCTTGCAGAACATAGCTAATCTTTCCATCACCCTAATAGAGAGTTCAGAGCCTTGGACAGATTTGGTAAGCACATGTATGCATCAAGTGACCTTTGCCCTTCAGTCACTGAACTATTTGACACATTTCACCATACCACAAAGGGATTTGACCAAGTAGCTTTCCAAATCTCTTTCAGAGTCCATGTCTTTAGAGGACCAGAAGAAAGTTTCTTCACAACTGGCCACCCTACAATCCATCTGCAGTGTGTCCATAAGGTTTGTCTTTCATGCATCTGTGGGTACCTTCAGTGTGGCAGGTTCAGACATTGCAGTCAGGAAGTATGGCTGAATGCTCCTGTGTGATTTTGTGGAGCCATTCAAGTCTTTGTTCATCAGTGCTACTTTTGATAGATCATCTTTGTTCAGCTCCAAAGTTAAGGAAACAGTCTCCAGAAGTGAGCAAGATGGAGAGACCCTGTTTGCCACTGGGATCTGTTTTTCTACCCCCTCAGAGATCCAACTTCAGGAACCAGCAAGGTAGTAAAATTATGTGGTTTTGCAAGTCTCAAAGAGGCTTTTAAGGAATCACAAGGAGATAGTTCTTCCTGGGGCAGAGGTGGGAACTCTAATGGAAGACACCATCCTCATGGCAGAGGTAGCCTGGAGAACAAAGGCTTCAGAGACACCTCTGAAAAACCCTACCAGCACTCCTGAAGGATTATCTGAGTGCTGCACTTTGGAGGCAGTTGGGAGCATTTATCTCTGCACCCAAAAGCCTGGACAGCCATCACAAAAGATACTTTGGTTCAGAAAATTATATCCAGAGATTATTTTATACCATTTTCCCAAATTCCTCCAAAAGAAACAAAATGCTTTTTTCTATAATACAATTTTCTACAGGCTGTCTTTACAAATAATTTTACAGTACCTAAATCACTAATCCTCTTCAATACCCCCATACCAAAATCTGTTAAAAAGGTTAAACTTCCCTTATTATGGTCAATTCTAGCAGTGGCTAGAAAGATTATAACTAGAAATTGGATATCAGATACCCCTCCTTCTTTTAATGAGTTTAAAAATGTTTTGATAGAGGTATGTCAAATGGTCAAAAGAACTTCTAGGAAAACAACCAGCTATAATATGTGGGATACTTTACAAAGTTTGTTAAATAAAGACTTGGAACCTTTATAATGTATCATAGTTATGTTAGATTATGTATTTAACTGTGGATGTCTTTGTAAATACTTTAGTTGTTTTATGAATGTTAAAATTTCTTATCTGTTAACTGCTTCTATAAATTACTATGTTTTACTGATTGTATGTTAAAATCAATAAACATGCTTAAAAAAAAAGGAATGTTATTTCCCATTACTGGCACATTTTGAAGGGAGATAATTTTTTTGTTAATTATGTACCAGATATATGCAGGTTTAGTTTATATAAGGGCTGTATGGTTGGTTATTTTTTTCTTTGGTATAGGCAACCGATTATGAAACCATTGAGGATGAATGCAAATACACTTGGGGGAATGTTATCCATGTCATAATTGTTCACATTGTAATAGAGTATGTAAAACAAAATATTTTACATCTATTAATACTTTTACGACTTTTAAAATTAGGCATCTTATCACCTGCACAACCAAATGGGTGATATACATGGCTGTTTGCTCCTGCAGTATATTCTATATGGATCCAACAAGCAGACCATGAAAAAACAGATTTTCATTACACACAAGTGATATTAATTGTAAAAGAGAAAGGATCCCATTGTACAAACATTTATTAAAACATAATACAGCTGTCTTTACCTTCATTGGTTTTGATCAGTTGATTAGCTGATTACAGAAGGTTTACCCAAAAGTGATTGGATGGGAAATAGGAAATTCACCCCGGGGATCACCTTTGTGGCTCTGCTCGACAGGGGCACGGGAAAATAATTTTCTTGGGTGGTGAAAGCCAGGGTACCTTTTTGGCTAGGCTTGTACAAGCCCTAGGGCCGATAGCCTAGTACCTACCTATGTACCTACCTATGAACCTATTTCCCCTGTGATACACCCAGTCACAGGGAAGCAGCAGCCTTGGAAATAGAAAAGCTGCTAAAAAAGAGGACTAGATATGCTTGATAGATCTTCAAGATGCATACTACCATATCAGAATGAACAGGTGCTCCAGAAGATACCTGCTTTTCTGGCTGGGAGTCAGCTATTACCAGTTCAGAGAACTGCAGTTTGTTCTCATCACAGTCCCCAGGGTGTTCACCCAATGCATGGTGGTGATAGTGGTCACTTAAGACTACTAAGATTTTATTTGTTTCCATACCTAGATGAGCAGCTCCTGACCGCCCCATCCAGGCATCTATTTATTCAAGCAAGGGACTACTTGCTCCAGTTATGTCATCAATTGGGCATCTCAGTCAATTACACCAAATCACAGCTTACTTCTACCCAGACACTGGAGTCAATAGGAGCTTATGTGGACATGATCAACCATATAGCTTTGCTACCTCTAACAAGAGTTTGTACTCTCAGGTCTCGTGCCATAAAACTAATCTATTTATCTTATTCTATAGCAAGACTAGCCTTCCAAGCATTAGGGTTGATGTCAGCAGCAATAACTCTAGTTCTGTTATCCCATTTCCATATGCATGTCCTACAATGGACTCTTTCCATACAGTGGTCTATTCTTCAGCATCCTGTAAGCACCTCTGTCAAGATTTCCAAAGTTTATAAGGAATATCTTCTTTGGTAGCTTCATTCAGACAGAGTTTCTCAAGGTTGCCCCTTTGTTCTCCCACAGGCAATAGCTATAGTCACCATCCTCCCAAATTGGATAGGGGGGCATTTTTTGGGAAGAACAGTCCAAGATCTATGGTTCCTGGCAGAAGCCAGTTTGCGCATCAATGTCCTGGAGATGAGAGCTGTCCTCCTAGCGTTGAAGGCTTTTTCAAATGTTCTGCCTTAACTCATTCACTCCGGAGCAGCTCAGAAAATGCTGCCTGCTTACTTCCACCATAGAAACAACAGTGCAGTCTGAACCCATGTTCAGATAATCCATTTGTAATGCCATACAGAAAACAAATTATCATAACTCTTTAACCATGATATCTAGACTAAAAATGTAAATGCAAAGGTTGTTCAGCAGACACTGTCCTTTCCAACAGTGTAAATATTGATAGTGCATATCTGAGTTGTTATTAAATATTTGCCAAGGAATGATGATATTGTGCATATTTTTTACTTTTTTGATAAAACAAATCACAGTATCTTGGTGAATGTACCATGTAGACCCATACAATTTGTAATTGATTTGTTTGTATGAATGTCAGCTTTAAAATGATACCTTAACCATTACTGTGTGGTGCTTCAGTGCAGAGATATTCACAGAAATATGATTAATATTATATTTCTCATACTTGATAAATAAACAAACATAATATCTCATCACCTGTAACAGACAGAGACTACATATCAGTGTACAAGTTGTGTGGCTCAATGTCAGCTTCAAAATGATGCATCATTTGTGTGATCCCCATGCTCCCTTGCAAAGATACGTGCATAATAATGAGACGTATTGGAAATGTATAATTGTCATAATCCTACAAGACTAAACAAACTGTGATAGCAGTACATGTGTACACGGCACAGACACAGTTATTTTACCATGTTTTAAGTAGTAATACTGTCTTCAAAAAAAGATATCACTTTGGACATTGACGTGCTGCCTTGCAAAGTTATTTACCAAAATATGAAATAAATCATAATTTCCATAACCTAAGTCCTAAACAAACTCTGATATCTGTACAAGTGCTCTAGGTTGCACTGCATCTGAAGTGTTTGTATGTTTTAGCTGCTTTTCTGTATATATAGACTTCTCTGTATATGTAGAATAGCTACTTATTCTTAGGTTCATAGGTTCATAGGTTCATACTAGGCTATCTGCCCGAGGGCATTTATAAGCCTAGCCCATAGTTTTGTGGCTTACGCCACCCCTTTAGTTTGGAGAAACTATGCCCATTATTTTGCTGTGCCTCTGTCGAGCAGTGACACTGAGGTAACCCCTGGGGTGTATCTGCGATCTCCCATCCATTGGTCAAGATTCCTCTTGAACAAGGCCAGCGAGGTGCTCTGCCTCACATAAACTGGGATTTTGTTCCACAGCATAGGGAGTCTTTGAGTGATGAATCTATCCCTCCAGCACGTCCTATTAATAACTGTGTCGAGGTTTAAGTCTCCCACCCTTGTGGCTCTGAGGGATCTAGATTTTTTGAGATGAAGCATGTTCATCAAATCTGGGTTTGACATGGCCTTGTATGTCAGGCATAGGTCACCTCTGAGCAAGCGGTAAGCAACTGAATATAACTGGAGTTCTTTCAGTCGGGCAGCATAAGACAGATTTTTGAGACCCTTTATCCTTTTGGTGATTAACTTTTGTGGCCTCTCCAGCTGCTGCAAGTGTCGGGTCAGATACATTCCGAATGGGGCATTGTACTCGATCATTGGTCTGATGAGTGATGAGTATAGGGAGACTATGACTTCCCTTGATCTAGATGTGAATCCCTTCATGATAAGGTGGGCAATGTAGAAGGTCTTCCTAACTACTTTAGCAATATGAGTGTCGAATGAAAGGCTAATGTCAACCTGGGTTCCCAGGTCCCTAATAACTTCTTCTGTGTTCAGGGGATTGCCACCTATATGGTAGCTAGGGGCAACCTTATTTTTCCCGAAGGGTATGACTATGCATTTCTTGGCATTTAACTTTAGGCCATGGCTCTGGCACCAGTTATCCGTTTCTGTGAGACCCTTCTGAAGGATATCTGTGTCGGATGTGTTTTCAACCACGGCCCAGTTTGCAGTCATCTGCAAACTTTGTCAGCCATAACCCTCCTGTGTTTGCTTGTACTTCAGAAACGTAGATGCCAAACAAGAGTGGGCCCAGGACTGAGCCCTGTGGGACACCACTTGTGACAGGCTTTGAGTCTGATATGGCGCCAGCAACTCTGACCCTGTGGGTTCTGTCACTCAGCCAGTTTGCAACCCATCTTGTGATGTATGGGTTTACATTTAAGTTGATGAGTTTTTCAATGATACCCGAGTGAGGTATTGTATCAAAAGCCTTCGCCAGGTCTAGGTAGGCTGTATGGACTGCCTTTCCTCGTCAATGGCCTTGGTGACTGTTTCAAAAGTCAACCAAGTTTAAAAGGCATGATCTGCCTTTGACAAAGCCAAACTGGGTTGGATCCAAAGTCTGCAAGTTCCCTATGTCTTTATTTATGAGATCCATTATGATCCTCTCCATGGCTTTGCAGATAAGGCTTGTCAAGCTAATGGGACGGTAATTTCCAGGGTCGGTGGAGGCACCGCCTTTGTGGAGTGGGACCACAGTCGCTGCGCCACTCCCTGGAATGTATCCGGAGGTGAGACTAAGATTAAACAGCTGTCCTAACTGTGGGTTTAATTCCTCGTTGAGTTCATGGAGCACACAGCCGGGGACACCATCAGGTCCCATAGATGCTGTGTTCTTTGCCTTGGAGAGAGCAGTTCTCACCTGGGCGTTAGAGATGTTTGGAGGGCTACAATCATTTGGTATAGATATCTCTCCTTTAGGGGGGGAGGGGGGTTTGCACTGAACCTGTCAGCCAGTATGTTGGCAATGTCTGTAGGATCAGTAATCTTCACATAATTTTGAACTAATTCTGAGCATATCTGGGAGTTTCCTCCTAGGTTTCTGACATAGCTAAAGAATGCCTTATGGTTGTCTTTAGAGTCCTTAGCTATTTTTTCCCAAAATTAGCTTTGGATGATTTTATGAGAGCTCTTAGCTTTTTACTTATAGTGATCAGCGGTGTCTTACCTTTTAAGGATTTTGCTCTATCTTGTAGTAGCTTTCTCCTTTTGTTGTAGAGTTTGTTTATGGCTGGGGTCCACCAGACTGGACGCTTGCCTTTGGTACAAAGAGTCTTTGTTTTGCTTGGGATTGCCTGATCCATGCAGCCTTGCAGGTGCTGGTAGAAGGCATTTGTAAGTGATTCAGCGGTTTGAGTAATGTTAACCGCCGCTCAGGGGCCTTAAAGGAGACCACACTAGTCTTTAGAAGTGTGAAGTCGGCTTTGAGAAGTTCTTTACTGTGGTCTTTTTCATTTCGGTGGGGGGATGAGGACCTCCAGCGAGATTAGTTTGTGATCAGATCTCACCAGTGAGGGGTATACTTCGGCGTTGAACATTGTGCTCCCATGTTCGTGATGATGAGATCAAGTATGTTTTCTCCTCTTGTGGGATGGTGACTAGTTGTTCCATGGCATTTGAGTTTATGAATTCCAGGAACTTTTGGGCTAGAGTGTTTGGGCTTGAGTAGTGTTCCCAGTCTATATTAGGGTAGTTGAAGTCGCCTAGTATGATGGTGTTCGAGATACATTTATCCCTCCAGTGTTTTCAGGAAGGCCATATGAGGTTCCTGAGTTTGCGAGGGTGGCCTGTAACATGCTACAAATTGCAGAGCAGTCTTGCCTATGGTTAATTGCACCTGGATGGTTTCCGATGCATCGCGATGCCACCAATCTTGAGGTGTGGGTGTCCTTGATGAATATGGATACCCCTCCTCCTTTCTTGGTATTGTCCGGGTTTTGGGGCCGGAACGCATGATATGAGGTAAAACCTGATAGTGCTGGGGTGCTCTCAGGAGCCTTGAACCAGGTTTCTGTCACAGCACAGACATCGATGTTCTCCATACTGAGAAGGGCCTCGAGTGCGTGCATCTTGAGGTTGAGACTTCTGGCATTGAGCAGCATTACCCTTAGTTTTTTTTTTTTTTTGTTTTGTTCTAGGGTGGTAGGTTTAGACTTTGAGCCTTGCCAAAAAAGGCACTATGGGGGTGGCAAGAGCCTTTGCCAAAATCTGGAATCCCAGGGGTGACAAGTGCAAGCCGTCCCTTGTGAAGCAGCGTGGCTTGACCAGCATGTCATCCCAGGCAGACAGACATTGGATCTCCTTTGAATGACACCAGAGTTTAAGCCAATTGTTAAAGCTGATCATCTTATCTCTGTATTGTGGCATCATTCTTGGTGAAGGTAGGATACTGCTCAAGGTCAGGGTCATACCTGCTTGGGCTACATAATCAGAGAGCTCCTCTATGTCTCTTTTCATGTAGTCCAAGGAGGTACGTCTCAGGTCGTTAACACCAGCATGGACAATGATTGAGTCGTACTTGTACCTGCTGTTGAGAGACCTGAGTGCATGCGTTATGTGGCAGATTCTAGCACCCGACAGGCAGCTTACTGTGAACTTCTCCTTACTCAGTCTGGTGAGCGGGACGTCAGTGTGTCTGACTATGGAGTCACCAATGACTAGTGTGTCTGGCATTGTTTTTGGCCTTAGGGGCTGTGACTGCTTGACACTCTGACTGTGTGGTCTATGTGTTGCAGGTGTTGTGTTCTGAGGTGGTAGTTGTTTGGGTGTCTGCTTTGGTGGCCTCTGCTGTTTTGGTAGATTTTTGATCAGAGCCTCGGAGTATATCTTTGTGTGTTTATGTGTATGATTTGAGGTTGTGATGGTATTATGTGAGACTGGGTCTATAGTGTGTGTGGTTACCTTCTCCTCCTGTCTGGTCATGCCAGTCCTATGTTGAGAGAGCTCAGCCTCCAGTTTGGCCGTATAGTTGCATCTCTCGCATGTATTTGTGTTTTGTGGGAGGAGGAGAGGGTTGTCTGTGTACATGAGGCAATTGTAACATTGCCTCAATATTCCCAGGTTCACCAGCTGAGCAGGAGAGGACATTAGCAACTGATCCCTCGACATGCTAGAAGGAATAGACAGAAAACTTAAGAAAAGGTTCTGGGGATGTGGGTGACCGACAAATGGAGTTTGCTTTTCTGGGGTACTTTCTATAACAAGAGTGCTGTATCGAGGTGATAAGTACTGTAGGAGCAAGTGCTTCGCTATACAGATAGAGAATAGTCTACTTGGGAGTCAAGTAGAGATAATTTATAGTTGTAGGATACACTAAATAGAACAGTAGTATACTTTGAGGAAGGTAGTTTTAAGGAAAATTTGAAGAGTGGACTTTAGGTAGCCCTAATAGTTTAAATCTGATTAACCGTGCTGCCCTAGTGTGCAACGGTAGCAGCTCCGTTAAATCGCTAACGCTGCTTTATAGCAGGGGCTGGAAAAACAGGAAATGACCCAAAATGGCCGACAAATTACTAGTTGCTGCTTCTAACCACTCCTCTGAGGGCAAACAAGCAGCTCAGTACTCCCCACTCCCACTGGTGAGTAAAGAAACTACCTCTGGTCACACAAGAAAATGGAGGAACACAGAAACCAAATACAAAGCCCAGGGATCAGCAAAATCTGATCACTGGAACAACTAGCTAGGAAAGTTTAGGAAAGGAGAAATATTTTTGTGTTTGTGTTTTTTGCAAACAGACAGAAAAAATGCAGTAAATGCTTTGTTTTCGACTAAATTGCTATCAAAGGCTGGTACACTTGAGTGTATTAGCCTGTTTGTTACTTTTAAGCAATACTTTAGCCCACAAGTGCAATCAACAATATAAGCTCACAAAACAGGAAAATAAGGTAATAAAACAGTAATATAAGCACAAACAGTAGTCTAAAAGCTCAAAAATCGAAAAATGCAAACTAAAAGTTTAAAAAATACTTATGATCAAGAAAGTTGCTTTTTCTGCTCTCTGCTGGCTTAGGAACTCTGCAGGGGACCACGAGGAGCTATGCCTAGTTATCTAATGCCAGAAAAGCCTGCCAAAGCGTGCTTTATAGCAGGGGGCTGGAAAAAACAGGAAATGACCCAAAATGGCCGATTTAATTACTAGTTGCTGCTTCTAACCACTCCTCTGAGGACAAACAAGCAGCTCAGTACTCCCCACTCCCACTGGTGAGTAAAGAAACTACCTCTGGCCACACAAGAAAATGGAGGAACACAGAAACCAAATACAAAGCCCAGGGATCAGCAAAATCTGATCACTGGAACAACTAGCTAGGAAAGTTTAGGAAAGGAGAAATATTTTTTGTTTTTTTGTTTTTTGCAAACAGACAGAAAAAATGCAGTAAATGCTTTGTTTTCGACTAAATTGCTATCAAAGGCTGGTACACTTGAGTGTATTAGCCTGTTTGTTACTTTTAAGCAATACTTTAGCCCACAAGTGCAATCAACAATATAAGCTCACAAAAACAGGAAAATAAGGTAATAAAACAGTAATATAGGCACAAACAGTAGTCTAAAAGCTCAAAAGATCGAAAATGCAAACTAAAAGTTTACAAAATACTTATGATCAAGAAAGTTGCTTTTTCTGCTCTCTGCTGGCTTAGGAACTCTGCAGGGGACCACGAGGAGCTATGCCTAGTTCTCTAATGCCAGAAAAGCCTGCCAAAGCATGCTTTATAGCAGGGGCTGGAAAAAACAGGAAATGACCCAAAATGGCCGACAAATTACTAGTTGCTGCTTCTAACCACTCCTCTGAGGACAAACAAGCAGCTCAGTACTCCCTCAGTACTCTGCTGTGTTACTTCCTCTTAAATCGTTTTTCAGTTGTGCACTTGCCTTGCTTCATTTAAAAAAAGTTTTAAATTACTAATTTTGTAGAGTTTTAATTGCATTTACTGTCTAGGACTACACATGAAATGTGTTAGCCTTTTCTGTGTTTATTTACTGTATTATTGCATTGTTTAGCCTGTTTCAACAACAAAAGAATACTATTTTGTTTGCTCGTTTCCCACCTTTTCTAGCCAGTACATATCCCAAGCTTTGCTGGTCTCAGGACTTTATTTTCTGTGCTCAGAGCTATCCAGACCTTGCATTGGTGGAGGGAAGTCCTACTGCCTACCAATGGGACTGGTGGGCATTGTTCTGCCTGTCTGATGCTGGAGGAGTAGTTTCCAGCTCTGAAATTGTAATTTTATTGGCCTTTTGGGCTGATTTCTATCCCTTTCAACTTTCTGGATTAAAAATGCATGTGTTTGCACATTTTTCACATTGTGCAGCACTGCGAGGCTACAGTTAAACTATTCCAGGTGCCAGAAAGTCTGCTCTTCAAATTTTCCCTTAAAACTAGCTGGTTTCTCAGTAGTAGCACTAAAATCAGAACCCCTGTGACTAGCACTTGCTCTAGAACCTGCTGGAAAGCACTAGGAAGCCTGAAACAGATACAAGCCCTCAGCTCTCCTTGTCAATAAGGAGAAATTAATCATAGGCACTAAACAGCCTTGCAAAGGTAAGGGAAAACAGGCATGTCCAAGGGTCAGCTTCCGGTGATTTCTCCTGTCAACCTGGTGAATCTGGGCCAGGGTTGCCAGATTTCCAGCCCCCCAGGTAGGGACAAAAAAAAAAAAGAAGGTCTCGCACGGCAGTGAAGACCAAAAAAAAAAAAGGTCTTCATGGCAACAAAAAAAAAAAAAAAAAAGGTCTTCATGGCAAGTTAAAGAACAGTAGCTCAGTAAGCTTCTCGTGTTTAATGCATTGCATTTCCGCATTCAACACAAGTAGCTCTGTGTTTAGCGATTTTTGATTGGCCCGTATACCAGCATATGGCCAATCAAAAATCACTAAACACGGAGCTTCTCGTGTTTAATGCGGAACACAAGAAGTCTGTTTAGTAATTTTGATTGGCCCGTTTGCCAGGTATACGGGACAATAAAAAAAAAACAAACAAAGCGGAGGCTGGCGGGGATTTAAACCAGCAGGGTGGGACTCGGGATCAGGCTGCTGATCTCGGAACAGTCCCGCCCAAATAGGGACATCTGGCAACCCTGATCTGGGCATACTGGGGCAATGCGGCAACTGCCTCATGTACACAGACAATCCTCTCCTCCTACCACCCAACACTACAACCTGCGAGAGATGCACATACATAGCCAAACTGGAAGCAAAGCTCTATCCAGCCAAGATTGTGCTAGACAGTCAAGAGGAGAAGGTTAACACCTGCATCACACCTCAAGCAACTCATAGCCCTTCAAAACCCACACCATCAACACCCACACATACCAACACTAAACCCACATATGCGGAGGCCCTTAACATTAACCTGCCTAAGCAACAAGGACCTCCGAAGCCGAAACGCAAACAAACATCAGTCACAACTAAAGTGACACATAGCCCACAACACCAGTGTGCCACCCAACAACAGCCCCTAAGGCAAGACAATGTACCCAACACTTTAGTCATAGGTGACTCTATAGTCAGGCACACTGATGTCCCACTCACCAGACTGAACAAGGAGAAAATTACAGTCAGCTGCCTGTCAGGTGCCAGGATCCGCCACATAATGCATGCACTCAATCACTCCACAACAAGTACAAATATGACTCTGTCATTGTCCATGCTGGAGTGAATGACATGAGACGTACCTCCCTGGACTACATGAAAAGAGATATGGAAGAGCTTTTGGATCATGTGGCCCAGGCAGGTATGACCCTAGCCCTGAGTAGCATCCTGCCTTCGCCCAGAATGATACCACAGTATAAGGACAAAATGATTGACTTCAACAATTGGCTAAGCTTCTGGTGTCATTCAAAGGGGATCCAGTATTTGTCTGCCTGGGAAGACATGATCGACAAACCACAATGCTTTGCCAGAGATGGTCTGCACCTGTCACCCCTGGGATTCAGGTTACTGGCTAAAGCCCTTGCCACCCCTATAGTGCCTTTTTTAGGCAAGGTTCAAAGGATAAAACCACCACCTTAACAGATAGAAGCAGGCAAAATCTGAAGGTAATGCTACTCAATGCTAAAAGTCTAAACCTCAAAATGCACTCTCTCAAGGCACTCCTAAAAATGGAGAACATTTATATCTGTGCAGTAACTGAGACCTGGTTCAAGGCTCCAGAGAGCACCCCTGCAATACCAGGCTACAATTCTTACCACACTTTTCGGCCACAAAATCAGGACCGAAACACTAAAGGTGGAGGAGTGTCCATATTCACCAAGGATATTCACACCTCCAGGCTAGTTGCCCAACACAATGCATCTGAAATTCTCCAGGTGCAACTAACACTAGGTAAGACTGCAATCCAAATTGTAGCTTGCTACAGATCCCCAACCATGCCCCAAGATTCTCACTACACCTTTCTAAACATACTGGAAAATATTAAGATACAACCAAACACCCTAATACTGGGTGATTTCAACTATCCTGCCATTAATTGGGAAAACTACTTAGGTACCAACTCCTTTTCCCAACGGTTTTTGGAATTCATAAATTCCAGTGCCCTGGATCAACTAATCCATTGTCCCACCAGGGGCTCCAATATCCTAGACCTGGCCATTACCAACATGGGAGATAGATGCTCCACACCAGTGGCCACCCCCTCATTGGTCAGGTCTGACCATAAGCAAATCACCCTTGACATTCACATCCCACCCCCACCCCCCAGTAAGGAAACCTCCTTAAAAAACTTCTCCAAAGCCAACTTCAAGCTACTGAAGTCAGAAGTGGCAAACTTCACAACACCCACGCAGACGGGATCTGGAAGTTCGACTGCAGAATCCTACACTAAGGCACTGTATGAGCACATCCACTCATGCATGAATTGTGCCATCCCAAATAGAACCAAGATGCTCTCCGCCAAAAAAAGGAAGCCAATCTGGTGGTCCCCTGCTATAAACAAACTATACAACAGAAGGAAGAAACTGTTGCAAAATAGAGGAAAATCCCAGGATGCAAAAAACTCCCTCACCAGCCTCAGTAAGAAGCTGAGATCCCTCATAAAATCCTCAAAAGCTAGTTATGAAAATAAAATTGCCAAAGATTCCAAAGACAACCACAAGGCATTCTATAGTTATGTCAAGAATCTAAATGGCAATGTTCAGATCTGCTCTGAGTTACAACAGCATGGCATTAAATATACTGATCCCAAGGATATTGCCAATATCCTGGCAGATCGATTTAGTGCCAACTTCACCCCACTCTCATCCCCTAAAAGGCCTATCTCAATACCAAAAGATTGCCAAATTCCGATAATCACACCCACATAGGTAGAAACCGCACTCTCCAAAGCTAAGAATAAAGCATCCATGGGACCAGATGACATCCCAGGCTGTGTACTACATGGACTACAAAATGAACTGGCACCTCACCTAAGTGTCATGTTTAATCATAGCCTCACCTCAGGCTTTATGCCCACTGAGTGGCGCACAGCTACAGTTATCCCGCTCCACAAGGGAGGATCCACCTTGGATCCCGGGAACTACCGTCTCATCAGTCTGATAAGCCTGATTTGAAAGGGCATGGAACACATTACCATGCAACTTATAAACAAAGAAATTGGCAACCTTCAAACCTGGACCCCACCCAGTTTGGGTTTGTGAAGGGCCGATCTTGTCTCCTGAATCTGATTGACTTCTTCAAATCAGTCTCCAGAGCTGTGGATGAGGGTAAGGCATTCCAGACAGCCTATCTGGACCTCACCAAGGCCTTTGACACCATCCCCCACTCTGGAATCATAGATAAACTTACTAAGCTGGGCATAAATCCCTACGTCACTCGATGTATTGCTAACTGGCTTACTGATAGAACCCACACTGTAAATGTAGCCGACTCCAAATCCAGCTCCAGACAAGTGACAAGTGGAGTACCTCAGGGTTCAGTCCTGGGACCACTCTTGTTTGGCATCTACTTCTCTGAAGTACAGGCCAACATTAAGGGACTCTGGCTAACAAAGTTCGCAGATGACTGCAAACTGGGAGCCATTATTGAATCCCCAAATGATGTGGATATTCTACAAAAGAGCCTTACAGAAAGAGATACTTGGTGCGAGAGCCATGGGCTCAAGCTTAATGCCAAGAAGTGTATAGTTATCCCCTTTGAGAAAAAACATGTACCCGTGAATTACCGCATAGGTGGCAATACACTAAACACCAAACGTGTGATAAGAAACTTAGGTTAACAGTGGTCTCACCTTCGATAACCACATCGCCACAACAGTCAGGAAATCCTTCTATGTGGCACATCTCATCACTAAGGGCTTTTCATCCAGAAAAAAGGAGTTAATTGTTCATAGGTTCATAGGTTCATACTAGGCTATCTGCCCTGGGGCAATTATAAGCCTAGCCCGATTCTGTATGGCTTATGCCACCCCTTGCTTTGAGTATACTGTGCTCTTTTTAAGGTTTAGTTTACTGTGCCTCTGTCTAATAGTGACACGGGAGTAATCCCTGGGACAAACCTACGATCCCCCATCCACCTATCGAGATTCTTCTTGAAGAGATTCAGTGAGGTACTCTGCCTCACATGAACTGGAATTCTATTCCAGAACGAAGGGAGCCTCTGGGTTATGAACCTGTCCCTCCAGCAAGTTCTATTTATTTCTGTGCTGAGGTTCAAGTCCCTCGAGCATGTGGCTCTAAGGGATTTAGATTTACTGAGGTGGAGCATGTCCATTAATTCTGGATTTGACATAGCTTTGTATGTCAGGCATAGATCGCCTCAAAGTAGGCGGTATGCAACTGAGTAGAGCTGGAGTTTTTTTAACCGAGCAGCATATGGCATCTGTATGAGACCCTTGTCCCACTGTACTCATCCCTCATTAGACCCATTATAGAATACAATGCCCCGTTTGGTATGTACCTCACAAGACATCTGCAACAGCTGGAAAGGCCACAGAAATACCTCACTAAAAGAATCACAGGCCTAAAGCAGATGCCATATACTGACCGTCTAAAAAAACTCCAGCTATACTCTGTGGCATATTGTCTACTCAGAGGCGATTTCTGCTTAACATACAAGGCCATGTCAAACCCTGAGCTGTTGGACATGCTCCACTTAAAGAAATCCCAATCCCTCAGAGCCACACGCTCCAGGGATCTAAACCTTGTCATCACAATGAACAAAACATGCTGGAG
This sequence comes from Protopterus annectens, assembly GCF_019279795.1. NCBI lineage: Eukaryota > Metazoa > Chordata > Ceratodontiformes > Protopteridae > Protopterus > Protopterus annectens. The sequence goes on along the minus strand of NC_056750.1, from coordinate 63,386,536 downwards.
GGATAGGTTCCTGACCCAGAGACTCCCCATACTCTGGAATAGACTGCCCATACATATCAAGCAGAGCGCCTCATTGGCCCTCTTCAAATGGAACCTTGATGATTGGATGAGAGATAGGAAATTCACCTCGGGGATCATGTCAGTCGCCCTGCTAGACAGGGGCCTGGAGAAGTAAATATTGTGGGAAGAAATATCCAGGGAATTGTTATGGCTAGGCTTGCATAGGCCCTAGGGCCGATAGCCTAGTACCAACCTATGAACCTATGTATGCAGCATAGTCACAGTTCTTTTACCATGTTGTAACTACTAATACTGTCTTCAAAATGAGGTATTACTTAGCACATTGATATGCTCCGTTGCAAAGTTATTTACCAAAATATGAAAAAAATTATAATTTTCATAACCTTAGTTCTAAAGAAACTGTGATATTTGTACATGTGTATAGGCCACAGGCACAGTTCTTTTACCATGTTGTAAGGACTAACACTGTTTTCAAATGGAGGCATTACCTAGCACAATTACTTGCTCCCTAGCAAAGTTATTTACCAAAATATGAAAAACTTAATAATTTCCATAGCCTAAGTCCTAGACAAACTGTGATATCTGTACATGTGTACTACGTACAGACACAGTTCTTTTATCATGTTTTAAGGACTATCACTGTCTTCAAAATGAAATATGACTTGGCACAAATACATGCTCCCTAGCAAAGTTATTTGCCAAAATATGAAAAAAAAATCATAATTTCCATAGCCAAAGTCCTAAACAAAATATATCTGTACATTTGCCCAGCATACCGACACAGTTCATTTTCCATCCTGTAACTACTCATACTGCCTTCAAAATGAGGTATTACTTACCCTGATGACATGTTCCCTGATAAAGTTATTTAGCAAAATATGAAAATTTCATAATTCTCATAACCATGGTCCCAAACAAACTGTGATATCTGGACGTGTAGGGCATACAGATACAGTTATTTTTATATTTTGCAAGTACTTATACTGTCTTCAAAATGAGCTACTTATCATGCTGACATGTTCCCTGACAAAGTTATTCACCAAATATGAAACAATATCATAATTCTCATAACCAAAGTCCTAAACATAATGTGATATCTGTGCAGGATGGCTATTAACATTCTCTTTTATGTGGCAATCTCCACAAACAGTTCTTACTCAGCATGTTCTCCAACACCCTACCACAGTTGTTTGCCAAACTAAGAAAAATATCATAATTTACATAGCACAATTCATGGGCAGCCACGGTGGTGCAGCGGTTAGCGTTGCCACCTCACAGTAAGAGGTTCTCTGGTTCGATTCTCGGCTGGGGTGCCTTCTGTGCGGAGTCTGCATGTCCTCCCTGTGGTCGCATGGGTTTCCTCCAGGTGCTCCGGTTTCCTCCCACATCACACAGACATTCAGTAGGTGGATTGGACACTCTAAATTGGCCCTAAATGTGAGTGTGTGCATGTGTGTGCCTTCTGTGGAAGGTTGGGCGCCAGGCTGGCAACTCGACACTGTAAAACTCCACTGCCAATCATGAGCAGACAGGTGATCCACTGTGGTGACCCCTAACCAGGAAAAAGCTGAAAGAAGAAGAAGACATAGCACAATTCATAAGGAAATGGTTATCTGCACCTGCGCATAGCATACAGATAGTTCTTTTGCAATCTGAAATGCAGTGTTACTCAGCATGTGAACAAGTTCCCTAGGAGTTCTTTTCCTGTGTCATCAGTAGTGGACAACAGTGTTCATAAAATATAACAAAAGACTTTCTTACCTTACTGGTTCTACTTGGTCTATGGATGTTTTCCATTCATTCTCACTAGCTGCATGTTATCAATATATTGTGCATAACTGTCATCACACCATTGTGAAGGTCAGTCAAGAAGAACACAATTCTATCCTCAATTAGGTGAATGTCATTGCTTCTGAAAAGGTGAACATCTTCTGCAGTGATGCTGTCATGGCAGATTGTTGATCCACCGACTCTGTGCATCAAGCCATGCATGAACCCATTCTGTAAATGTCTAGCCTTGTGCACTGCATGTTGACTGTTTGCTTTTTTCCATATCTGGCAAGGAATTATGTCAGACCACACAAAATCACAATGTGGCCACCACGACTGCAGGTGTTCAAAGATTGTTCTGATTTGAAACCATAGCCTTCCGAGTGGGTGAGTGATGACATCATTCACTCCAATGTGCAGCACAAGAATGTCAGACTCAGGGTAGATGGAACACTTCCCTTCCAACAACTGCAGGAGTCTGCTCCAATGTATACCTCTTCTTGCATTCCAGTACACATTCACACTAGATGTGGGGAAGCGCAAGTTGTAGTGGTTTTCACTTCTGGAGGCATGGCTGGCAGCCCAGTTACTGTAGGAATGGCCACACACCCATGCTCTCACTTGTTGTCCTCCTGCTAGTGAAGCCATGTCAATGTCACAAGGTGGACACACCTGCTCAGGAAAGAAATGCAAACAGGTTACTGATGATGTTGGAGAGGTGTATTTGAAGACTATATATATATGTATGTATATCATATGCATTATCTTGATAGCTCATCCAAATCTTCACTCCTATCCACATGGGCATTATTCTTTTGATAATGTTCATAACTGGTGATGAAAAGGCAGAGGTACATACCTACCACCCTTGACAACACCAAATCACACACAATGAGTGATGCTGCAGAGGTACATATCTGCCCGCTGTGAAAACACCAAATTACACACAATAACTGACAAACAGACACAGAAAGGGCACATGTAAAGAGGAAAAGCAGGGTAAGGACCACCACTCCACTAATAAGCCAAGGACAGGCATGGGGCTTCAGCTGGTGGACGTCTGAAGTGTCCCATAACTGTGCTGGCTGCCCACTCAGACTGCTGATAGCAGCAATGACTCCTGACTGCATGCAATGCCAGCACTCTGCCTTACCTCTGCCTTTTGCATTTATGTGTCCTTTTGGCAATGTCCATAAAGAGTCAAAGGAGGGAGCTACTGTAAAGCCTCTTCCCCTGACCTACATACATTCACTACACTAGAAGGGAGGGAGACTGCTTGGAGAGTGAAAGCGAGACAACATGTGAAAACACTAAGACTGACCCAGGCTTTGTCTTTTTGCATGTGTCCTTTCCGGAAAGGAAACATTGCATCACAGTTTTTTTTAAGTGGAGACTATCCTCTTTACACCTTTTTGCAAGAACTGTTCATTTACAGCACAACAAGCTTTTGTAGTGAAAAGCCTGAGATTGTACCAAGGCTACTCAAACATGAAAGCATTTCTCACTATATTCATTTTAAATGCATGGGACTGATCTGCCAAGATAGACTAGACTAGGCTACTGTAATATCAAATGCGCTTGGAGCATTATGGGCAAGAAATAACTTTCCCCAACACATCATGTCACCCCCATCCATTCACTGTGTGGAAAAATTGGTCCAAACTTGCTGGCAGTACACCAAGTGGAAGGAACACATGGCCATGATAATTCTGTGGTATGCAGACTGCAAAACATTAAATGTTGACGAGTAATCTCTATACCCCCAAATATGAAAACATTCTTATTTCATTCCGTTGCATCTCATACTCTTCTTTCACCCACTACCTTCCTCAGTTTTATCAGCTTCTCTCACTAGCTCTCTCTCTAAATATGCCATAAACCATCTTCACTTCATATTCCAACTCCTGTTTGCATTATACTAACTTTAAGTGCACCTAAATATAATATTACCTTTGAAATATATATTCTTAATATTTCTGTGTTACTGGTAATTTCATATAATTAAAATTGTAGAGATTTCTTGTATTTTTTTTAATTATGGCACTATCATTCTTAAAATGTTTTTGTAACACTCTGGAGCTTTTACCCCAAGGCCTCTGCTAAAAATGGGCTCCCACCCAGTCGGACTTTCCCCAGTAAACACACACCCCAGACAAGTGTCTTTATGCGTCCCATTTTACAACTTAGTTTGCAGATAGTGTGTTTCAGTGTAACAATTTTCAAGCTAAAACCATAATTCTCTAGCATACAATTAGCAGTTACTCTGCACTACATCTAAAACTGAAAAATACTACTGCTTGGGAGACTGTAGAATTAAAAAGTTTATATTTCTATAAAAATATCAGTTACAGGCACTGTTCGTTTCCTCTCTGCAACAAAATGTTCCACTCTATCACCACTGACAGTCTTCAGAAGTTGAACACTCAAGCCTGTTACTTCCAGGATCAAAGACAATGTCAAAAAACACACAAGGACAAAGGCCCCAAAATTAGGAAAACTTTACTATTGCCTCAAGTTGAAAAACCTAGCTAACAAATTAGCAAGCAATGTCTGAAATTAAACTGTAATGTACCAAACTTTTCTAGAAGTCACAAGCCAAAATTTTGAGCTGAAACTAGAGGAACCCATGGGGTGGGGGGTAGTCAGGGACAATTAATACTCCTGAACCCAGTAAATACCTATGGGGGGGCAGACAAGTTATCATATTATCTAACTAGACCTGGCCAATGTTTTTATTGGCACTATCCCAGTCATGCTGGGATTAAAAAAACCCAAGCCCCAACATCAGACTGCAAATTGATTAGTCAACAGATCAAGTTGTTACACTTGCTAGCACTCTAAATGTGAAACTGTAACAAGTGGGTTATCACGTGTCTCAAGAGTATGACCCTATATAATTTAAGTGCAGTTGGTCATGTCAGCCAATGACTGCAAACTGGTAATTGTTATCCAGTCACAGGGATACTACACTCCTCCAACAAGGGCTAGAATATATACATACCCAATGTAATAAAGACTTTAATTAAAGACAAAGACAATGGCATAGCAGTGTTCTGCAAAAAGGGCTGCTCCTATCTCTTATGCTAAGGGGCACTCCTCTTCAGAAGGACCCAGTCATAAGAGACCCATGTGCAATCTCTCTCATTAGAGCGCTCCTGTTACCACCATACAGGCAGGAAATGTTTACATTTAGTCCAGTTGACTTCCAAGGCAATACATTCAAGATTAAAAGAATACTCTTACACTTAGCTGTGCATAAAGTCAAAGTCAAGTATCTCTCTCAACCAGGAAGCCTCCAGCCATTTAATAAAAAAAACAAAAGCCTTACATCATTCAATTACCCTTACAGACCATGCACAATCAACCATTCTCAGCAGCCTTTTGCCTGCTCAGAAATTACTGTTTTGTTTTTCAACAGAGACACCCAATCCTACCCCCAACACACACTCCTACACCATTTCTTTGCAAAAAGCTCTCCAAGCACCAGTACTAGGGATCCATATTACCAACAAAACATGCTTTGGGCTACAAACGATCCATATGTTTTGAGAAAACCTATCAACTGTCTAGATTTTCAACTCATATTTAGGACTGTTCCTTTCAAAATCAGTTTTTCTAGTAAACCAATGAGGACTGGAGTCAGAAAACTACAGACATTTGAATTCCAGACTTCATATCCTTCAGAAAAATGTCACGACAAATTATCTTAGTCTAGGAATTTTCTAAGTTTATAAGAATATTTAGACTCTCATCATACTTTTGTGCCTTAGTCCTCCATATTTTTTTAGACTGATCAGATTTTTTGCATTAAGAAGCTGACATGTATGGCTTCTGAGGTAAACTGCACTGGAAAGCAAAGATTGGAATTTTTGTTTAATGAAATTATACTGGTGGGGGGGGGGGGTGCAAACACTCTTTTATATTGGTCAAAATCTTAAAACATTGTTAAAAATGGAAGCGACCAGGAAGAAACCCTTAACTATCACTACATGGTGAGATTTGGAATCTCATATGTGAGGCAGTCATAGCACACAGGTTCCTCTGTTATAGCACTGCATTGATCATTTTTGGTGGGATAAAATATACTATATCAAACACTGAAACTTGGCAGCAGCTGTCCTTGCACAACAGCCCTGGAAGACATGAGAATGACAAGGGGAAAACAGAAGTTATAAGATTCAACATACTCTGCAGAAACCATGTTTATATTTCCAATACAAAAGCCATTAGAATACAAAAAAAATCATATACCATAAAAGACATGCAGCAATTAAGCACATCGACTGTTCACCTTAGTCTCAGAACTATGAAGAACGTGGATACCTTACTCCTGCACACGTGCTATATTGTGAACCTAAACTACTCAGACATTTGAACGACTTACAGAGAAAGCATAATAGTTAAAAAATATGTTTAATTAATCAGTTCACAAACAATTCCAACAGTATAAGTAAATAACAGTATCCGTAACAAGCTTTTATAACTTTTACTGAAAATAAGACTGTACTTCACGACATAGGGAAACACAAGCAACTACTAAATGCACAATTTCCAGTCACCACAAAGAAAAAATAGCCATTATACATCCATTTCTTACATTATCATAATAATTAAAAAAAAAAAAACCTGTTAAACATGAAGTAAGGCGAGGCATTAGCAATGGGCCTGGCAAGCTCTTCTCTCTCAGGGATAAAGAATATAAAATATCTAGGTCAACTACTAACTGACTCAAAATAACTAAAAGAGGCACCTAGAAAAACATGTACAAACCAAGAATGCTACTAAACAGAGTAAAAAGTTTAAAATAAAACACTACAAAATCACTGCATCACTTTTATGACACTGCTGAAAGCATTATGTGGCACAGAAATCCCAAAGAAAAACAGTAGTTTTTACTCGGTATCTGACTTTTTAGAGCACACCCAATAAAATAAAACATCGCTTACCTGAAAGACAAGAAAAGCAGTTCTTCGGCAAAGAAGTACAGCAGAAGGGGAACGGGAAGTTCTGAGGTAGTTTCTGCAACAGCGATCCTTGCAATCCGTACCCAAATAAAAAAGAGGAATCCAGTAGCAGGTAAAATCGGTAAATATAAGCAAAAAGAAAGGAAATACCTGCTGCTGGACTCACTATTTATTTGGGTATGTTAAAAGAAACTTTGATGGGGGTGGAGGTGTTATTCAAGTGGTGGCTTCGATTGCAGGAATCCGATTGCTTGCCATGATTTGCTTGAGCAACCACTTGAAAGGAGATTTTCTCTTAAAAGTTTAATGTGAGCAGCATAGGAAAACATGCTGAATTGAAACTATATTAGGTAAATAACAAGTTCACTTATGATTTCAGCATGTTTTGCACTAAGCTGATCTACAAACCTACATTATAATTTCATGCATCTGTGGAAGGCACTCGGGGGTAACAGCTTGCAATTTCTATCGTCTCATAGCATGCTCGGATGTAAGCACAGAGGCGCTATGAGATGGTAGTTGGGGTTAATGAGTTAAGGGATGATTGTGATACATACAGATATGTCAGTAGTTTGTTATGTCAACAAACAGGGGGAGGGGACAAGATCTTACCAATTATGTTGAGAGGCAATAAGAGTGTGGCAATGGGTGATCTCTTACAGTTACTTTCTTTTGGCAATACACATACCGGGGAAAACCAATATGCTTGCAGACAGACCAAGCAGGTACATTTTGATGCCTCACAAGTGATCTATCAATCAAAGAATGGCAGAAAAGATTTTTCATCAGTGGGGACTGTCATACTACAATATTTTTGCTCCTTCCCTCAACAAGTTCAGCAGGTTCTTCCACCTGGTCTCTCCACAGGGGAGGTCACTGAGAGATGTTCTTGCACACAGTTGGCCCTTGGGCCTCTTTTATGCTTACCCCTATTACCCCTATCCTGAAATTTCTACAGAAAGCATCCTGTTTGAAGAGCACAATCATCCTCATTGCACCATTTTGACCTTGTCAGGCCTGACTTCACTTCCTTTGGCCTCATCTTCTTTATCAACCTAGGATACTGGATCTATGTCCAGACTTATATCTCACATGACAAGGACACAACATCTGGACATCAATGGCCTCAAGCTGACAGCATGGTTTCTCCAGTTCCCGTGATTGTTAGACACTCCAGGCTTTTTTCCCCAGTTTGACAGATTTTTTTTTATCCTGTCAGAAGCTTTCCACCAGGAAAATTTATAAAAGTAAATGGAAAAGATTTTCAGTCTGAGCCCTTCAGAGAGACCTGTATCCCTTTTCCACCCCAGTCTCAGCAGGTCTCAATTTTTTGGCCTATTATTTCTAATAAGAGGATGAGTTATTGCACTATTAAAGTTCAACTAATGGCCATTTTAAATTTTCACTCAGGAGAGAATTTTTCTTCCTTGGCTTCCTCGGGATTGTGCAAGGCCTTCCTTAACTCATTCCCTCCAGTACAGCTGTTCTGAGTGTGTACCTTTAACTCGCAGTGGACATGGCTTGACCCTTTAAAAAATTGAAGTTATCACCTTACAGTTCTACCAAATACTCATTGACAGAGGTCAAAAATCAATAAAATTGTGTTTGCCATCATGGGTGGCACAGTGGTGCAGCGGTTAACGTTGTCGCCTCACATCAAGAGGTTCTCCGGTTCGATTCTCGGCTGGGGTACCTTCTGTGTGGAGTTTGCATGTTCTCCCTGTGTTCGCGTGGGTTTCCTCCAGGTACTCCAGTTTCCTCCCACATTCCAAAGACATGCATCTGGAGCATTTCTCCCCGGGCCTCTGCTGAAAACAGGCTCTATGGAACCTAGTCGGACTTTCCCGGTCAACAAATGTTAAATAAATAAATAAATAAATAAAAATGTATGCTTCATGATAAAATATTCTGATACCTTGTATGGAGCATGGTTTTGGAATTATTAATGCAAATATGAACAAGCAATATTTGATGCCTAGAAGAGCAGTGGGAGGTAACTGCAGAAATGTCTGGAGGTGCACTCGGCTGTAATGAGTTAAGGGTATCTTTTCAATTAGGCTCCTGGTTAAAGATCCTACAACCCCTTGGGGTTTGACTATTCTGTTACAGGCTCTTACCCAGCCTCCTTTTGAGCCCCGCTAAAATTAACCTTAAGTTCTTATCCTGGAAAACATTTTTCTGGTCACTATAACCTCTGCTAGATGGGTATTTGAACTCAAAGCCCTCTCTGCAAGACCTCCATATTTAATCTTCCATAAGGATTAGGTCTCATTACGTACAAATCCATCTTTTTTTACCTGAGGCGGCTTCCAAATCCAACTTAAATCCAACAAAAGAAAATACATGCTACATCTTCTGGACATACATCATCATCTTGGATTTTATCTGCACAGAATACAGGATTTCAGGAAATCTGACCCCTTGTTTGTATCCTTCTCCAAGAACAAATTTGGTAAAGCAGTTTCTAAAGTGATTCTTGGTAATGGTTAACTAATTTTATATGCTTTGTTTATAAAGAAAGGAACTTAGCTTTACCCAAGTCCCCAAAGCACATTCCATGAGATCTGTAGCCACTTCAATGGCCTTTTAATCAAGATAGTCCATAGATGATATATGTGTAGCTGCCACTTGGTCTAATGCTCATACCTTTATTGCTCATTGCAAGTTAGACATACTATACAAAAATAGGATAGCATTTTGTTCTGCTGCACTCCATAATATCCTTCCATGAGGACCATGCAAGGTTCAGCTAGCTGAGATCTTTGTCCCATCAGTTGAGGAATGAATGAAATGGCACCATCAGATACAAACGTTATGTACTTGCCATAACAATGCATCTGTGTTGTCCATTTGCATTCTTCCTCAACTCTCTACCCTCCAACCCCCTTCCTCTATCCTAGTGAGGCCCAGGGGATGTCCTTTTGGAAACTCACCTGGTTTCTGCTTTGAGCTCTGGCCTTTCTGTTTATCCTTATCTTGTTTCTTCTTTATAATATGCTGTCATGTGCATGCTACTGTTGGGGCAGCAACCTCAATCGGAGGTATACCTGAAGAGCGGAGAATTACTAGTGAAGAGAGGAACTCAACAGCTGCATCCATGAGTCTAGTAAAAGCAGCCAACTTGAATCTGAGCTTGGATCTGGGACCCATCAGTTGAGGAAGAATGAAAATGGACAACAAAGATGCATCGTTATGGTGAGTACATAACTTTTGTTTTATCCTACTTTGTACTTCTGGCCATTATTAAAATTTTAGAAAAGGGAAAATGTAGTGATTAGCTTTTTGGGTATTTACCCAAATTTAGTGGAATAATTATTAAATTATTGGTTTGATCATAATTTTCCCCTTTAAGAATGGAAGCAGGTTGGACTGATGGTACCATTAAAGGGGAGAAGAGGAGGGTGAAATGGTGGTACTTGATTACTGGTTAAGTGACTGAATGTGCTAGGAAGTGTCTGAGTGAAATTGTCTTCATGCTAAGTGAACTTGCACACCAAATGAGCAAGAGTAAGGTATGTATGATTCAGACAACACGGCTACATGACGTCACCAGCCCAGAAACATTGCCAGCCATGCTAATGACTCTACAAGGAAGCCATGGGTGAGCTAATGAGGTGAAAGAAAAACAGTGGTGGAGTAATTCAGAAATGTTTAAGCATTGTGCAACAATGCATTGCCTGCTATAGATTTGTCCACAACCAGAAGCTTGTGTTCAGGCTGTGTAAGCCATTCAGTAATGTCAAGGGTTGCTGCAGCTATTGTAAATGTGTATATGCAAAAGGTTCTTACAGCAGCAGTTGCACCTGATTGTTATCCATGGAGGATCCAGGTCTTCCAACCACAGTTAACATTTCATGCCCTCCTTGACACCAGCATAATGGATCAGCATAGTGTGGACAGCGAGAACATACATGATATTGTGGACATGTGTTGCTCTCATCTGCAACCCCATAGTGAAGCAGCCATCTCAGTAGATACTAAGGTATGTGTAACTTTATGTATATGAGTTACAGGGACCTTTTAGTGACTCATGGGGGATACAGTGTGGGAGGTATCTTAGGCATCTGCCTTGAGTATAGCCATGCTTCAGCATGTGGGGAACATGTGTGGTTCCCACATACAAAATCCAAAGAATAAGCCAGCAAACTGTGAGAATGAAATAATATAATTTCAGTCTCACAGTTTGCTGGCTTATTCTTTTGATTCTGGATACTACATTACTAAAGCCGTGCAATTGCCTTTCATGCAGGGGGAACTCTTTTGATGGTTCCCACATACCCCAGAGGAGATTACAAACACTATGTGGAAATCTAAGCTATAGCCTGCTTCCCTGAGGTTCTGGGGGACATAGATTGTGCCCACATTGAAATAAAAGCCCCAGTTGGTGAACTGGGAAGAAGGACTGTGTGAGGTTGTCTGTAATACACATGGTAAAATCTAAAATGTGTGTGTAGGCCACCCAGGCAGTTTGTGTGATTCACACATATGGCACACATGTGACCTTCTGCAATACACATGGTATCATCTAAAATGTGTGTGTAGGCCACCCAGGCAGTTTGCATGATTCTCACATATGGCACACGTGTGACCTCTATCAATAGTTTGCAAGGGGTGACTTCCCACAGCGGCATCATGGCACCAATCAGAAATTCTTATAACCAAACTGAACACTGTTGCAGTCATGCTCTAGCCAGTCCAGAAATATCATAGAACATGTGTTTTGGCCAGCTGAAGTTATGATTCTGCTGCCTGCATAGACATCCAGTGGCATCCTACAGTATGACCCTGTCATATGTGTACAAATACTGACAATGTGTACTATGTTGCACACTATTATAGCTAGGATGCATTTACAGCAGGGTGGAGTCATTCAGAGACCATGATTCCCCATAGCACAGGCAGCAGCAGATGAGACAGATATGGTATCAGAGGATGAGTCAGCAGCAGGGGGTGACCATGCCAGATGGAGGCAGGCACAGTATGCCATGGCACTAGTAAATAGGCAATGGATTGCACACAGCTTTACAACATAACTATACAAGAGCTTAGCAGATAAAATACAGTAAAAATGACCCATAAAAACACCAGATTAATAAGCATAGGCTGGCTATGCTGTGTGACAGACACAGACAAATAAAGTAGCTATAAACAAAGAGCAGGGCACAGTTATTATCATCTGCATATGTGAGGAAGGGAGCACATAACTATACGAGAGATGAACAGGCATACAACAGTAAAAGTGATGCATACAAAAACACCAGGCTGTGCTTACCCACACATAAGGCTGGCCATGCTGAGGCATCCCACAGTAACATGACTGTATTATAATACAGCCTATACACTTACAATGCACCTTATCAGACAGTATTGGCATATACATGTAGATACACTGAGAAAAAATTAACTCCAATGCTAGTTTTTACAGCAAATAGCATATAAACTTAATTACATGTACATATATAGGTAGCTCTAAAAAGAAACACATACCTTTTTACGGAGATAATGGTATTATGTAACAAAAGGTACTTGCAGTGAGGCAGTACTTTATTTAAACAACATTTCCTTCTTGCATGGCATGAGGATGAGAGCTGGCCCAGCCATGCGTTTATCATGAAATGAGAATCTCATTATTGTTTCTAAATTACTCAATTTGCACTAAGAGAAACCAGATAAACATTGTGTTGAGTTCTACACAGTACAGTACAACACCTGAACATTTGAGCTCTGCATACTTGCAGAAAGCCTACATTACAGGGACTGGGGAACTGTATTGCTCATAACCTCTCAAATATGCCTGATAAGTAATGCTCGGCAATGAATCACAGGATTGCAGACCAGTTAACTGAAGTCAATGGTAGTGTAATCCTCAAAAAGAACAAAACAAATAAAAGACTTCAAAACAACACACTGCTTTTAATAAAACCAATCAAAAAGCAACAATAAAACAACAAAGCTTTTGGCATAAACTTCCTTCATCAGATAAAAAATCTTACTACATCCAACTTCAAGAAAACCATGCTAGAAACCCCAAACAATTCTGGAATTCCATCAATTCACTCCTCAGACCTGGTACTAAAAATAACCCCTGTCCAGACACCAGCAAAACCAACCTTGAAATAGCCTCACCATTTAATTCCTTCTTCACCTCTTCCATTGCTGAGCTAACTAAAACATTTCCTAACAATCATCTATCTCCTGCCACAATTCAATCTTCCTCAAACTGTTCTTACCCACCCTCTTTCAAACTAAAACCAGTATCTACAGACCAAATAAAGAAACTCCTTCATAAACTAAAGCCCTGCTCCAATGCCCCTGATAACATCCCATCTGCCTTCCTAAAAATTGCTTCTGACTCTATTGCTCTTCCCATCAGCATCCTAATCAATAGGTCTTTACTTGAATCCTACGTACCCAAACTATGGCGTACCGCTTACATCCTACCTCTCCACAAAGGTGGCAAAAACTGTACAGTCACAAATTTCCGCCCTATTGCCATTCTCTCCCCTATATCCAAAATCCTAGAAAAATGTATCCACTTACAACTCCTGCCATTCCTCACCAAGCACCAACTTCTCTCTCCTACCCAACATGGCTTCCGCCCAGGACATAGTACTAACAATTGCCCTTCTGTCCTTTTTGCACTCAGTCAACTCTGCTCATGATTCCGGTAATATAGTATCTACTGTCCTAGATTTATCTAAAGCTTTCGATACCATCTCTCACACGCACCTCCTTAATCACCTATCAAATCTCAACCTTGGCTCAGGATCCCTTTCCTGGTTTTTCAGCTACCTTTCTAACAGATCCCAAGTGGTAAAATGGGGCCAAGCAGCCTCTACGTTTCTTCCTACCCCTACCGGAGTACCTCAAGGTTCCATACTCGGCCCACTACTATTCAATATCTTCATAAATGACTTTCACAAGGCTATCCCCAACACAACAATTGTACAATATGCTGACAATTCAACATTAATCTGCTCTGCCCCTAACCTAACCTAACAGACCTCCAAGCCCTAACCCAAAGTGCCTTCTCAACCACTAAAAACTGGATGCTACAATATCACCTCTCCCTAAATGCCAACAAAACTAAGATACTCCTTTTCTCTCCCTCGAAATACTCCTCTCTTGACAAAAAGTCATTCCAAATCTCCAGCCTCAATAACTCCTCTATCAAAATCGTACCCTCCTCCAAACTTCTTGGTGTCACAATCGACGATCAACTAAAATTGAATTCCCATATCCAACTGAACATCAAAAAAACGCACATAAAACTAGGTCTACTACATAGAAACAACCACTTCCTCTCTCCTCATTCCAGACTATCCCTTGCCTCTACCTTCCTCCTTCCTACCCTCCTATACGGTGCCTCCCTGCTCACTAATCTTTCATCCTCTCTTACCACCAAACCAGAGCTATGCTACAACAAAGTCGCTACATTTGCCACTAACGCCAAATCCTCTTCTCATCACTGCTCCTCCCTTCACTCCCTGAACTGGCTTGAACTTCCCAATCAACTTAACCTCCTCCAGCTAACCACAGCCTTCAAGCTGCTACTATACCCTTCTAACTGCCCTGCCCTTTCTAATATTCTGCACCCTTATACCCCCCTCAGACCACTTAGATCTTCTCAACACAACCTGATACCAGTTCAAAAACCCTAGCACCCTGCTGGCCAGCTTCCCTTATCCTTTACACTTGCTAAAAAATGGAATGCCCTGCCCTTGTCACTTAGGACATGTACCAACCCAAATAACTTCAAAACTCAGCTTCATTCCTACCTCTATCATAACAGAATCTGGAACTGCACTGCTCTGCCTACAAACCCTAAATGTTCTACTCCATTTGCCCCAGACTGACCTCCTCCTATTCTTTTTGCCCCAGACTGACCTCCTCCTATTCTCCTTCCTTTTGCCCCAGACTAACCCCCTCCTATTCTCCTTCCTTTTGCCCCAGACTAACCTCCTCCTATTCTCCTTCCTTTTTCCCCTGACTGACCTCCTCCTAGTCTCCTTCCTTTTGCCCCAGACTGACCTCCTCCTATTCTCCTTCCTTTTGCCCCAGACTGACCTCCTCCTATTCTCCTTCCATTTGCCCCAGACTGACCTCCTCCTATTCTCCTTCCTTTTGCCCCAGACTGACCTCCTCCTAATATTCTTCCTTTTGCCCCAGACTAACCTCCTCCTATTCTCCTTCCTTTTGCCCCAGACTGACCTCCTCCTATTCTCCTTCCTTTTGCCCCAGACTGACCTCCTCCTATTCTCCTTCCTTTTGCCCCAGACTGACCTCCTCCTATTCTCCTTCCTTTTGCCCAGACTGACCTCCTCCTATTCTCCTTCCTTTTGCCCCAGACTGACCTCCTCCTATTCTCCTTCCTTTTGCCCCAGACTGACCTCCTCCTATTCTTCTTCCTTTTGCCCCAGACTGACCTCCTCCTATTCTCCTTCCTTTTGCCCCAGACTGACCTCCTCCTATTCTCCTTCCTTTTGCCCCAGACTGACCTCCTCCTATTCTCCTTCCTTTTGCCCCAGACTGACCTCCTCCTATTCTCCTTCCTTTTGCCCCAGACTGACCACCTCCTATTCTCCTTCCTTTTGCCACAGACTGCCCTCATCCTATTCTCCTTCCTTTTGCCCCAGACTGACCCCCTCCTATTCTCCTTCCTTTTGCCCCAGACTAACCTCCTCCTATTCTCCTTCCTTTTGCCCCTGACTGACCTCCTCCTAGTCTCCTTCCTTTTGCCCCAGACTGACCTCCTCTTATTCTCCTTCCTTTTGCCCAGACTGACCTCCTCCTATTCTCCTTCCATTTGCCCCAGACTGACCTCCTCCTATTCTCCTTCCTTTTGCCCCAGACTGACCTCCTCCTATTCTCCTTCCTTTTGCCCAGACTGACCTCCTCCTATTCTCCTTCCTTTTGCCCCAGACTGACCTCCTCCTATTCTCCTTCCTTTTGCCCCAGACTGACCTCCTCCTATTCTTCTTCCTTTTGCCTTAGACTGACCTCCTCCTATTCTCCTTCCTTTTGCCCCAGACTGACCTCCTCTTATTCTCCTTCCTTTTGCCCCAGACTTACCTCCTCCTATTCTCCTTCCTTTTGCCCCAGACTGACCTCCTCCTATTCTCCTTCCTTTTGCCCCAGACTGACCTCCTCCTATTCTCCTTCCTTTTGCCCCAGACTGACCTCCTCCTAATATTCTTCCTTTTGCCCCAGACTAACTTCCTCCTATTCTCCTTCCTTTTACCCCAGACTGACCTCCTCCTATTCTCATTCCTTTTGCCCCAGACTGACCTCCTCCTATTCTCCTTCCTTTTGCCCAGACTGACCTCCTCCTATTCTCCTTCCTTTTGCCCCAGACTGACCTCCTCATATTCTCATTCCTATTCACTTCTAAAGGTATTACACTTAGTGAACTACATAGTAAAACATGTATCATCATCATGTGATGCCTTTCTCCCTAAACAAAACTGGAATTGTTAGTGTTTCTTCTGTTGTAACTACCTGATATTTGTAACTCAGAGTGCCTATGACTTTGCATGTTCATTAATATTCCCTATGAAACTACCTGATATTTGTAATTCAGACTTCCTATGACTATGCATATTCATTGTAATTATTTTTGTAATTCAGAGTGCCTATGACTATGAATGTTCTTTGTAATTATTTTTGTATTTCAGAGTTCCTATAACTGTGCATGTACATTGATATTACCTTGTAATCAAAATATTTGAACTGTAATAATTCCTTGTTTTGGAGCTTTTCTCCCCAGGCCTCCACTGAAAATGGGCTCCAACGCCCAGTGGACCTCCCCGGTAATCAAACTGAAATAAATAAATAAATAAATCAGTGTTCATTAAAACAGCAAATCCAGTTTAAATAGAACATTCAAAAATAATCACAAGACACAAACCATCCAATCAGACAACATAAATAATTAAGCCAATTAACGTTACTAAAATCTTGGTATGTTTCAATAAACATTAGCACAGTATGAAACCATTTAAATGAACATTGAAAGGAAAGAAAAAGACATTGAGATGAAATACTGCAATTAGTATTAACCTGTCTTGAAAAGAAGGCAAAGAAATCTGAGAACTGTGCTGTTGTTCAATTATTTTCATGAATATTTATTGATGTTTTATTGTTGCTTTTTTACTGTTTTTATTAAAAGCACTGTGATGTTTCTGAAGTCTGGTATTTGTTTTGTTAATGTTCAGCAATATCAGTTTAAAAGAGCTATGTTCCTTGCATTTTCACATTGAAAGGGTCTAACATTAATTAATCTTAGCACATCTTATAAATGGTATCCATGCTATAGTACAATGAATATTCTGAATTTGTCAATGTAACATAATTGTATCATATGTTGAAATAACTTAATATATTAATAATATTGCCTAATGTCTTCCTGTCCAATTGTGGTAGTTTATTGTGCTAATATTTTAGGTATTACTGTATGTGCATTAGTCTTACTGTCACTCAAACTATGTGTTCATTGTTATGACTTGCACTGGGACCAAAGCAACATAATTTCATTCAGCTTGCACTGCTGTGTATATTTGATCAACAATAACGTTTACTTTGACTTTGATAACTGAATTGGTCCTATTAATAAAAAATGTATTTCTTTCAATATTTTATACTAGTATGAAGAAATAATTAAAAATGCACTTTCATTGTTTGTGTATGTTTCTTCTCTCAACCTCTATGTCTTTGTCTTTTTTTCCATTACTGTTACATGCAGTAGCACAGAGACATGTAACAACCACTCCAGCATCCCCTCCGAGCACTGCCACCACTACCATGTCAGGCACCCAAAACATCTGTGTCCTAGCCTGCCACAGCTGCTTCCACACTTCCTCTCCAACCTGTATCACCTGCTTCAAATAAACCTCCACTGGAAGCCGGTACATTTCTGCCTACCAATAGCATTGCAAGTGAAGGTGACAGATATATCACCCACCAAGAACTGGAAGAGCTTGTGGGGATACACTAGACAGGAGGTACTGTCCCTGCCTGGCCATATAGAGACCATGCTCCAGAGACTTGACGAGTCATATTCCTGCCCGGTGCTGCCTCCAGGCAGGACCCAGACTTAATGCCTCCCAGGATGAGGTATAATCGCCCACTGCATCTCTGAATACCCACTTCTATCCCCAAACACAATGTTCCCTTCCCTTTTGTGCCTATGCCCACCCTTGTCTATTGTACAGTACTCCCCTTACCATTGCCTTCTCTCTGTTTGACTTATGTCTCCTTAACCATTGTACTCCCTGTCCTTCAATGGATTATCCCCATCAATCTTGAAATTTTTAGATATTACAAAGATAAATCTCTCAGCATTGAGTATTCTCTAGGCCTGACAACAAGAAGGACCATTCACCACATCATCTGCCTTACTCTGTTAAGTAAGTAGGGAATAGTAATTCTCCTAGATTCAGTCAGGAAAATATAGTGAAGCTTAGTTTAGATATTGTTTTTCTTTATTTGTCAGAGTCTGTCCATCAATGTTATTTTCAATATTTCCTGTGATTTGAACTCTGTGGTTTACTGTAAATATATATTCAGTATTTTCATGACATTTTATTATTTATTATAAATATATTTAAAACATTTATTGTGGCTGGTCCTTGTAGAAAGTATTTAACCTTTGAGATTGCTTATATTTATTTGGTGACACTGTATGGGCGAGTCCTGAAGGCCTAGCTGTTTTAGTCAACTACTACCATTTGTATTAGTATTAATATTACACAGTATAACTGGATACCCTTTGTTAAGGGCCCTAGAGTAGCTGATTGTGGAGTATCTGGTGGAAGTGATAACTAACTTATACTCAGAGCAGAAGGGATCACAGCAGGTAAATCTGTGGAATCCTTTCCAGGTGTGTGTGTGTGTGTGTGTGTGTGTGTGTGTGTGTGTGTGTGTGTGTGTGTGTGTGTGTGTGTGTGTCAGCTGCATAGAGCAGGGTTTCATAGAGAGGGTGCTGGAGGACTTGGCCTGGACACTTGGCTAATGACCTAACCCTACAGATGTACCAGTGGGGAGTCTTACTGGGGACCTGGAGGGAGAGAGGTAGAGAGATCCAGACCCAGGACTGAGTGTGTTCCCTGTGTGCTCTTAAGGGAAATTGTGCTTAATGCAGAGAGGTCTGCATATTGAAATGCTGAGTGCATCCATTTGTATTCCAAGTGAATGTCCCTCTCCAGTGTCAGTGGTGAGGATTCAGGTTCCTAGTCTACTGGCCCAGAGAGGGGTCGTCACAGTCTGACTAATCACTCATTTGGCCAATAGATCATCATATAAAGTGTCAATGTCTTACTAATCATTGAGGATGTAATTTGGCCAATAATCAACTATCTTTTTGCACTTTACCATGGGTATTGAGCTAAGAAGTTGAGAGATGTCTCTATCCCACCTCCATCCTGCTCTGTTCACCATGTGTTTTACTCTTGCTTCCCCTTTTTATCTCTTTCCTGAACTCTCATTTCCAACCTTTAATCTGGTAAAAAAAATAGATAACACATCATACACATCATACACATTCCAAAAATGTCTTATATTTTAAAATCGTTTTTCTGTGCTCATGCATTGTGTGATGGTTGGCAGAGGTCAGTAATGCTGACCATGTATAAACACAGGGAAATTCTAGTCATTTGAACTTGATAAGATTATGCCAGCAGTCATACAAATGAGCTTAGCAGAGGTGTACATCAACAAGTAATAATGACAAAAGGTAATGTTAATACCCTTCCTGTGAAGGACTCTGAGGCTTAATATATGATGTTATGTGTCTGTTCATAGTGCACTGCTATGAGGTTCTAATCCCCTGGGGGTGTGACATTTTCATATAATATTATGTTGTAACTACGTACCAATTCTGTGGAATGTTTTATGTAATTTATGAACACTTTACCTACATCTGTATTAATGGTATATCTGGCTAATGTTTTGGTTCAGGAGATACGAGTATCACAGACATTGGTTCAGACAATGGTCAGGTGTATTTCTCTTTCATTTCTATTCAAAGTTTCATTACCCTGATGCATTTTAATAACACCTTCCCTATATCTGTTTCTGCAGTATAACCTGACAATGCTCTGTTTTGGAGAATGGGAGTGATACAGGGATAATCTCTAAGCCTTGTAGGTGTACTTTTCTGGCCTTTTTAATCATGTATACCTTTTTCTTGAAATGAAACATGCAGGTTGTCATTGCGTACATTCCTTCATGGAATGTTGTACTGTCAAACCAAATTGTAAGTGTGGAGTAGTCCATCATTGTTGACATAAAGTAGTTGATAGCTATGCTCCTAATCCAACTCCATCCAGCTCAATCCTTTGTAGCTCAACAGCTGTGTTACAGTTGTTGTCCTTCATCTTTGAATGTCTGTTCTATATTCCCATGCCCACCATCCTATTTGATTCAGAAACAAACACAGCACATGCATAACAAAAATGTAGTTATGTGTCCTCTTAGTGATCCCTTAACAACCATAGAGCTATAGTGGCTGTCATGGGCTCATAGCCATTGATGTGTAGGTTCTTCCTCACCCACCTACATCCTGCTGAATCCATATCATCTCATCTTTTATCATGCTCACTTGTAATGTTATCTCTGTCCTATACCCTTTACAACCTTTAATATTATCAGGAACACATTACCACACCACATTCATGGCCAAAAAGGTCTCATAAAACAAGAAAGCTCATCTGTCTACAGTATATGCTGCACAACAGTTGACAGAGAGCAACCAGACTAACCATATATAAGCACTGCAAAATTAAAATTTTCATCCTAGAACAAAAACTGAGAAAAAATCCTTTGAATACACCTTGACATTTATCATGGAACTGAGCTCACATTCGATAGGCGACATTGGGTGATACTGACACATGGTGGCATTAATAACCACATTGTAAAACATTTATTGTAATTTTGTAGTCATAGACTGATATGTACAATATTAGGGCAGGATTGTAATTCCCTTATTATAACATGTTGTGTACCAACGGTCATTATTCAGTATACTACACTGTTCTAACATGTCATTGAAATGTGTTTTTATTTACAATCCTAAGCTCTTCAGTGGCATCGATTGCTAATGCACTGTTCTACAGAATATCAGCTAGGCAGTCAGCAGGTCAAATCCATTGAAGTCATATGGAACTCCCTTCCTAATTCCACTCTCTTAGTCTCATCCACTAACCACTTTAAGCCATCATTTAAAGCTTATCTAAAAAATAAGTGGCTATGTTCCTGTACTAATTCCTCATGAATGCTCTGATACATCACAGTATACCCCAACCATATCCAACTTCTTTCCCTGGCATTTAATCTTGTATTCCTACCAGCCTGTCTTAACCTTATATCTTGACATAAGCCATACTTTACAAATAATACTAGCTATGTTCAAAGCCTAGTTTTGTGGTCATGATGTAACAAATTTGTATTTACATATGTATACTGCATTTTGTTTACTTTATACTTTATTGATTATTGTAATTCATGCACTAAAATTTATTGTCACTCATGGAGCTTTTCTCCCCGGGCCTTCACTGAAAAATGACCTGTGTCCAGTCGGACTTTCCCAGTTAACAAATATTAGATAAGTAAATAAATAAATAAATAAAGTCAAAGTTGAAGCAGTCTGACCAATAACCCATACCTTGTAGTAAGCATTTACAGTGAATATATGGAAGAAGAGTAAGCAAAGTGCGTTTGTGTAACAGGTTGTGGTTAATATGTAAATGCCAATTCAGTAGGGAATGGGCCTTGATCCCATGATTGTTGATTTATTTTTATTTACTTTTTATTTATTTTACATTTGTTAACTGGGTTAGTCTGGCTGAGCTTTTGGCTCATTTTCAGCAGGGACCCGGGGAGAAAAGCTTCTCAGGACTAGAAAACAATTTATTAAATTTTAGTAACAAAGTAGTAACAATCAGCTATAGGATCTTACAAGCAGAGACCTGGAGAGAGAAAAAGCTCCTCAGGCAATTCAATTTTACAGAGTATTAACAATTGGCAGACAAGTATGTGAGTTGTTACAAACAAGGTTTTAAACAATTAGCAGAAGAAAATGTGACTAGTTACACTATTATTTAAGCTGCTTAGAGCAAAACGAGTTAAGAGTTAGGCAGATGCTTATTTATAATGGGTAGGATCTAGTTGTATAGGAGTTTGGAAACATGAAAGGAAAGTAAGAATGGCTAGTAGGAGATGTAGGGGAGGTAGAGTATAGCAGACAGACTAGACAGGTAGGTTGTTTTGAGACTGTAAGAATTAAGAGTGGTTGGAGATAGAGGAAGGAAAGAGGTAGAAGAGGCAGGGGAATAGTGTTACAGATACATTAAGAGTGAGCTGGTGAAATAGGTGAAAGGATGGTGGTTTCAGGGTGGTTGGTTACAGTGGCAAGACCACTTTGTTTTTATGTATTTCCTTGTGGCTAATTTGAAACCTTTGCAATGCTGGAGGGATTTTATTTCCAAGGGGAGTTGGTTCCAGGATGTAGCTAGGTTATAGTTATAGATAAGGCAGCTTATTTTGGTTTTGGGTTTGTAGTTGTCTAATAATTCTTGATTTGAGCTGCATAGCATCCTAGCAGGGGAATATTTGGATATGATAGTGGAGAGGCTGGGGCAGAAGGAGGGTAGATAGAGGATAGAGTGGATGATTTGTAGTTGGTATACTTGGAGCAGCTGAGGGAATTCTAGCCATTCTAGTCGCTGTAGTGCTAAGCTGTGGTGTGACTTGTAGGTTTGGTTAGCTGCAAATCTGGCAATCTTATTATAAGTAGTTTCAAGCTTGGAAATAAGTGTAGAATTTAGGTTTGTGAATATGTGGCAGCTGTATAGGAGTGTTGGGAGTAATAAAGCCTGGGAGAGAGTTATCCGTGCAGTGTTAGTTAAGTATTTCTTGTTACGGAAAAGGTGTCCAAGTTTCTGATGAGTTCTTTTTACCGAGTTAGTAATATGGAGATCAAACTTAAGCTGATCATCTATTGTAACACCTAGCAATTTAGTACTAGATTCAGCTGAGATGATAGTGTTGTTGCAGGATAAGATGGTAAATGTACTTTTGAGTGTGGTGATGTTTTTAGGGAGGAAGAGTAGGAGCTTAGTTTTTTTTGGATTAAGTATTAGTTTGTTATCACTAAGCCACGTCTCAATGGTGTGGAAGGATGCCTGGGTAGTTGAGTGGAGGTTAGTTGGGTTGTCAGCAATGGTTATAACAGTTGAGTCATCAGCATGTTGCACAAGAGATGACTGGGGACAAGAGGAGTAGAGCAAGTTGGTGACAATATTAAAGATTAGTGGTCCACGTATGGACCCTTGGGGGACTCCCATTTGTACAGTGAGAGGTGAGGATATTGCAGAGATCCATTTAACTGACTGCTGGCAGGTAGAGAGATAGCTAGAGAACCAGGAGATAGTAGGAGGAGAGAAATGTAAGTTATTGACTTTATCTAGAAGGAGTGGGTGAGAGACAGTGTCAAAGGCTTTAGAAAGGTCAAGGAATAGGCATGAGACAAGTTTATTGTTATCACAAGCTAGGGAGACTTTGTTGATGAATGATACGAGTGCAGTAGTTGTACTATGCTTGGGACGGAAACCATGCTGTGTGGGCGTGAGAAGGTTTTCCTGGTGAAGGTAATGCATTACCTGCTTGCGAATGCATTTCTCTTGGAGTTTTGAGAGTGGAGAGAGTATGGCAATTGGTCTGAAGTTGGATATGTCTGAGGAACTGCCCTCTTTATGAATGGGATGAGTAAAGAAATTCTTCCAAACAGTTGGGACATAGGATTCAGAAATGGATCGGTTGATTACGATGGATACAGGATAGGCAAGAGGTTCAGAGGCAATCTGCAGGAAGTAAAAGGGTAGCTTGTGAACAGATGGGGAGCAAGGTTTAATTTTAGAGAGTAATGACTTTACATAGTTAGTTGATACTGCTTTTAGAGAGAAGGAGTTAGGAGGGTTTGGAAGTGGTATAGAGTTTGGGAGGTGCTAGTGCTGTTTCTGGGGGAGAGAGAATTTATTATGGAGGTTATTGAGTTTATAAAATGATTGTTAAATTTGTTGGCTATGTCTTCAGGTGTTGCATTGGGACATGGGTTAGGAGAGGAAGGGTTTCCTGGATGAAGAGTCTGTTTAATAGAGCTCCAGAACTTCTTTGGGTCTGGTTTAACAGTAGAGGGAGGATTGGCATAGAAGTTTATTTTGTCATAATGGATGATTTCTTTTTTATTTTATTTCTGAGTTCTTTATATTTCTGAAGAAGAGAAGAAGTCCTAGTTTTAGTCCATATTTTCCAAATCCTATCCCTGTCTTGAGGGTTCTGGTAGATTTAGTGAGCCAGGGAGCAGTATTAGATTTGATTCTAATCATGCGAGGAGGAGCAAGGGAGTCAAGAATGTTTAGGAATGTAGTGTTGAAGGAGTGGACAGCTTCATCTAAAGGAAGAGTGGTGAGGTAAGACCAGTTAATTTTGGAGAGTTGGTGAATAAAGGAGTTAGGACAGAAATGCGAAAGTGAGTGGGTGGTAATACATTTGTTAGGTTTGGTAAGGTGGGGAGCATATCTGGTAACTGTTATAGGGCAGTGGTCACTGAGAGCATTTGGAAGGGTTTGGGAGTTATGATAGTTTTGATGGTGGGAGACCAATATCCAGTCTAGAAGAGAGCTAGGTAGGTGAGATTTATTAATGTAGGTTGGGGTTGTGATTAGCTGCTCAAACCCATGTAGGTTTATACAGGAAGTAGTGTTGGGAGCTTGTATTGTAAGCCAATCAATATTTACATCTCCCAGTATAATTATTTCATTGTGGACGGTATGTGAGAGGTGAGGTAGGATGTCCTCAAGTATGTTAATATTATCACCAGGGGGAATATAGATTGCTGCAACAGTTATGGTGGTGAAACTGTTAAGTTTGAAGTTGGTCAGTAGGAGTTCAGCTGGTGAGAAGGAGGGTATGTCTAGTGTGGGACTGATATGGGAGAGACAATTGGAGTAGAGTATGGAGACTCCTCCTCCTTTTCTTTTAGGTTGATCTAATCTAAGGATATTATAGCCTGGGGGGATGATTTCACTCTCCAGATGGTGTGGTTTTAACCATGTTTCAGTTAGGGTAACTATGTCAGGAGTATAGTTAGCTATCCAAGCATGGAGTTCTTGAACTTTGTTTACAAGACTCCTGACATTGATAGAGCAGAATTGTACTTGTTTTTGTGGGTTGGAGGGGTTGGCAGGTTTAGATACAGGGGGGCTATTGTTCAGGGTAGTGTCTGTAGGGCCTGGGTTAGGATGAATGTCACCAGATAGAAGTAGAGGTTTGTAATGGAGTTTTAATTTGAGTAAGTAGACTTTGTTTTTTTTGTTTTAAGGGGGGTATTTTTATTTTAGGAATGGGAGTGGTGGGGGGAAGGATGGAGGGACAAATTAGTAGATAGGGTTGTGGTGTAGTACTTGAGGTAAGATTGGTGTTTGAGGGATGGAAATATGGAGTAGGTAATTGTGAGTGATAGGAAGTGAGGTGATAGAGTATAAGGAGTAGAGAAGGTAAGAGTATAGTTTGAGTTGTAAGAGACATGTCACTTAATGGGATGTAGAACAGAGGATGACAGGAAGGGGTGGCAGTAAGGTAGATAGGAGGTGAGGTGATAGTATAAGGAGTAGAGAAGGTAAGAGTATAGTTTGAGTTGTAAGAGACATGTCACTTTATGGGACGTAGAACAGAGGATGAGAGGAAGGGGTGGCAGTAAGGTAGATAGGAGGTGAGGTGATAGAGTATAAGGAGTAGAGAAGGTAAGAGTATAGTTTGAGTTGTAAGAGACATGTCACTTCATGGGATGTAGAACAGAGGATGAGAGGAAGGGCTGGCAGTAAGGTAGATAGGAGGTGAGGTGATGGAGTATAAGGAGTAGAGAAGGTAAGAGTATAGTTTGAGTTGTAAGAGATATGTCACTTTATGGGTTGTAGAACAGAGGATGAGAGGAAGGGGTGGCAGTAAGGTAGATAGGAGGTGAGGTGATAGAGTATAAGGAGTAGAGAAGGTAAGAGTATAGTGTGAGTTGTAAGAGACATGTCACTTTATGGGATGTAGAACAGAGGATGAGAGGAAGGTGGCAGTAAGGTAGATAGGAGGTGAGGTGACAGAGTATAAGGAGTAGAGAAGGTAAGAGTATAGTTTGAGTTGTAAGAGACATGTCACTTTATGGGATGTAGAACAGAGGATGAGAGGAAGGGGTGGCAGTAAGGTAGATAGGAGGTGAGATGACAGAGTATAAGGAGTAGAGAAGGTAAGAGTATAGTTTGAGTTGTAAGAGACATGTCACTTCATGGGATGTAGAACAGATGATGAGAGGAAGGGGTGGCAGTAAGGTAGATAGGAAGTGAGGTGACAGAGTATAAGGAGTAGAGAAGGTAAGAGTATAGTTTGAGTTGTAAGAGACATGTCACTTTATGGGATGTAGAACAGAGGATGAGAGGAAGGGGTGGGAGTAAGGTAGATAGGAGGTGAGGTGATGGAGTATAAGGAGTAGAGAAGGTAAGAGTATAGTTTGAGATGTAAGAGACATGTCACTTTATGGGATGTAGGACAGAGGATGAGAGGAAGGGGTGGCAGTAAGGTAGATAGGAGGTGAGATGACAGAGTATAAGGAGTAGAGAAGGTAAGAGTATAGTTTGAGTTGTAAGAGACATGTCACTTTATGGGATGTAGAACAGAGGATGAGAGGAAGGGTGGGCAGTAAGGTAGATAGGAGGTGAGGTGATAGAGTATAAGGAGTAGAGAAGGTAAGAGTATAGTTTGAGTTGTAAGAGACATGTCACTTTATGGGATGTAGAACAGAGGATGAGAGGAAGGGGTGGCAGTAAGGTAGATAGGAGGTGAGGTGACAGAGTATAAGGAGTAGAGAAGGTAAGAGTATAGTTTGAGTTGTAAGAGACATGTCACTTTATGGGATGTAGAACAGAGGATGAGAGGAAGGGTGGCAGTAAGGTAGATAGGACGTGAGGTGATGGAGTATAAGGAGTAGAGAAGGTAAGAGTATAGTTTGAGTTGTAAGAGACATGTCACTTTATGGATGTAGAACAGAGGATGAGAGGAAGGGGTGGCAGTAAGGTAGATAGGAGGTGAGGTGACATAGTATAAGGAGTAGAGAAGGTAAGAGTATAGTGTGAGTTGTAAGAGACATGTCACTTTATGGGATGTAGAACAGAGGATGAGAGGAAGGGGTGGCAGTAAGGTAGATAGGAGGTGAGATGATAGTATAAGGAGTAGAGATGGTAAGAGTGTAGTTTGAGTTGTAAGAGACATGTCACTTTATGGGTTGTAGAACAGAGGATGAGAAGAAGGGGTGGCAGTAAGGTAGATAGGAGGTGAGGTGATGGAGTATAAGGAGTAGAGAAGGTAAGAGTATAGTTTGAGTTGTAAGAGACATGTCACTTTATGGGATGTAGAACAGAGGATGAGAGGAAGGGGTGGCAGTAAGGTAGATAGGAGGTGAGGTGATAGTATGAGGAGTAGAGAAGGTAAGAGTATAGTTTGAGTTGTAAGAGACGTCGCTTTATGGGATGTAGAACAGAGGATGAGAGGAAGGGGTGGCAGTAAGGTAGATAGGAGGTGAGGTGATAGAGTATAAGGAGAAGAGAAGGTAAGGATATAGTTTGAGTTGGAAGAGACATGTCACTTTATGGGATGTAGAACAGAGGATGAGAGGAAGGGGTGGCAGTAAGGTAGATAGGAGGTGAGGTGACAGAGTATAAGGAGTAGACAAGGTAAGAGTATAGTTTGAGTTGTAAGAGACGTCACTTTATGGGATGTAGAACAGAGGATGAGAGGAAGGGGTGGCAGTAAGGTAGATAGGAGGTGAGGTGATAGAGTATAAGGAGTAGAGAAGGTAAGAGTATAGTTTGAGTTGTAAGAGACATGTCACTTTATGGGATGTAGAACACAGGACGAGAGGAAGGGGTGGCAGTAAGGTAGATAGGAGGTGAGGTGATAGTATAAGGAGTAGAGAAGGTAAGAGTATAGTTTGAGTTGTAAGAGACATGTCACTTTATGGGATGTAGAACAGAGGATGAGAGGAAGGGGTGGCAGTAATGTAGATAGGAGGTGAGGTGATAGAGTATAAAGAGTACAGAAGGTAAGAGTATAGTTTGAGTTGTAAGAGACATGTCACTTTATGGGATGTAGAACAGAGGATGAGAGGAAGGGGTGGCAGTAAGGTAGATAGGAGGTGAGGTGATGGAGTATAAGGAGTAGAGAAGGTAAGATTATAGTTTGAGTTGTAAGAGACATGTCACTTTATGGGATGTAGAACAGAGGATGAGAGGAAGGGTGGCAGTAAGGTAGATAGGAGGTGAGGTGATAGAGTATAAGGAGTAGAGAAGGTAAGAGTATAGTTTGAGTTGTAAGAGACATGTCACTTTATGGGATGTAGAACAGAGGATGAGAGGAAGGGGTAAGGTAGATAGGAGGTGAGGTGACAGTAAGAGTATAGTTTGAGTTGTAAGAGACATGTCACTTTATGGGATGTAGAACAGAGGATGAGAGGAAGGGGTGGCAGTAAGGTAGATAGTTTGAGTTGTAAGAGACATGTCACTTTATGGGATGTAGAACAGAGGATGAGAGGAAGGGGTGGCAGTAAGGTAGATAGGATGGAGACATGTCACTTTATGGGATGTAGAACAGAGGATTAAGGTAGATAGGAGGTGAGGTGATGAGTATAAGGGGTAGAGAAGGTAAGAGTACAGTTTGAGTTGTAAGAGACATGTCACTTTATGGGATGTAGAACAGAGGATGAGAGGAAGGGGTGGGAGTAAGGTAGATAGGAGGTGAGGTGATAGAGTATAAGGAGTAGAGAAGGTAAGAGTATAGTTTGAGTTGTAAGAGACATGTCACTTTATGGGATGTAGAACAGAGGATGAGAGGAAGGGGTGGGAGTAAGGTATAGTAGTCTTTGATAGTGGATAGTAGGTAAGTGTGGGGAGGAGCAAAGAAGGAAGGTAGTATGAGAACAAGAAGTAGAGGGTGGGGGATTTGGGAGGAAGTGAGGGTGTGGTTGTATGAATAGCTATAAAGGTAATGATATGGGGGTGGGTGGGAATGGGGGTGGGAGATGAGCGAAGTGAGCTAAGTGAATGAAGTAGGGCAACACCTTCTAGATAGAACTTAGCTAAAAAAAGGCTGGATACCACTGCACATTTTTTCAGTTTTTGACCGTGCTGTAGTTTTTCCTTGAAATGTATATTTTCTTACTCTTCACTATAACTTCTACTGTGGCCTCAGTTGATAATACAATGGTCTAGAGAGTAATAGTTAGGCAGTCAGTGGTCCAAGTCTGTGGGGATCAATCTTGTAGCATGCTGATGAAACATCAGTATCATGTGCTGCCATGCAAGTATAAAATAAAGTAAACATACTACATCTATGTGAGAACTTCCATGGCATAGTTTACTCATGCACAGATGCATACAGTGGCAGATAGGTTTTTATCCCCCTCAGTTGGTATGTTATTTTCCACAGTTCAGTTTCAGTTTTTATTCTAACATTTCTCTGAAATTTGTGGATTCAGACCTCTTTAGTTTATACTAGTACTAAGTCCTTCTGTGGCTTCATTAATGCCAGATATATAGGTTCATAGGTTCATAGGTAGGTACTAGGCTATTGGCCCTAGGGCCTATATAAGCCTAGCCAAACGGTACCCTGGCTTTTGCCACCCAAGAAAATAAATTTCCTCTGCCCCTGTCAAGCAGAACCACAGAAGTGATCCCCGGGGTGAATTTCCTATCTCCCATCCAATCATCAAGATTTTTCTTGACGAGTGCTAATGAGGAGCTTTGTTTGATATAGATAGGTAGTTTGTTCCAGAGTATGGGAAGTTTCTGGGACAGGAATCTATCCCTCCAGCATGTTCTGTTTATTGTGGTGACAAGGTTTAGGTCCCTAAAGTGTGTAGATCGGAGGGATTGGGATTTCTTTAAGTGGAGCATGTCCAACAGCTCTGGGTTTGACATAGCTTTGTATGTTAGGCAGAGATCGCCTCTGAGTATGCGATATGCGACAGAGTAAAGCTGGAGTTTTTTGAGATGGTCTGAGCAGGGCATCTGTTTGAGGCCAGTAATCCTCTTTGTGAGGTATTTCTGTGGCCTTTCCAATTGTTGTAGATGTCTTGTGAGGTACATACCAAAAGGGACGTTGTACTGTATAATGGATCTAATGAGTGATGAGTAGATGGGAACAATAACCTCTTTTTTTCCTGGATGAGCAACCTTTTGTGATGAGGTGTGCCACATAAAAGGATTTCCTGACTACTGTGACGATGTGATTATCAAAGGAGAGACTACTGTCTACCTGTGTCCCAGGGTCTCATCACGCTTTCAGTGTTAAGTAGACTACCACCTATGTGGTAGTTCATGGGTACAGAGTTTTTACCAAAAGGGATGACAATGCACTTTTTGGCATTGAGCTTTAGGCCATGGCTTTGACACCAGGCATCTGTCTCAGTGAGTCCCTTTTGCAGGATGTCCACATCGTTAGGAGTTTTGATTATGGCTCCTAATTTGCAGTCATCTGCAAACTTTGTTAGCCAAAGACCTTCTGTGTTAGCCTGTACTTCAGAGAAGTAGATACCAAACAGGAGAGGACCTAGGACTGAACCCTGTGATACTCCACTTGTCACTGGTCTGAAGTTTGATTTAGAGTCTGCTACTATGGACTATCCTTATCACTGCCAGGGGTTTGAACCCATGTGGGTGTATTTTTGTTGTCCTGTTATCATGCATTCAGTTTCCTTGAAATGTGTTTTATAGTCATCTTTGTGCTAAGTCCTTCTGTGTCATGCCTTGGTAATGCAGTGTTCTAGAAAATGTATACTTGAAAAAAAAAAACAGAAGTTAAAACCCACCCACATTGATTTTGCTGTCCAGTTATCATGTATTTCACTCCCTTGAAATGTGTTTTACAGTCACCTTTTTCTTCCAGTGCTTGTATGGCATGACTTGCTAACACATTATTTAGAGCATATCAGTAGCATAGGCAAGTGTTTAATTCCATTTATGTATGTTTCTCATTTCATGCTATCCTGTGTTCTAGTCCTCTGACAGTAAAAAAATCATATCATGCATGGGTACATTATGCCAGAAAGGCTGACACTTTCTGACATAATATATTTCTGGATTCTTCTGCCATTGTTGAGCTATGAACATGAGAGTTATGGGCTCCAATCTCACCATCAACCTGCTCATTCCTATTTCCTCACTTGTGTTATACCCTTTACTTATTTCACCTTTTCATCTCATTCTGTCCTATACTTCCATTTCAAAGTATGCTGCTGTCAAAAAAACAGACATACCACAAGCATGAGAAGAATGAACATATAATTCAGAGTTATATTTCTGTAGTTATGTGTTGCGTGACAGTTGGTAGAGAGCAAACTTGATGGCCAGGCGGAATTAAAGAGAAATAAAGTACATCTACTTCCCTTGTTCAATGTCCTTTGATGGCTCAGTGTACGTATGCATGATTCATACTGGTTAGGGGTTTCAGTTCCTGTGGGAGGTATATATTTTTTTATAAATTTTCTGTTTGCAGTCTGCACATGTAGTACATTAGCAAGATACATGGCCAAAATCACAGACTCAGTGTTTATGAATCCTCAGGTCTGAGCAGTTGAGTGTTGAGAGATGGACTTTTGGATAGCTCATTAATAGACAAGATTGTTATAACAAAGGCTTAAAACATTTTTTTAATGATGGATGAAGGTAACATATATGTTTTGGGCATAGAAAAGGCAGCGGATCTTTCTTTTCATAGTACCTAGACTATAGAGTTGAAAAGGATATGAGAGGAAAGCTAAGCTGTATGCAGTACATTTAATATGTGACTAGTATTTTTCAGAAATAATTGGGATTGTGGGGTGGGTCTTATATAAAAAAATGAGGTTTGCTGGGCTAGACTAATGTCTGAGAAGACTGAGTAATATATAAGAGCATATAATAGAAAATGTATCACCATTTGGTGAGGAGTTTGGGGTATTTTGAAAAATAATATAATGGACCAAAAGGGGTATAAATATTATATAATCTTGTTTATTAGCAGAGGAGTATTGTAGTTGAAATCACATTATATTCTTTGAACAAGGCGGAAGCTTACAGTTCAGCTTAGACCAGCATATGGAAATGATTCTTCATCAGGAATGTCTGCAATAGAGCATATCTAGTGTCCTGGTTATTAGGAGAGAGATATCTACCAACATAAAGATAAGACAGGAGAGGGAGTTATTAGTTAATGGAATTCTTATATTTTTCTTAAGTAGTTTTGTAGTATATAGTTCACATACCTGTAGTACACTACAATAACAGGAAGTGAAATCTTTAGAAAAGGGTAGGAGTAAATTACATAGAAAAATGGAATTTGTGAGAACAATACATGCAGAAAAATATTTTGGAGGTGGAATGAAGTTTAAGGGAAGGCAGAAACTGAATAATTTATGAAATGCTGCTTATATTATAAGATTATATAACAATATACATGATGTATAATGTTTGTAAATGTAACTAGTTAATACAGTTTAATTAGTTTTATATAAATGTAGGTTTCACTATGTCACAAGTGATAATTCAATAAAGGTGTTTAAAAATAAAAAATAGTTAAAATGCAGGGGTAGAATACAATGGGGTATAGGAAGAATGTTTCAAAGTAACTCTAGGATTGTAGTTGAAATTTTAAATAGAGATGATGGCACATTGATGATATTACAGCCTCTGATGAAGTCTTTATGAAAGGTGTTGTAAGACAAAAATGCTTAACTGGATTTTGTTTTCATTTTTAGTTATTAAAGTGATTATTTCCTGCATCGTGGGACTTGTTTTACTTGCGTGGATACTTAATGCTGATTGACTAACTACTCTAGTGAAGCAGCATTGAATAATTAAGATGTGCTCTCCTTGCATTGTTCACTTGTAGGAGGCGCATCTGCAACATCAAAAGTAGACCAGAATTGTTACAATGGCTTTACTACTTCATCTCATAGTTCAGGTAGCAGGATTACAATGTTTTTACTTAGCAATATCATTTGTTTTGGGGTGGCTGAAAAAAAAGTGTTTTGAATTAGTCTTTACTGATCAAATACCTTGGTTCTCTTGCCTATTTCTGTATCTCTACTTGCAGTCATCCCTGTTGGCAAAATTCCATTTCTCCATTCTGGTGTTGGTTTGCTTCTTAGAATACTTTTTCCTACTATACGAATACAATATTCAGTATAGTTATTATTCTTGTTAATGATCTGCATTCCAAATCCCAATCTCTTTATTTCTTCAGTATCATCATTATCCCTTTCCACTTTGAACTACAACCTTTGGCTTTTGTTATGTTTATAAGCCTTAACTGCATAGCTGTAAAATATCCCTTCACTCATGTAATCCTAAACTACCTTGATCTATTGCAAGGATCATCTTATCCCAGTTAACTTTAAGATAAATTCCTTCTACTTTTTATTAATTATTGTCCAAAACTTTTCTGGTTGTTAAAAATATGCCTGGCCTGTATATACACCTAAAGGGACTAAAACATTTTCACTGCTTGTATCTTACTATCCATAAAAGTAAACACGAGCTTTAAGTTTCTCAGTTTTTGTATTTTTGTTTAGTCTATTCCCATATATCCTTAGCTGCCATAAAGAAGTTAAATTTCTTTTAATCCATGCACCTAAATACTTCATCTTATTGTGTCCTCATAAATATGAGTGTTGCCAAACAAATTTGTATGTACATACATAATTAATGGCTATAGAGTTTATTTGCTCTATATTAATTTTATATCCTGAAAAGACCTGAAACTGTTTCATAATGTTGCACAACACTGAGATGTCCTTTTCTGGATTTATCAGGTACAAAATAATATCATCTCCAAATAAAGCCACCTCTTCTTGATTACCATTCCAATTATGTCATTGAATCATTGAGATCCTTATTTTCTTGGTCAATGGCTCTAAATGTAAGGCAAATAACAGAGGGGTAAGAGGACACCCATACATGGTTTCTGTTTTCAGGCACAATCTATCGGAGAGGAACCCTCCCACTTTAACTCTTGCCTCCGATCCTTCATATATCCCCCTTCTTAATTTTAGTATTGTATCAGGTAATGCAAATGCTTCTGTTGCCTTACTCATTAAATCCCATCTTACTCTGTCAAGTTCTTTCTCTGCATCAAGACACACCAATAACAGCAGTAGTTTCTTATATTCTGCTTCCACGTGGATCATCATTGTTTTGTTAATGTTGTCAAATGCAGAGAAAGAATTTAACAGAGTAAGCTGAGATTTTATATCTCTCTAAAGCTTTTGATACAGACTCACATACCAAACTACTCTCAAAAATGTCTGCTTTAGGTTTTACCAGTACAACAGTCACTTGGTTCTCTAGCTACCTTTCTAACCAGCTGCAATCATTTAAATGGCTCTCTAGTTACTCATCTTTGTCAAAATTTAATACAGGTGTCCCACAAGGCTCCGTACTGCATTTAGCTGTCTCCTTTTTAACACATTTATAAATGATCTACATGCATCCTCCCAACAAGCTACACTTGCACAACATGCAGATGACTACACTGTCATTTGCTCATTAATAGTCCTTCCCAGTTACAATCTATCACTCATCAGGTTTTCAACTCTGTTGATAACTGGCTCAGAGACAATCAGCTTTTCCTAAATCCAAATCAGATAAAACTGCTCTTATTTCTCCC
The DNA here is from genome assembly GCF_019279795.1 of Protopterus annectens. Taxonomy (NCBI): domain Eukaryota; kingdom Metazoa; phylum Chordata; order Ceratodontiformes; family Protopteridae; genus Protopterus; species Protopterus annectens. The sequence goes on along the minus strand of NC_056750.1, from coordinate 63,352,040 downwards.
CAAATCCCAAACACACATAAAAGACACCTTCAAAATATCCTCTCTCAGCAATACTGAAATTGAAGTTGTACCACACACAAAGTTATGTGGTGTCATAATCGATAATCAACTGAAATGTGATCTTCATATTCAAAAGTGCATAAAATCAACACACCAGAAAATGAGCATGCTATATAAATCAAAAATATTTTTTACCAACTCCTAAAGAGTTACTCTAGCCAATGCATACCTCCTTCCTACACTATTGTATGCCTCACCCATTTTCATCAACATTCAGATCTCCCTAAGATCAAAACTTGAGCTTTGCTATAACAAAGTAGCTAGATTTGCAGCCAGCCATTCATATAACTCCCACCACTACTCTGCCCTCAGAATTTAAACTGGGTTGAATTACCTCACTATCTCAAGTTCACATAACTCCTCCTTGCTCATAACATGGTATACAAATCCTCATCCGGCCCAGTAAACAGCACCATTCTTAACAGTTACCTCCCTAATCACCCTCTTCACTCATATGAGAAACACTTCCGTGAAATCCATATACCAAAAAAAAAATCAATGAGTCCTGCCTATATTCCTACTCTGTAGCCAAGGTTTGGAACAGTATTTTTACAGATATTAGACCAATACCATGTAGTCTGATATTTAAACAATCTCTAAAGGGATTTCTCTTTAATTCCTGGCTCTGTACATGTTTTACACCAGGCTGACAATATCCGTTACTCCTTCCTTTTCTTCCTTCTCTTTCTCCTGGCTCTATACATGTCCCACACCAGACTGACACTATCGTTACAAGCATCCTTCCTTCTCTTCCTCTCTCCCTCCTTGTCTTACTCCTGGCTCTGTACATGTCCCACACCAGGCTGACACTACCCGTTACTCCTTCCTTCTCTTCCTCTCTCTCCCCTCTCCTCCTTCTCTTACTCCTGGCTCTGTACTTTCCTGACTACTGTGACGATGTGATTATCAAAGGAGAGACTACTGTCTACCTGTGTCCCAGGGTCTCATCACGCTTTCAGTGTTAAGTAGACTACCACTTATGTGGTAGTTCATGGGTACAGAGTTTTTACCAAAAGGGATGACAATGCACTTTTTGGCATTGTGCTTTAGGCCATGGCTTTGACACCAGGCATCTGTCTCAGTGAGACCCTTTTGCAGGATGTCCACATCGTTAGGAGTTTTGATTATGGCTCCTAATTTGCAGTCATCTGCAAACTTTGTTAGCCAAAGACCTTCTGTGTTAGCCTGTACTTCAGAGAAGTAGATACCAAACAGGAGAGGACCTAGGACTGAACCCTGTGATACTCCACTTGTCACTGGTCTGAAGTTTGATTTAGAGTCTGCTACTATGGACTATCCTTATCACTGCCAGGGGTTTGAACCCATCTGGGTGTATTTTTGTTGTCCTGTTATCATGCATTCAGTTTCCTTGAAATGTGTTTTATAGTCATCTTTGTGCTAAGTCCTTCTGTGTCATGCCTTGGTAATGCAGTGTTCTAGAAAATGTATACTTGAAAAAAAAAAACAGAAGTTAAAACCCACCCACATTGATTTTTGCTGTCCAGTTATCATGTATTTCACTCCCTTGAAATGTGTTTTACAGTCACCTTTTTCTTCCAGTGCTTGTATGGCATGACTTGCTAACACACTATTTAGAGCATATCAGTAGCATAGGCAAGTGTTTAATTCCATTTATGTATGTTTCTCATTTCATGCTATCCTGTGTTCTAGTCCTCTGACAGTAAAAAATCATATCATGCATGGGTACATTATGCCAGAAAGGCTGACACTTTCTGACATAATATATTTCTGGATTCTTCTGCCATTGTTGAGCTATGAACATGAGAGTTATGGGCTCCAATCTCACCATCAACCTGCTCATTCCTATTTTCTCACTTGTGTTATACCCTTTACTTATTTCACCTTTTCATCTCATTCTGTCCTATACTTCCATTTCAAAGTATGCTGCTGTCAAAAAAAACAGACATACCACAAGCATGAGAAGAATGAACATATAATTCAGAGTCATATTTCTGTAGTTATGTGTTGCGTGACAGTTGGTAGAGAGCAAACTTGATGGCCAGGCGGAATTAAAGAGAAATAAAGTACATCTACTTCCCTTGTTCAATGTCCTTTGATGGCTCAGTGTATGTATGCATGATTCATACTGGTTAGGGGTTTCAGTTCCTGTGGGAGGTATATATTTTTTTATAAATTTTCTGTTTGCAGTCTGCACATGTACTACATTAGCAAGATACATGGCCGAAATCACAGACTCAGTGTTTATGAATCCTCAGGTCTGAGCAGTTGAGTGTTGAGAGATGGACTTTTGGATAGCTCATTAATAGACAAGATTGTTATAACAAAGGCTTAAAACATTTTTTTAATGATGGATGAAGGTAACATATATGTTTTGGGCATAGAAAAGGCAGCGGATCTTTCTTTTCATAGTACCTAGACTATAGAGTTGAAAAGGATATGAGAGGAAAGCTAAGCTGTATGCAATACATTTAATATGTGACTAGTATTTTTCAGAAATAATTGGGATTGTGGGGTGGGTCTTATATAAAAAATGAGGTTTGCTGGGCTAGACTAATGTCTGAGAAGACTGAGTAATATATAAGAGCATATAATAGAAAATGTATCACCATTTGGTGAGGAGTTTGGGGGGCGGTATTTTGAAAAATAATATAATGGACCAAAAGGGGTATAAATATTATATAATCTTGTTTATTAGCAGAGGAGTATTGTAGTTGAAATCTTTGAACAAGGCGGAAGCTTACAGTTCAGCTTAGACCAGCATATGGAAATGATTCTTCATCAGGGATGTCTGCATTAGAGCATATCTAGTGTCCTGGTTATTAGGAGAGAGATATCTACCAACATAAAGATAAGACAGGAGAGGGAGTTATTAGTTAATGGAATTCTTATATTTTTCTTAAGTAGTTTTGTAGTATATAGTTCACATACCTGTAATACACTACAAGAACAGGAAGTGAAATCTTTAGAAAAGGGTAGGAGTAAATTACATAGAAAAATGGAATTTGTGAGAACAATACATGCAGAAAAATATTTTGGAGGTGGAATGAAGTTTAAGGGAAGGCAGAAACTGAATAATTTATGAAATGCTGCTTATATTATAAGATTATATAACAATATACATGATGTATAATGTTTGTAAATGTAACTAGTTAATACAGTTTAATTAGCTTTATATAAATGTAGGTTTCACTATGTCACAAGTGATAATTCAATAAAGGTGTTTAAAAATAAAAAATAGTTAAAATGCAGGGGTAGAATACAATGGGGTATAGGAAGAATGTTTCAAAGTAACTCTAGGATTGTAGTCGAAATTTTAAATAGAGATGATGGCACATTGATGATATTACAGCCTCTGATGAAGTCTATATGAAAGGTGTTGTAAGACAAAAATGCTTAACTGGATTTTTGTTTTCATTTTTAGTTATTAAAGTGATTATTTCCTGCATCGCGGGACTTGTTTTACTTGCGCGGATACTTAATGCTGATTGACTAACTACTCTAGTGAAGCAGCATTGAATAATTAAGATGTGCTCTCCTTGCATTGTTCACTTGTAGGAGGAGCATCTGCCTGCAAGCGAACATCAAAAGTAAACCAGAATTGTTACAATGGCTTTACTACTTCATCTCATAGTTCAGGTAGCAGGATTACAATGTTTTTACTTGGCAATATCATTTGTTTTGGGGTGGCTGAAAAAAAAGTGTTTTGAATTAGTCTTTACTGGTCAAATACCTTGGTTCTCTTGCCTATTTCTGTATCTCTACTTGCAGTCATCCCTGTTGGCAAAATTCCATTTCTCCATTCTGGTGTTGGTTTGCTTCTTAGAATACTTTTTCCTACTATACGAATACAATATTCAATATAGTTATTATTCTTGTTAATGATCTGCATTCCAAATCCCAATCTCTCTTTATTTCTTCAGTATCATCATTATCCCTTTCCACTTTGAACTATAACCTTTGGCTTTTGTTATGTTTATAAGCCTTAACTGCATAGCTGTAAAATATCCCTTCACTCATGTAATCCTAAACTACCTTGATCTATTGCAAGGATCATCTTATCCCAGTTAACTTTTGCCCTCGTTCCCTCGCAGATAAATTCCTTCTACTTTTTATTAATTATTGTCCAGAACTTTTCTGGTTGTTAAAAATATGCCTGACCTGTATATACACCTAAAGGGACTAAAACATTTTCACTGCTTGTATCTTACTATCCATAAAAGTAAACACAAGCTTTAAGTTTCTCAGTTTTTGTATTTTTGTTTAGTCTATTCCCATATATCCTTAGCTGCCATAAAGAAGTGAAGTTTTTTTAATCCATGCACCTAAATACTTCATCTTATTGTGTCCTCATAAATATGAGTGTTGCCAAACAAATTTGTATGTACATACATAATTAATGGCTATAGAGTTTATTTGCTCTATATTAATTTTATATCCTGAAAAGACCTGAAACTGTTTCGTAATGTTGCACAACACTGAGATGTCCTTTTCTGGATTTATCAGGTACAAAATAATATCATCTCCAAATAAAGCCAGCTTTTCTTGATTACCATTGATTACCATTCCAGTTATGTCCTTGAATTTCTGAGATCCTTATTTTCTTTGTCAATGGCTCTAAATGTAAGGCAAATAACAGAGGGGTAAGAGGACATCCATACATGGTTTCTGTTTTCAGGCACAATCTATCGGAGAGGAACCCTCCCACTTTAACTCTTGCCTCCGATCCTTCATATATCCCCCTTCTTAATTTTAGTATTGTATCAGGTAATGCAAATGCTTCTGTTGCCTTACTCATTAAATCCCATCTTACTCTGTCAAGTTCTTTCTCTGCATCAAGACACACCAATAACAGCAGTAGTTTCTTATATTCTGCTTCCATGTGGATCATCATTGTTTTGTTAATGTTGTCAAATGCAGAGAAAGAATTTAACAGAGTAAGCTGAGATTTTAGATCTCTCTAAAGCTTTTGATACAGACTCACATACCAAACTACTCTCAAAAATGTCTGCTTTAGGTTTTACCAGTACAACAGTCACTTGGTTCTCTAGCTACCTTTCTAACCAGCTGCAATCATTTAAATGGCTCTCTAGTTACTCATCTTTTGTCAAAATTTAATACAGGTGTCCCACAAGGCTCCGTACTTAGCTGTCTCCTTTTTAACACATTTATAAATGATCTACATGCATCCTCCCAACAAGCTACACTTGCACAACATGCAGATGACTACACTGTCATTTGCTCATTAATAGTCCTTCCCAGTTACAATCTATCACTCATCAGGTTTTCAACTCTGTTGATAACTGGCTCAGAGACAATCAGCTTTTCCTAAATCCAAATCAGATAAAACTGCTCTTATTTCTCCCCAAATCCCAAACACACATAAAAGACACCTTCAAAATATCCTCTCTCAGCAATACTGAAATTGAAGTTGTACCACACACAAAGTTATGTGGTGTCATAATCGATAAGCAACTGAAATTTGATCTTCATATTCAAAAGTGCATAAAAACAACACATCAGAAAATGAGCATGCTATATAAATCAAAAAAGATTTCTTACCAACTCCTAAAGAGTTACACTAGCCAATGCATACCTCCTACCTACACTATTGTATGCCTCACCCATTTTCATCAACATTCAGATCTCCCTAAGATCAAAACTTGAGCTTTGCTATAACAAAGTAGCTAGATTTGCAGCCAGCCATTCATATAACTCCCACCACTACTCTGCCCTCAGAATTTAAACTGGGTTGAATTACCTCACTATCTCAAGTTCACATAACTCCTCCTTGCTCATAACATGGTATACATATCCTCATCCGGCCCAGTAAATAGCACCATTCTTAACAGTTACCTCCCTAATCACCCTCTTCACTCATATGAGAAACACTTCCGTGAAATCCATATACCAAAAAAAAAAATCAATGAGTCCTGCCTATATTCCTACTCTGTAGCCAAGGTTTGGAACAGTATTTTTACAGATATTAGACCAATACCATGTAGTCTGATATTTAAACAATCTCTAAAGGGATTTCTCTTTAATTCCTGGCTCTGTACATGTCTTACACCAGGCTGACTCTATCCGTTACTCCTTCCTTCTCTTCCTTCTCTTACTCCTGGCTCTGTACATGTCCCACACCAGACTGACACTACCCGTTACTCCTTCCTTCTCTTCCTCTCTCTCCCCTCTCCTCCTTCTCTTACTCCTGGCTCTGTACATGTCCCACACCAGGCTGACACTACCCGTTACTCCTTCCTTCTCTTCCTCTCTCTCCCCTCTCCTCCTTCTCTTACTCCTGGCTCTGTACATGTCCCACACCAGACTGACACTACCCGTTACTCCTTCCTTCTCTTCCTCTCTCTCCCCTCTCCTCCTTCTCTTACTCCTGGCTCTGTACATGTCCCACACAAGGCTGACACTACCCGTTACTCCTTCCTTCTCTTCCTCTCTCTCCCCTCTCCTCCTTCTCTTACTCCTGGCTCTGTACATGTCCCACACGAGGCTGACACTACCCGTTACTCCTTCCTTCTCTTCCTCTCTCTCCCCTCTCCTCCTTCTCTTACTCCTGGCTCTGTACATGTCTTACACCAGGCTGACACTACCCGCTACTCCTTCCTTCTCTTCCTTTCTCTCCCCTGTCTTCCTTCTCTTACTCCTGGCTCTGTACATGTCTTACAGCTGGCTGACACTATCCATTACTCCTTCCTTTTCTTTTCTCTCCCCTCTCTTCATTCTTCCTTTCTTCATCCTTCTCTTTCCCTTCTCTTCTTTTTCACATTTCCTTTCCTTCCTTCTCTTGTTAGCCAAAGCACCAGCTATCTCTCCAATAGCCCCTACTTTATTTCCATTTCCTAATCTCTTCCAATTGCAAACTCTCTTTCACTAATCTTAGTATTTTACCCATATGTAAAATGCTTAACATCTTTACACTGGTTATTACTATTGATTGTTTTTACTAGGGTTCTATGTCCTATGATTGTTTTATATTCACTGGATGATTTTCTGTTCTGACTTTATTTATCCTGTATGTTGATTCTACTATTTGTTACTGCACTTCATGTGATAATATTATGTAGTTTATTAATTGAACTATGTATGTTGGAGCTTTTCTCCCTCGGCCTCCACTGAAAATGGGATTCATGCCCAGTTGGACTTTCCCGGTAAATGCATGCTAAATAAAATGTTTGCCTTCCTTTCTGAAAACCACATTGATCCTTATCTATCAATTTTGGTAACACCTTTGCCATTTTTTAGCTAGTATAGACATAAACACTTTGTAAACATGGTTAAAAATTGAAGCGGGCCTCTATGAAGCTAGACCTGATGGGTCTTTACTATCTTTTGGCAATATTGCTCCCACAGCTTTCTTCCAAGATGTTGCTGGTTCCCCTCCTTTTAAATGCTGTTAAAAAATCTCCCAGATTGTTATCACTTTCATATCTCCTAACTTCCAAATTTCACCAGGAATACAATCATACATGCATACATACCTGCAGATTGATTATACATCACCATTTTATCTCATCTCCTCCTATAGAAACTATTAGTTGTTGAGTCTCATCTACCTCCAGTCTTGGCATAAATTCTTACATAAATATTTCCATTTGTCCTCTTTCCTGATTTCCACATTTTTCTTCTTTCTACAAATTTTCATAAACTTTCTGAAATACTTTTAATACATCTACAGGATCTCTGATTAGTTTTCTTGTCAAGTCTGGTGTTTCTTCTTTCTGTTGTCTCAGTCATTTTGTTAATTTTTTTGCTCTTGAGTTGTTATAAAAAAGATGCTTAAGAGTTATCTTTCTAAACTCATGCATATTATCCAAATTCTCCCTAATTTTCTCTAAAGCTCACTGCAATTGCACTTCCTCTTGTTCCGTGGGATTTGTCTTATTCTGTAACACTTTAACTTTTTCAGCCCCTCAAAATAATTCCTATTCTTAACCAAATATCTTTTTCTTTTATTTCTCCCCTATTCTTAAAATCCATTTTCATTTTATCCTACTTACTAGCTATCACTTCTAAAGAAATTTCTATCTTCCCTAATAACTGTTGAATAATTTCCACTTTTCATTACTTAAATTCCTGGGGAAAGCACCAGTGTCTCATTTTTACTTCATTACCCTGCATCTCCATCTTAGTTTTTATTGGTGTATGATCTGAAATAGTTATTGGATGTGTGTTGAAGCTTTAAAATAAATACACTTGTTCCTGTAAAATATAATTTCTGTCTAGTCTAGCCTGGTTATTGTACCCTGGGGAATAATATGCAAATGCTCTCCAAACTCCTACTACTGAATTCACATCTTCCATACCAAATATTTTCATAAATTTCTTCAGACATCTACCCTCTTTGGTATTTTCCCTTCTAGGTCCCCCTTATACATTACCAGTGTTGCAAATCAAGTTCCAATTCCCACTAATAAATAATATTCTCTACTGAAAGCTGAGTATTTCCTCCAAAAATTTCTTTAGCTCCATTACAGCAGTTTTGGTAGTATATAAATACTTGCCAGCTTAATTCTTATTACTTAACAATAGCCTTGTACTACCACAAATCTACCAGTATTGTCTTCTCTCCTTTTCTACCACTATCAGAGCTCTCTAGCAATCAGTATTATTACTCCAATTTTCCTGCCACTGATATTCTGCAGAATATCCATCCTGAAATCCTTTCTTTGTCAAATTTGCATAATCATTTCTTTCCACATATATCTTTTGTAACATTACTATTTGCAGTCTGCATTTCTTAGTATAATTCAATACTCTTTCCTTTTGTCTATACCTATAAGACCATTTACATTCCAAGATAATATGGATAGCATATACATTATGATAAAACAATTGTTCCCACCTACTTACATAACAGTATTTTGAATGCGTATTTTCAGCTTCTATCTTCCATGCATACACTAATGCCTGGAAGGCTGAAATTTTATACAGCTGTCTTCATATCTTCATTTGAATCTATGTCACATTTTTTACAGCTTTTTGTTTTAATGAAAACCTTTAAACAAAAATCTAAAGAAATATCCCCTGGTAATGTTAAACAAACACACAATTATGTACATCTTCAAAAAATGAAGTTTAGCCTTCTAGACAGGAACAATTGCCTCACATCGACAACTGTGCAGGAAAAATTATTTTTCAGTTTCACTCAAATCAGACTTGACTCCCATTTTTTTAATTTCTCCAAATATTTACCATGACAGGAATGAACCCCATTCTTAAGTCAAAATGTGATTAAAGTTCATGAAATTAGTATTGTTTCACTGTTTGATGTCAGCCAAAAGTGCTCTTCACAGCACCCACCATGTGCCCAGTAATGACTCCTGCTGCAATTCGTATGGAGTTACATGTATTAGTAACATATCTAAGTACGATTGTAGATTATTTTTTATTAGACCTGTTGCTCCTACTATTACTGGAACTACTTTGGTATCTTTCTTTTGCATTGATCTTATTTCTGCTTGCAAATCCTGATATTTTGTTACTTTATGTCTCTCTGTACACAGGACACTGTAGTCACTAGGTGAGGCAATTTCATTGATCAATGCTACTTTTGTCTTCTTTTCTTGGACCACTATATCCAGTTTTCTGGCATCTATAGTTTGACCTGTTGGTAATGGGTGATCCCATGTGATATAAACTTCATCATTTTCTATGATGCTTTGTGGTTCAAGTTTCCAGTGTTTTTCAGCCACTTCAATACCATGATGTTTGCATAATCCCCAGTGCAACAGTCTCACCTCATTATTATGCCTTTCAGTATACAGTTCTTCTGCCATTAGTATGTTGCAACCAGCAACAAGGTGTGCAGTTGTTTTCAATTCTGTTTTAGAAAACCTACATTTGTCTGTTTCTCCCAGATGTTCACTGGACTTTGCAAACCAGCATGTACATAACCCACTATCTTGTGCTGCCAATATTAACTTTTCATCTCTTGGTTTGAATTCACCTCTTCTTAAGCATTCCTGCATTTGTTTCTGATCAACATGAGGTTCTTATAGAAGTTTTCTATACTTGCAACTATATTTATGCATTTTCCATATTTCTTTCCTTCTCATCTGGTCCTTTACCTTATATTCTTTCTTTTGTTTTTTGGCACTTTCAGTTGCTGCCTGATTTTTATCCACTTGTGGTTTGATTTCCATTTCTGCTTCACGCTGGTATGTTTCTGCTAGCCTAAGCAGGGAAGTCATCTTAGATTTATTCTCCTCATGTTTCAAAACTTTCACTATATTTGGGTCTTGTGATCTCAGCAGATATGTGTGGAGTCCCATGATTGCAGATTTGAATATGTAATCAACTTCAAGGAGGCCCATCCCTCCTTCGGAATGGGGAATATATAATCTTGGTATGCACTGATTTTTATAAATCATTTGGTGATCATGAAGCATCCTTCTTGTTTTCCTATATAATCTATCCAACACATGTTGGCACCAGTCAATCACTCCAAAACTGTAAATTAGGACAGGAAGAGCAAATTGGTTTATAGCTTGGATTTTGTTCCTAGATGTCAACTCTGTTTTCAGGATTAATTTAAGTCTTCTAAAGTACTCCTTACCAAGTTTTATTCACATTTGTTCATGTTTTATTGTTGATCTTTCATCAGTTCTCAAATATTTATACACTTCTTCTTGTTCAAGTTCTTTTATATCACATTCTTGTCCCAAACTAATGTTTCTTGGTGCTGCAGTTTTCCTGCATTAAAGGTTGCTTTTGCACATTTATCAAGACCAAATGACATTCTTATATCATCTGAAAAAGTTTTGACAACTTTCAGTCGTACTTTCAGTTCCTCATCTGATGACCTATACAGTTATAAATCATTGATAAAGAGAAGATGAAAAAGTCTTTACACTTTGTTGTTTTCAAGGAGACAAATTATAGCCATGGCCTAAGCTGTTAAGTAGACAGCTTAATGGGTTAAGGGCAAGGCAGAATAGCAGCAGTGACAGAGAATCACCCTGAAATATCCCCCTTTGAATTTTTATACCTGGAATAATAATTAGTCCTTTATCATGGCTTAATTGCAAAGTGGTCTGCCACTGTTTCATGATCACTGTAATGTAGTTAATCAGTGTAGGGTATATCTTGTACATTTTTAAGCATTCTTTTATCCATGAATGTGGGATACTATCAAATGATTTTTTGTAGTCAATCCATGCCATACTTAAATTATTTCCCTTTTTACAGTTCTCCACTATGACTTTATTTAATAACAAATGATCCTTTGTTCCATATGACTTTCTTTTATTGCCCTTTTGTTCTATTGCCATAACTGAGTCTTCTTCTAAATGACTATAAACTCTGTCAACATCAGTTCCAGTGTATAGCTTATATGTCATCAGAAGGCAAGTTATTTTTCTATGATTTTTAGGGTAGCTTGCAGGTTCAGTCTTAGGTAGCAGCACTGTTTTTCCTGTTGTTAGCCAGGTTGGTGTCTGTTTGGGGTGTGCATATAAATAGTTTTTACTCATGGATAAATCTTCCTGCAGAGATGTTAATAAACTTAACAAGAAGTTAGGTACTGCATCTGGGCCCGGGGCTTTCCAGTTAGAAGCTTTTCTTAACTTTGTTTCAATCTCTCTGGCTGTTACTTCATCCCATTTCATAACCTGTTCCTTTAAACTTATTCTTTTTTTCTTTTACCTTTTCTATCCATTTAGCATCTTTGTTATGTTCCACAGGATCTTCATAGATACTTCTCCAAAATGTATCTACTTCTTTTTTTGGTGGTCTTTCAATTCCTTTTACTGTGTTTCCCAATTCTCTATAAACGTTTTTGGGTCATCAATAAATTGCTTATGTTGCACTTTTCCTTTATATTTATCTGCTTGTCTTCTAAGTTCTTTCGCCTGCCCTGAGACTTTTAGTTTGTTATTTGCGATAGTGCATGATAGATCCTGATCTGTTCTAATACTGCTCATTGCTTTTATCACGTCTATCTTTCTAAGTATTTTTGTTGATCTCGTCTCTCTTCTATACTCTTCTAACAGTCAAACGTCTTGTCTTAGTTGCTTTATAGTTTTCTCTATTCATTCCTTCCATTATGGTATTCAATTTCTCCCCTTTCTCTCCCTCACTACCTTGTGTTTTTGTGGTAGAACTTTATCAGTTATTAATTTAGCTGCACAGTAATCTATCCTGTTTACTTCTGTTATATCACATGGATGTCTGTGGACAGTCCAATTATTGTGTTCATTTGTTTTATCAAACTTCTGACTTTTGGGGTTTTATTGACCTTCTGCAGTCTATTTCTTTCATTGACCTTAATATGTCTAGCTATCTCTATTACGTCAAGCAGCTCTTCTCCTAGTTCGTTTTCTTCTAAACTGAAGGCACATTTTTTTGTTTTCCATTTCCTGTGGGCATACTACAGAAAGTTCTATAGCATCTTCCTGTGGCACATTTCTTCAATTTCATCTTGTGCCATCCATTGCTTTGTCATACGGGAACTCGCTGGCCTATCACTCCTCAACATTGACTGCATCAGAGTTGCTACAGTTTCCTGTTCCTTTCCTTGCTGTCCAGCTTCAAGTGAATGTTTATACTGGTTTTCAGTGGAAGACTCCAAAATATCTTAATATGGCACCTAACCAATTGCTTCCCATTCTACTGGTTTCCCCCTTAATTTGGATATCCATTGCTCTATCCTTTTGTGGTGCTTTCTGAATTAGATTTTTTACACTGAATCCTTCCCTTTGGAGGTACTCCATAAACTCAGTTTCTAGTTCTTTAATTTCTCCATTACTAATCTCCTTTTCTACTTTTTCTCTTTATCTTATTATTTTTTGTATTGTGAAGTTTTCCATGTCTGGATACCCTTGCCTGTATTTCTCTTCAGATATCTTTGGTGCTGCTCTTTTTGTATTGGTTAGTTTTGCTTTCTCCTTTACATAAATATTACACCATATTAAATCTGTTTGTCTTTCCCATGTCCATATTTCTTCTTCAGATATCTCCTGATCTTCCTGTTTCTCCTTACTTTGAGGACTTGTTCCATTATGCCATGATGTAACCTATGTTTGACCTTCTTTACCATATTGTTTATTTCACAGGCACTCCATAACTTCAACTTCTATTTTTTAACTTCTACTTTACTAATCTGCTTTTCTATGTTCCATCTTTGTGATATTATTTTTTATTGTGAAATTTTCCATGTCTGGATGCCTTTGCCTGTACTTCTCTTTGAATATCTTTGGTGCTGTCTTTTTTATGTTGATTAATCTGGCTTTTACCTTTGCATAAATATTGTACCTTATCAAATCTCGTTTTCTTTCCCATGTCCATATTTCCTTTTTATACTTTTCAAAAATATCTGGATGGCACAGTGATGCAGCGGTCACATTGTTACCTCACAGCAAGGGGTTCTTTGGTCCGATTTTTGGCTGTGGAACCTTCTGTGTGGAGTCTGCATGTTCTCCCTACATTCATGTGTGCTTCCTCTGGGTGCTGCGGATTCCTCCCACATTACAAAGACATGTGTCTGGAGAGTTTTTCACCAGGCCTCTGCTGGAAACTGGCTGTATTCCAAGTAGGACTTTCCCAGTAAACAAAAATAAAAAAAAAATTCTAGGTTTTGTTGTTTATATTTTTGTACTTCCTCAGATGCTTCTTTTTCCAAACAGATCGAAGTTTCTTGGTCTATATGCTGTTTTTCAAAAATCTGTTGTATTAATGACCACAATTTTTTATTTGAGGCTTCTGACAGTTTTTCTTGTGGAAGTATTTTTCTTTCCTCTAATTTCTCTCTTAATCTTTTTGTATATCTTGTGTCTGGAAATTCTGGGCTTTTTGCATAATAGTAACAATATATAATTTCTTTCTTATCCTCAGTAGTCCACTCTATCATTTTTATGGCTTTTCTTTGGCCTATCAGGTTTTGTGATTTTTGTGGACTGCTACTTCCTTCTACTTCAGGGGGACCATCCTCCCCCTGGGCCTGGCCTGGACCCATTGCAGGAGTGTTTCCATATTTTAAGGATTCTACACTGTCATTTCACCTACCCGGATTGTACACTTTTTTGTCCTGGGTCTTGTGCACCTAGGTATCTTTTTACATTTTTGACCTACTTCTGTCCATGATATATGCAATATAAATGCAGTCTATATATCAGTGTCACCTTGGTGTGATTTTGTAGAAAACAGGGTCCACCTTGTGAAGGTACTCACCAAGACTTGAAGCTGAGGATGAATTCAATTTCAGCACTAATACTCTCCTTTACTTGCTGACTTTTCATCTCTCCATTTGGACCCCTGACTCCCATTCAGTACATTTGCTAATGAATAAAAAAAAGCAAGCTAATATCTTTGTAGATGCAAGAAACTTAGCATTTTTCATGGTTTTCATAATTTCGTCTTATTGAAAAATGTTTAGCTATGGTGGTGGTGTTGTGGTAGCATTGTCACCTAACAATAAGACTTTGTCCTGTTCGATTCTCAGCTAGAGCATCTTCTGTGTGGAGACATGCATGAATGGGTATACCTCCGTTGAAGAAAGTAGAATGAAGTATCCACCAAGCACAAATAAATCGATGCTCAAAGGAAAAAATGCTTTAATAAGCACTGTAAAAAACACTCCAATACAAAGACCGGGTCTAGAAATACAAAAGCAAACTTCATCAGTTAAACATCCATCTTTAAAAGTTAAATGCTTTTATATGTTTTTCAAATTACATCACAGTACTGAAAGCCAATCATGTTGGACCATTTACTAAGGTTAATTGTTGGAACTGATTGGTTCATATAGTCTTCACAAGCCAAAGTTAAAACCACATCTCTGAATAAAATAAATCCACACTTTAATTACAATAATAATTTAAAAACTTCTTTAAAAAGTTGATTAAAAACATTATTTTGTAACACCATTTAAAATAATTTAAAATGCTTTCTACATTAAATGTGAATGAAGCATGTGAATCTGGGTTTAAAATGACACCATCTTGTGGCCATAGTGTATAATTACAACTGAACCAAGAGCTGGTAATATAAAATCCTGAGAAGGGTATGTTTCTTGTAATTGCAACAAAAGAACATAACAAAGAACATTGTTTTAGCTCTTTGTATTAGAGTTTTGCAGCTCTCAACTTCAATACTGGAGCTAATGATACCATGTCATTCAGCCCTAAGTTACGGTTAGCATCTAAAAAAGTTGCCAATACAGTTCCTTGTATTCAATAAGTGTTTCCCACATCCCACCTCTTGGGTTAGTGGGGACAACTTCAAGTATAAAAAGAATAACCTGATGTGTTACATTTGGCTGAATGCTTGCTACATTCATCACCTTGACATCGTATAAGTGCTCATATATTCTCTGTCTGAGCTTTAGAAGGAGGGACATTTTTACAAACAGCCAGATATATGATGCCTTTGGTGTCACAGTTAGCAAATGTATTCAATTGCAAGGTCATATTTCTTGCTTCTAAAAAATTGTTTCACCACAATGCAAATGTGTGCAGTATTTACATGTCCCACATTTGTATAATCCTTTCTCGGTTCTATTGCTACTGTTCTGTGTGTTGACATTTGTCCTTCCTTCCAAGTAGTTTTGATGCTCTTCCCTTTCCGATAGACATGGGACAACTCTTTATCGAAAATATGTTCAAGGTCTGAAAATTTGAAAAACTATGCCATTCCCTTGAAAAAATGTTCCTAACAAAGGCTGATTGTTCATTGAAGGTTGTAATTAACCCTGTTTCTTTTGCCCCAAAATTACTTGCTTGTCCTTTATTGTGGGTTAATTGTTCTTCTTCACCTAAAATAGGTGCAAATACATCTGTTCTTTTTGTGTTGACTTCTTCTAGTATTTTGTTGAACATTTCCAAAGGACACATACACTGGGTAAAAAGGCCCTTAAGAAGTTGGTTTCTTCAGAGAAGACTTTGTTGTCTGAAGTCATTCTGCTAGATCTGACCAATTGACCCTTTATTACCCCTTTCTTCTGGTGGGGAACTGGTGTAATGCAGATAAGAATTGGAGAAGGTTGCTTTTCTGAAAATGCTTGATGTAAATTTCCTTCCCTTTTCTCTATGTGGACATCTAGATATTTCAGTTCTTGTTCATCAAAGTTACCAGTAAAAGCCAAAAAGTATTGTTTACGTGTATTAAAAGATTGTTGAAATTTTCTCTACTACCCTTCCAAAAGAAACACAGATCATCTAAGAACCTAGTATAAAGGAGCATTCCTTAAATAGGGGTTTCTGATGAGAAAATTTTCTTCCCAAAAGGCCATGATGATATTGGCTGGTGCACAGTGTGCACCGTTTGAAGTACTCCTTGGAAATAGATGAAATTGTTTTGAGAACTATTTCCATCAATGTCAAAATGTTCGTGAAGTCATGTGTGTCAGTTTTTGCTTTCTATTAATTTCTCCTCAAACCAAGATAAACCCAGGTCATGTGGAATACAACCAAATAGGTCTAGAAGTGTTCTCACTGTATAGGGTAGGTTTGATTCTTCTCAACAGGTCCCAAGAGTCTTTTAAAATGTTTTCACATCCTTCAAGGACATGTTTAATCTTGTGATCAACATATTTTGCTAATGGAGCTGTTATAGAACCCTCCGCTGACACTATCGGTCTAATGAACTTTGGGTATTCCAAAATGCAGGAATTTTCGGTTTGTCAACTACCAAGAATTTGTGCGTGTCTTGATCTATTGAACCCTGCATTAGCATGTCATAAAGTAAAGCCTGGATCTTTCTATAGGCTATGTTCACTTCATTGATAGACACTCTAGTGTATTTGTCTGGATCATTTAGTAAATCCAACATTTTCCTTCATATTGGATAGTTTCCATGACCACGACCCTCCTCCCTTGTCAGGTTTCATAACTCTCAGATTGTGGTTGTCACTAATAGCTCTTAAGGTGTTTTCTCTTCCGTTGTTAAATTGGAGTGAAAGGTTTTTGTTGTCAGGTGGGATCTAATTTCATGTTCTACCTTAAGCTCAAAGTTCTTGTGTGGGAGGGTTGAATGAAGACCTGTCTATCATAGTCTACAGTTTTGTCCTTGAAAAACAGCTCCAAATTCTTTCCGGATAAACAACTTGATGTCTATCAGAAGTTTAAAGATGTCAACAAAAGTGAAGCCTTTAGAAAATAAATCGAACCAACTCTTGTTGATGCTGACACTAGAATAATTGTAAATGTTAAATCCATTGAATGTCCAGGTGTTGAGAATGTTGGTGATACCATCTTCTAATTCCAACCCCTCCTCTTCTGGGAAGAAGGTCCCCCCTCCCTCGTTGCCTGGAAAGGTCTCCCTTCCCTGTAGTTTTTGAATTGTAATAAACCTTCCCTTGTTGCATGAGTCTCTCTGATCTCCTTAATGGGGCATATTCTTCTGGCCCTGGGGCTTGTTCCTGTTGTTCATCAATTTCCACTTCCCCATTCACATTCGTGTGTCTCTTGCCTCCCTGGTTCACATAACTATTTCTGTAAGTAGTTCTTGGTTTGGGGTAGTGTGTTTTGTTTTGTACTCATCTTGGTCCCTTTGATTTTCCCTATTTTCCTAGTCTGAACCTCCTTGCATTTAGCATCTACTTTGTGAAACACATTTTGGTATTTTAATTTATTGGCTTCAATAGAATACAACAAATCGTTTGTAATAGCTTTGTTGGTTTTTTCAATGTCTAATTGTAGCTTTTCCATAACCCTTTCATTATTATTAATAATAGCTTTCATTATATTCATGCCACAGTTATCAAAAATAGAAATGAGCTCGTTACAAAATTCAGACCCATCAACAACATTGTTAGGGTATTTGCAGACCCTTAAACCCTTTGGTACAATGCTCAAGGAAATACAGTACTTTAAATAATCATTGTCAATTTCTAAAGTTTTGTATTTAATCAAAAAGAATTCTAAATCATTACCTCCGTTGAAGGTTGTGCGTCAGAGCTGGGAACTCGGCACATACAAATCTACTGCCAATCATTAGCAGACCGGAGTTCCACTGTGGTGACACCTAAGCGGGAAAAGCCAAAAGACACAGCAACAACAACAAAAATCTACTTGTTTACAATAAACACTTGATTATGGCCTAAGACATCCAGCTTTGTAAAAATAAGAGAAATTATTTTAGTTCTACATGTAATATAATCAGCCCACTTTTACACCCCAACCCAGCGACCCAAGATCACAACATATTAACTTATACTTGCTTTTGTCCAGCATTTCTTTTTTAATTAAACAGTAAATCCTATATTTCTTGCAACTAAAAATACATAATATCTTTAACTCATACAACAGTCACTGAAGGTTCTCTTCACATTTAAAATATCCCTAACGACACACTATACAAAATTGCTTTAATATATAACATGCAGTTTATATCATGAAGTGTTTTATACAAAAACTAATAAGAACAAAAATTGTTTTACTTACAGTTACTCTTTTTTCCCTTTTATTGTCCTTCTAAAGATTAATGACACAAAGTACGTGATATGCATTGCAGTCTATCAAGTTTTACAAAGTCAACAAAAGTCCAATCTTTCTCAGCCACTTTTTCCTTATCAAGCCATATTTCACAAATGTGCATGATGCCTTATAGTCGCCCATTTATTTATTAATTTCAAGGTTGCTTGTCTACTTCCTCTTCATCTTCATCTCTCAACACCAGGCTCTGGTTCAAGTCTAAAGTACTCTTGATTCTCATAAACTCCTGTGCTTTTTTTCTGTCTGTTAAGCATTTTCCTTTGGAACATTGTAAAATGTTTCACTGGCAAAGTCTTTTTTTTCACCTTACTGTCACAAAAATGAAAAGCAAAGTCCCTTTGTGTTTGCTGGCTTACTTTTTGTTACACAAACTTTTTTTCCTCATTAGCCGGTTCTGAATCCAAAAAATGTCTTTGATCCTCCAGGACAAATATTCTGAATACAACTAGATACAGCAGTTTGAATGTCACACCTGACTCTCAACATTGCCCGATTGCTGGGATAAATGTGCTTCTCTTCTGCCTGGTTTACAGTGAATAATAGTCTTTACGAACACTCTGCTATTTCAGATTTTTAATATTTTTCCCTTCTTCCAGTTTTATCAAGATCAACTCTTTCTGCTGGTATGATTGCATTTGTACTCGCACAAGTCTTGGCTGATTTCTCAGTTCCAGTTTGGAGCATAGACATGATGTGCTGTTTCAGTTAACAAATCCTGGTGTGAAATACCAGTTCGTTTGTTTATTTGTGCTTTCAAAAAATGAATACAGAATGTTCCTTCCAGTTTCTCTGCTACAGCAGAAAATGTCAGGTTTTCTCTGCACTATCTGTGTTCTGACGCTACCATTTTTTTGAAACAGATCTTCTTGAGAAACCTCATACTCAGCTAAGCTTTTCTTCATTTCGCCCTCCGTTTTCTGCAGTTTGATCAGTTCATCTGAATAGTTAGTTAAAACTCTATCTTTTCCAGCCCTTTGTTATTTGAGTTGGTATATTCCTTCAGTGTTTCATTTATTTTAATCACCTCTGAGTACATTTGATTTATTTTTCTCCTACATTACTGGAAGCCACCTTTTGTACCAGAGCTGCAGCTTAAACTGCTTTTTGTTAAACATCTGCAGGATGTTTCATAGCAAGTGTTTGTCTTCAGTTTTTCTGTTTGATTTCCGTTTAGGTTTTCCAAATGTCTTCTTTGCTGTCATTCAGGCAGTGTGCTTCTAGTCAGTAACTGAATTTTTGTCAAGCTGACAGTATCGCTGGCAGTTATTTCTCAGTTTTTGTTTTCACACTGGAAGAGCTCAACTTAAGCTGTTAATCAGTGTAAGTCATATTGGAGGCTCCAGGGTCTTTCTAATTGTTTGATTTCTTTAGTGAACTACATCCCTGAAGGTGCATTGTACTTGATAATTGGTCTGATCAAATGCTGAGTATAAGAAAGCGATTACCTCTTTACACCTTGATGATATTCTGTTGGCAATTAGCTGGGCTTAATAAAAGGATTTCCTGACAATCATAATCAATGATGGTCAAAAGAGAGGGAGCTATCAAATCACATTAGTCGGCCCCTGACTACATTTTCCTTTTGTGTTGGTGTGTCGTCTATATAGTATGATGAGGGAAAGGGTTGTTTACCAAAAGTGATAATATTATACTTTTTATTATTTTATTTGAGACAATTTTAGTACTCCACAAATTTAGTAGTGAGAGTTCATACTGGAGCATTTGGGGGTCATAGGGTAACTTAACAACAACCTCCTGTTTGCAGTCATCTGCAGACTTTGCTAGCCATAGGTCTTCCCTCTCTTCTTGGAGATTTGAGACATTAATGCCAAAATGGAGAGATCCCTGCACTGAGCCCTGAAGGACACTGCTGGCCACTTTCATACTTTCTGATGATGCCCCTGTGATTTACATTGTGTGGGTCAGTCTTTCAGCCAGTTTGCTAGCCATCTTACCACATCAGTAAGTCTTTGGATTTAGAAACTTGACAATTCTCTCTCTCTCTCTATTTCTCTCCAAATTGCCTGCCTGTGTCTTGTTTCTTACTTAGAAACTCTGTATTTCCCTTACGTGACACAAGTCTTGGTAAATGCAACCACAACTGATGTATAAATAGCAGATGTAATAATTCAGTAAGTAGCATACTTTCCGTGCTCAGCAGTCACTCTGTTATAGTATATCTAGAGCTACATTTACATCTGCATCTTCTGTATCTATAGCTATGACTATGTCTCTATCATCTGTATCTATACAGGTAGATATTTGTATGTATATGATAGAGAAATAGAGTCAATTGAATGTAGCCAATCAACCAAACTGGACTACTCAGAGAACACCAACACAGTCATGACAAGAGGATATAAACTCAGAACAAGCATTAGAAGTCAGATACCAGGGTCAGATCTTTTAAATATAGATAATCTGATTATGCTGCACATGACACAGTTTCAAGCAAATATGTGAAGTCAGGGTTCTAGGGTAACCATCTGGGGTGTGAGCACCAGAGCCAGTTTACCCATGTTTGAAGAGAGGGGATATTGCAGCATGCGCTTCTTGCACAAGTCTCATTTGTTTGAGGGCAACAGTAGTTTACCAAGATGATGGCCGTGAAGGATGCCAAGCAGTGTGAATGCACTGTTGTCAGACCACATGCTTGAAGTACCCACTCCTGCAGGCCATGATTGGACAGTATCCTAAATGGCTGAAGAGGATGAAAAGCTAAGCTGGCAAAGGGAAACTAAACCATCATGGATGACTGTTGACTGGTCTCAACCTGTCCCTTGACTGCCTGCTCAATGGAGTGGCTTTCCGAGAGGCAAAGTCACTGTGGAAAGTGAAACCCACAAAAGTTGTTCCACATAGCCTTTACTGCTCACACTGAGGCCATGTAGCCTTCAGAAGTGACCAGTGTGTGACCAGTACTACTCTATGGTAGAGAAAACTGGGGAGTGAAGGCAGAGTAGCTGAGGAAGGTAGAAGTGATGGAGATGAAGTGCCTGAGATGCATGGTAGGATGTAGTTCCAACTGCAGAGAAGGTCAAAGGGACAGATTACAGTGGTTTAGGCACATACACAGGAAAGTAGAAAACAACTTCATGAAGACTTAGGACAGACAGGAAGGAGGCAAGACGAAACAAGAACATCTAGCGAAGAGATGGATGGATTGTGTAAGAGAATACCTGAGATTTTCAAGCATGATAGTTAAAGAAGGTAGAAGAGTGGCACCAAATGTAGAAGAGGTGGTCACAGCTGACAGAACGCCCCACACCCATGTAGAAAATGAGGAAAGGGGAGGGGTGATGATAATGATGGTGCTGTAGCAGGTCTTAAGGACAAAGAGGATAACACAGACTTAGTGAATATGTTTTCATTGTTTACCCATGCTATGATTTTTAGTCTTACCAAAGCAAGACCAAATGCTTCCATATTTTTAGGAAGTGGTGAAGAAACACATTGATGTTGCATGGCATTAACTGAATTCTACTAAAACAAAGAGTGTAACAATAATTTTTAATCTTTCTTTGGTTTTCAAATAAATGTATCCTTTGTTTTAGGATGAAAAAGGGTTAGTTGATGTACTTGAGGGCAGTGCTGAAAACAAATCATGCAGCAACATGGAAGATAATTGTGACCAGCTGTTTAGCCATATTAGCCATATGTCATTCTGGGATATATATAATATGCTGAGAGAACCAATGAATTCTACAGATTTTTTACCTGGATGAGGGGCTAGTGCTTTAGGGTTTGGCTATCTATAGGTATAGTTAGTATTATAAAACCTTCCAGCTGAGATTAGAGAATGTGCTAGTATATATGCTACTAATTTAAATGAGAGATTTTCAGACAGGTTATCTAGGTCTAATGTGCGCCCAATGATGATGAATTTTCTCAGACATTTATAGCAGAAAGACGTTTTTAAAGCACTATCAAGATGGCACGATAATATGTTGTATATTATTGGAATGATAGCTAGTTGGATTTAATTACTGTGCGTTCTATCTCTTTGACTGGAGGGGAAAGGCAGGAAGGTACTAGAAATCAATAAGATGGTTTATGGCTTCCTAAGATGGACGTTTTTCAATTTGCAGTATCTGTGTATTTTTTTTTTTCTTGTAGGTTTGGCAAGGGTATTTCTAGGTGCTTCTCAATAGTATTAGAAAGAGATGAAATAGGGTCATTGTTTCATATTTTTGGAGCTGTGAACAAATGTGAGTCCAAGAAAGGCCTGCAAGAAGTTTTAAAAGGAGATTTCCTGGTCTTTTCACCTTGCTAAACAAGCCTTCCTGTTAGTGAAAACTGCGAATGAAAGGAAATGCTATAGAACTCACATTTTTGCATTTGCAACTCAGAAGTGAATGGAAAAAGAGCTTTGATAAGCATGTAGCAGAGGAATGAAAGGGAAAGAGGTTTGAAAGAGTGGACATGCCACTTAAATATTAGGAGTTCTAAGTTACAAAAGTGAATTAAGTGGAAACCGTATTTGAGAAAAATATAATTTGTTACCCAGTAAATGACCTTTGCATGTTAGAGTTCCTCTGTCTGTGAGCTAACAAGGAATTCAGTTTCCCTTGAATTCTGTTGTTGAAGGGTCATGCAAAAAGTCCTAACTATAAATGGACTGGCCTCTTTGTAATTATATGGCTGAAGTACTGATGTGGTGATTATGGCACAGACAGCAGAAGACCACTGTAAGACTGAGCATAAAAAGTAGTGTGGATGATGGATGATATGGGTACATAGTAGAAAAAGTGAGCATTTTATAGATAAATAGCACCGCAAGGTGTAAGGGCTCTAAAAATTACATAAATTG
Source organism: Protopterus annectens (assembly GCF_019279795.1). Classification (NCBI taxonomy): domain Eukaryota; kingdom Metazoa; phylum Chordata; order Ceratodontiformes; family Protopteridae; genus Protopterus; species Protopterus annectens. Next base: position 63,328,748 of record NC_056750.1, on the reverse strand, counting down.
GGAAGGGAGAGCAATACTGTTTGAGAAGTGGTTGTGACTTAGTGCTTACAAAAACATAACAGCTTTTGACAGTAGGGGTAAGTTTTATATGCAGGAAAGTTATCTACAAATTACAAATTAAGTGACTGACAATGTGATGATGTGAGGTATTGCCAGCTATGCCAGGAGAAGTAGAGCACTGGATGTTTAATATATGCCAGCATAGCTAGTTGGAGTTTTGCAAAGAATTATGTGTCATTTGTATACCAAATTGACTTGTACAGGTGCTTGTGCTGAGCATATATTTGTAAAGCTGCTTGTGTTAAGAATGTACCAATGGTGGGTCCTGCTGGACAAAAAAGAAATGCACCTGTTTGTCAGACTGTATTGTAACTGCTGAATGAATATATTGTAACAGAGGATACTGGAAGAGAATAGGTTAATCTCAGTCCACCTAACTTTAAAAATTAATCTGAAATTAAATTACCGGGTTTAGGCCATAAGGATTGTATCTTACAGTTCTTACGGCAGCCAGAAACAAAATGTCGGTGAAAAAAGGACTAGGAATCCTACTGTATTGTCCTTAGGGGTGAACTAATTGCTACCCTGGAAGGGTGGAAGTTTTTGAAATATTTTTGTAGCTTCAATGTGCTAAAACACATCTTAGGAAAGCTCTATGTGTGTGTATTATGACACATATGTGCTAGATTCTGGTTCAGTTTCTAGTAAAGGAGGTAGTGTGGGAACCAGAGCCAGATGACCAGATGTATGTGATGTCATTCTGTAATTCAGCGCTGAAATGATGTTTTAATACTGGATGAGACAGAACTCTCTGGGCAGTCTGTTTTTGAAACTTGGCAAACGAGAATCACTCATAAACTTCATCTTGCCTTGCTCTAGTAAGTGAACTGGGGACAGTAATTCTTTAGATCAGTCATGAAAATATAGTGAGATAAGTTAAGTATTGTTTTTCCTGCATCTGTGTGAACCTTTCCATCTGTGTTATTTTTTAATATTTCTTTTGATTGAAACTCTGGTGTTTATTATGCATAGATATTTAGCATTTTCATGTTGTTTTGTTATTTATTATTAAATATATGTAACCTTTTCATTGTATCTGGTCTTTTAGAGAATATTTTAACCTTTGAGAGTATTTAGATTCATTTGGTGACACTGTGGCTACTCCTGAAAGCCTTCCTGCATTGGTCAAATACTACAAATTGTATTACTATTAATTGTACTTAGTATAATTGGGTACCCTTGTAAGAGTCTTATAGTAGCTGGCTTTTGAGTGTTTTGGTGGCAGTACCTACCTTATAGTCTGGGCAGAGGGACCATAGATAGAAAATCTGTGTCAGCATTTCCCAGGTGTGTGTGTGTGTGTGTGTGTGTGTGTGTGTGTGTGTGTGTGTGTGTGTGTGTGTGTGTGTGTGTGTGTGTGTGTGTGTGTCTGTGTGCACATATGTGTGAGTGTGTATATGTGTGTAAAAATCAAATCTCAAAGATTGTATGTATGTATCAGCTACTTGAAGCAGAGACTCACAGCACTGGTTTTCACAGAGAAGGTGGTGGAGGACTTGGCTTATAACACTCATCTGAGAACTCAACTCTACATCTGTGTCAGTGGGGAGTCTTATTTGGGGCCTGAACAGAGAGAAGGAAACCCAGCCCCAGGGCAAGAGTGTGTTGTCTGTGTGCTCTTAAGGGAATTGTGCTTGGTGCAGACAGCTGCATCTGTAAATACTGTGTGCATCCATTTTTGCTCCAAGTGAACATCCCTCACCAGAGTCCATGTTGAGGATTGGGACTTCTTGATTACTGGTCCAGAGGATGGATGTCACCTCCTAGTATATAGCTATGTGCATGTGATATGTTTGTCTTTAATGTATGTGAATACATATGTTTGCATGGTTACACTTTATAATCTCGAACTAATGAAATATCAAACTTCAGTAGCTTGAGACCGAAGTGTCGAAACTGCACTTGCAGGAAACTGCAAAATGCCGAATACGGAAATGTTGAAACTGCAGTTGTGGAGGCGCGTACGTGACGTTGGATTCCATGTGTTCGTAATGTGCACTCTGGTATGTGGATGTAGCTAGAGATTCAGGTAAGTAATGTTTTACTAGGGTTTTAGATAGAAATCTGAGTGTGTGTGAGTGTGCTTGGAGTTTTGAGGTGTAGATTAGGTTAAGTTGGTGAGACTGTGAGTGTGTAAGTGTGGAGAGTGATGGTGTTTGTGCATATGTGATGTATATTTGTGCAGAGGGAGTGTAAAATGTGTAGTGGTGATTTTTGTGTGTTTGTGTTTTTAGTGCAACCTTGGAGTTAGTATATATAAGTTGGGGGTGTGAGGTGCACAGCCCCCCCACATGGGGGGTGCAGAGGGGCTTGCCCCCCTGCTTATATGTAGGGTCCGCGTGTGTGTTTGTTTTGTTGTGTTGGTTTGTAGTGTAGGGGAGAAGATGTATATGTGATTGTGTATGGAGTGTGTATGTGGGCAGTTGCAATTTTAAATTTTGTGCTTTTGGGGTTTCGGGTTTTTAAGTTTTCAGCTTTACAGTCTTGAGATACTGAATTTTGATATTTCAGTATTTTGGGATTGTAAAGTGAAACTGTTTGCATATACATGTTATTTTTTGCACATGTGTCTGTGCTAAGGTTGGAGAGGGTGACCAATATTTACATATTTTTGCATTTCTAGAGGAAAGAAAATGTACCCTTTTCAAAATGTCTGATTTTTTTTGTTGTGTGTTGAATGTAGTTTGGTGTAAGTTCATGAGATCTTGCCTCAGAATGGTTGAAGATGATGTTTAATCTTCACCTTGACATTCTCACACAAATGGCTGTCCAGCTTCTGTGCTTGCTGTGATGGTGGCATATATTATAGGCACTCAGCAGTATAGTTTTAGCAATCTGTGTATAGTTAAAGCATGTGTAACAGCTGACAGCAGCAGGCCAAACTGCACATTTTTAGGTTTCATAGAATGGCTGTGAAAATCACTGCATTAAGTATAGCATAACAACTTATTTAATGTAGACTGTGCATTATTGTGGGCATCGTATTGTACTTAATTTTTTTATTTCTTTCTTTTTCTTTTCTTTTTTTTTTCTTCTTTCATAATTTTTGTAACTGCTAAAAAAATATGTGAAACACGTACACAGCATGGTTTTAGTGTGATGCTTAGTAATGGAATATGAAAAATGTTTATGCTTGAATAATCAGTAAGATTTATGGGAACACCAAGATATCAGTTCACCTCCACTGATGATTCCATTATTAGACGTGCACTGGAAGGGCAACATTTTGCAGTGCTCAGCTGACTTTTCATAACTTAGTGCAAGTGTGTGCATTTATCTCTTGTTTACATGTACATTTTGTGATGATGTCACACAATATAGGGATATGAAGTATACACAAGTTTTAGGGGAAGAGCCATGTGATAAAAATTTGATTACAAAATGTCAAGTTAATGGTGGCTGTGAAAATAATGCTTCCTTTGAAAGAAACAATATAGCACAGACTCTAAAATGATTAGTACTATAATTAGGAATGATTGCAATATGTTTAACTTGAATGACATGGTACTGAATTGTGTGGGCTAATGGCTAAACTTCACTTACAAGATGGCCAACAATTTAAAAAATATGTTTGATTATGCTAATTCTGGGAATATTTTAAGTGGTATGAGAAAAGGGACTACAAAAGGTAAGAGTTGGAGACAGTGCTCATATATTTTTAAGAGACTTCTGCTAAAGTTGGAAAATGGTTTTAACACTGTAGTTTTTCAGAATGGGATTTGTGGTGCTGCTGGAGTTATGCATTTAACTAAATGCTCTGCCTGCTTAACATTTTATATTAGTAAGACAGGGCGAACATTAAGGAGGGGGATATATGAATATGTGTATGATATCAATAAGTCTAATGATAATAACTAATTATATAAACATTCCCACAAATGCCCACATTTAAAAAACAAATATTTTGGTATTGTTGAGAAAGTAATCCCTTATCCAAGAGGAGGAGCCTGCGAAAGAAAATCAAAAGATAAGGAACTGTTGAGGCCGTTGCAGTTGAATGCATCTAATAAGCCAGGTTTAAACGATTATATTTCCATCAACATCAACACTGTATTGAAATTAAGGGCAGCAAAGCTATGATTAAACTGGATGTAAATAGTATGAATATATTATCAAATGTTTTATTTATTTAACAATTTTCACAAGCCAAATTCCTATCAGTATATTTTCAAAGCCTTTCTGTTGAATTTAAGGACAGCAAAGCTATGATTATACTTTTTGTAATATTATGAATTATTGTGAATTGTTATTTATTTCTGTACCTTAATGTTTTATAAGTCTTGAATTTTAAATATTCATTATTTATTTATACTAATGGCTTATAAGAACAGAATTTAAAAACTTGCTTGATAAGTTTTATGTGCTTTCTTGCAATGTCTTTTGGCTTCTCCCGTTAGGGGTCATGTTTTGTAATAGTAGTAAATTAATCATATATATCTAAAATTTGCTTATTAACGTATGCCTATTTTTATATTGTGTGAGAGTGTTATAGAAGATCTGTTGTTATGTTATATGCATTGCATATTGATTACTTGGGGGTATATGCCTTTAATTTATGGTTAAGCTGACTGGTTATATATAATGTGTGATTTAAAACCGAGTGAATGTATCAGTTTCCTTTGTTCTGATAAGTCCAAGGATAATATTATGGATGAAAGCACTTAACTTTTTTATTTATTGTTTTATTTTATTTTATTTTTTTATAAGGCATTACAGCATACTTGGTTTCTTTTGGATTTAACACTGCATGTTTTTGGTTCTTAATGGTCACAGGCATGCATCCACCTTATTTGTGTTAGTGAACAGCATTTAAGTTTCACTAGTATTGCAGATGATGTAAATTTGGGGGATTTACAAATTTTGCTGAGTTTATAGGTGTTCATTAATTATAGGAAAGGAGGTATTCTGAGGTTTATGGAGGAAGTCAATGCATTATCTCTCTCTTTCTTTGTCTATAATATTAAAAGTGAAAAGAAAATACAGTATAAGTGACATCATCTATCACATGCTATTCTGTTGTCTTCTGTATGTCTTTCCAGGTTCCATTTTGTTTTGGTTTCATCTTTCTGTTAAGTGTGCTCCCCAAAATAATGAAGGTGTTTGATATTTGGAGTTATGCAATTTAATATTACCTGGATGCAGCATATGATGACTGGAACTCATGAGTTTGTATACAAGTGCTGATGTCTGAATAAAGTTGCCATCAAAAAATAAAATTTCTTAGAAGGCAAAGGCTTTTAAATTATTTTAGGAATGTTTGTCATATGCAGTTTTATGTAGTCTCAGTAAATATTGTTATGTAAATTTATTAACAAATGTCTTTATAAAAGAGTCAGTAATGCTGCCATTAGCTGCAGGCCACAATTAAAGGAAGAAATAAAAAAATAAACTTTAAGGACATGTGGTTCCATAAAGACCAGTAAGTTGAGGGTCCTAAACAACCTGGACCTTTCAATTTAAAGCAGTAATTATGCAGGAAAGAATTAGGCTCTCACAGAGAAGAGTAGTTAATATCTGGCATAAATAAATGCAAATAGCAGTAAATGTGACCATGTGATAAAAATACCATTACACAGACCAACATATGGTAAGGCAATTAAATGTAACCTTACTAAACTCCAAAGACCTTCTAGGTGAAGCACACTTAACAGATGCTTCAGCAGCCCCAGTTGCACTGTTTCAAGACAGCACCCACATCAAGATATACAGCCACATCCCTTGGACTCTCTCTTCTAAGTCCATAAGGCAAGCCACTGCACAATCCAACATTCTGGTCATTGGAGACTCCATTCTGAGTCACACTGATGTCCCTATCACCAGGCTGAGTAAGGAGAGCATCATGGTCAGTTGCTTATCAAGAGTAGGATCTTCAAAATTACACACACACTCAGGTCATTGTACCACAAGCATTAGGATGACTTAGTCACAGTCCATGTGGTATTAATGACCTGAGATGTACCTTCCTGCACTATATGGAGATAGACACATGGAGCTCTCAAAGACCTGAGATGTACCTCCCTGGACTTTATGAAGATAGACAAATGGAGCTCTTGAAGTCCTGAGATGTACCTCACTGGACAATATAAAGATAGACACATGGAGCTCTCAAACACCTGAGATTTACCTCCCTGGACTATATGAAGATAGACACATGGAGCTCTTGAAGACCTGAGATGTACCTCCCTGGACTTTATGAAGATAGACAAATGGAGCTCTTGAAGTCCTGAGATGTACCTCACTGGACAATATAAAGATAGACACATGGAGCTCTCAAAGACCTGAGATGTACCTCCCTGGACTATATGAAGATAGACACATGGAGCTCTCGAAGACCTGAGATGTACCTCCCTGGACTATATGAAGATAGACACATGGAGCTCCCTGGACTATATGAAGATAGACACATGGAGCTCTCGAAGTGCTGAGATGTGCCTCCCTGGACTATATGAAGATAGACACATGGAGCTCTCGAAGACCTGAGATGTACCTCCCTGGACTTTATGACGATAGACACATGGAGCTCTCGAAGTATGAGTGTAGCACTGAGCAGCATTCTGCCTTCGGCAAAGATGATGTTACAGTACAAACAGAAGATGACTGACTTTAATAATTGGCTTAGTTTCTGATGTCATTCTAAGGGGGTGCCATACTTGTCAGCATAGAAAGAGATGGTCAACAGACCACACATGGTCTGCACCTCTTCCTTCTAGACTTATGAATAATAGTTAAAACATTGTCCTTCCCCATAGTGCCTTTTTAGGCAAATGGCAAACTGAAAATACTTCTGACATAGGAAATCAAACCAAGAAAATCTAAAGGTGCTACTATTCACTGTTAGGAGTCTAAGCAAGAAAATCCACGCCCTACAAGCTCTCCTCACCACAGAGAATGCTGATGTCTGTGCACTCAATGAGACATGGTTTCAAAAATGTGCAAACCGCCCTGACACTGCAAGGTCTTACACACATTTAGACCAGGTACTACACAAGCAGGGGCTAAAGGTGAAGGTGTCTCAGTTAACATCAAAAGTAAATATACCTTAAGGCTGGTCGAACAGAACAATACACTTGAGCTTCTCCACGTTGAGGTTGCAATAGGGAAAAACCCATGCCACTTCCTTACAAGCTATAGGCCCTCCTGTATGATTCAGGAAAGCCATAACATGTATTTAAGCTTACTGGAAACATTCACCATCCAACCCAATGTCATAGCTATGGGCTACATTAATTACCTTGCTATTAATTGAGACTTGTGTACTGTACAAAACGTGCAGGTGCAGATACTCCTGGAGTTTGTAAACACCAGCTTCCTGGACCAGATTGTCAATATGCTGACCAATGGGGCAAACATGCTAGATCTTGTCCTCACTAATATGGGAGAGCGCTGCACACCCTTTAGTATAATTCCTTCTTTGGTAAAGTCAGATGATCTCCTTTGATGTAAAAATAAAACTTAGATGTCCAGCTAACCCCAGAATGTGCAGGAAGTACTCTAAGGCTAATATCTTACTATTAAGTGATAACTTAGCAAATTTTCAAGCCACCCTAAATATGAGAACACCACTGCCTATGTGGAGCTGTTCACAGAAAAGCTATACAAGCATGATAATATCTGCATAGAGGAATCTGTACCAACCAAGAACAGAACAGAATTAAATCAAAAGACAAGTCGCCCTGATGGAATGACAGCATTGACAAGCTGTATAACAGAAGGAAGAAAATCATGGCAAAAATTAGGAGGTGCAGCACCCATTTGTTAACCAGGAAAGTCCGATTTGGAACAGAGCCAATTTTCAGCAGAGGCCCAGGAAGAAACACTCCAGACAAATCTTTATAATGTGGGAGAAAACCCACACGAACCAAGGAAGAACATGCAGTCACTGCACAGAAGGCACCCAGCCAAGAATCAAACCAGAAAACCTCTTGCTGTGAGGTGACAATGCTACCACTGCACCACTCACTGCACCATCCCGTCTGGGAGATCTAGTCAATTTCAATGTCTTTAGATGTTAGAGCATTGTACTGCTGCCAGGAATGTAACCTAAGGTCTTGCCGCCCCACAGCAAGGAGATCATCAGGCTTTTAATGCTGCAATGGCAGCAAGTCTAGATTGCCTCCCTACCCCATAATGGGCAAGCTAATGTCTATCACTCAGTCCTACCCTCCTTCCCCCTCAGCATCCATGCCACTAGTTAGACTTGGGTCATCTGGAGCTCACCAAGAGCTTTATACCTCTGTGTCATGGAGGTGGAGAAAGAATATATCTTCAGGTTGGAGTAGAGACTGGGAAAGGGTACTGGCAGCAAATACTAGGGTCTAGAATTAAACTGATTTCTAAATGTATTAATTTTACTTGTCGATTTTGGCTTGAATGATAGTAATTTAAGGGGAAATGTAATTAGTTGCTGATTCTGAAGATGGTGGGATAGTGGTCACTGAAAGCTGAAGCATGAATGGCTAGGTTGGAAATAATTGATTGGCTGTTTAATACAGGATCAAATAATTGTTGGAGTGGAAGTTTGAATATGTAGGTTCAATGGTCAGTTGCAAAAATCCAAAATCAACAAAGAATTCAGACATATTGCTGAACCGGGAGTTGAGGATGTTAACTTTAAAGTCTCCGAGAATGATTATATTTTTTATTTTGGAAGGGCATAAATGATGCTGATGATGAGAGCTTTGAATTTTGTTAAGAGAGAGAAGGGTGGTAGGCAGGCAACTGCTAGTAGGATTGGTTTATGTTTTAAATGAGGGAACTTTAAAAAATATACACTCAGGGTCAGAGTCTAAGAAGGTATTAGCTGGGATTATAACTGTAAGACTGAGATGAATTTTACAAAATAGTAATATCCTACCACCGGACCAATCTCCTGTATGGTCTGGAATCATAGAAATAATTGTAGGAGTGAAATATGTGGTGAAAACTAGGAAAGTTATTTTTGAGCTATAACTTGGTTACTGCAATAATGCCTGGACTGTAGTAAGAGAGGAAGGCACTTATTTGATATAGTTTATTCCTGATGCTGTGAGCATTTATTTTGGTGTATGTAATTGGGGATATTTTATTGTAGTAACAGTTGTAGGTGTGGTCAGCTAGGCAAGGGTTAAGTTCAGTATTACTCCTTACTAGGACAATGGATATTATAGCTGTGAATCTGAAGAGAGACTTAAGAGTATCCCTACTAGAGGGTTGTGTTTAGCATTTTTAAGTTGGATGAAATATTGTGATCCTGTAATAAGATTAGTACAAGATTTATGTATGATATGGAGATTGAACAAATGGTAAGGAATGTTAATAAGTGGCAAGGCTGACAGAGTGGAGCTAGTTGGAATGTTTGAGAAAGTGTAGCTGTGTGAAGAAGAGTGTGGCTTCTGTGCAGTGAGGGATGAAGGGGACAATATAAGGGATATGAGTAGTAAGGTAAGCATGCGTAACATTATGACTGGTTGGGAGGATGTTTGTGTCGAATCATCCTTGGTCATGAGGACATGTTTATAGTAGCTGAAGTGTGATCCTAAATTTCTACCTCTTCTAAAAGCAAAGTAACATCTCTCCTGAAGGAAATCCGAAAGTTTATTATCCACTAGAAGGATATTCCAATGCCACTATAAACATGCCCTCATGACCAAGGATGATTCAACACAAACAACCTTAACGATTGATTTACTTATGGGTTGCGTCCAATGTGGCCACTGTACCAATTGGGGTGAAGTTATGAAATCTAAACAATACACAAACAAAAATACTGGCAATGTGCTTGACATCTCATTTTTTGCTAACTGTGGTACAGATTGGGTGGTCTACCTTGCACATGCACCTATTCTGCATTTTATGTAGGACAGACCTCTCGACCCCTCAGACTGAGGATATTGGAACACTGTAGTGACATGAGAACAAAGAAAATCACCAATGCACTATACAAACACTCACTGGGACACAAGAACACACTTTTCAGGTTTATGGTGATTGATAGAATTATTGGTAACTGGGCCAACAAAGTTGGATGGCACCAAATACTAAATAATAAAGAAAAGAAATGGATTATAAAGTTGGGGGGGGGGGGGTTATTCCCACCAGGACTTAATGAGCATTTGTAGTTGACCAATTAGCCAAGGACTCACTCACAGATCAAATTATAAAAGGAAGCAATTGTATCATTGTTCTTTATCTCACTGATGAAGGCTATGTACTTTGCATAGACGAAACCGGTCTGTTTCTGTTTCCTTTTTCATGTTATAAGGCTATTTAGTCATTTAGGTTAGTAAATATTGAACACTACGGTTTGCTGGCTCCCTAGTATTTCTTAGGGAATTTAATAAAGCCTACATGGACTTTTCTTCTGTGTAGGCATTGTGGCATAATGCTTACAAGAAAGTAAGCAGGCGTGCGATCCAGTAAACAGAGCTAGGAGGTGTGCATGCATGTGCCAACATGGAAGTATCCATGGCATGCAAATCACCTCATAAGCAGGTGAATTGGAAGAAAATGAGGGAAGCAGAGCAATCCAGCAAACAGATAGGCAATCCTTCAGACCCTGTGTTGGTGTCTGTAGTGTACACAGAAAAATTCCATGTACAGGATTTTAAACAGACAACAGGGGGTGTAAAAGTGTAGTTAGATGGAGAGAAATAGCATAGCAGACATAGATATGTGCAAAATTATCCACAGTGTGTCCAAAACCATATGGGAAATCATTTAAAATGCCTGTATATTTTATTGATGTGGATATGTTTGCATGTGTGCAAACATGCTATTATGAAAAAAATAAAAAATAGTGTAAAAAACAAATTTATTAGTATGCAACAGTAATGTATTATAGGGCTTTGTGTGGAGTAACTACAGTGGTGAAATGGTGCTGTTGCTAACAAGGCAGGGCCTGGAACCATGTAGGTTGTTTGCATGGATCTCTATATAAATGAGCTGGGGGTTACTGAATAACACAAATGGGTATCCATGTCCACAGATCCCATCTGTATAGATACAGAACTGTGTTGGTGTCCAGAGAAGAGGTAGCTGACATCAAGGGGGTGAGTCTGAGGACTTGTAAGCTCACTGGAGCTCAGCTGTGCCTGTTTGCATGGTGCAGCCATCTGCTGAGCAGGGATGTGTGTAAAGTTTCTGCTAAGTTTTGTTTACCTTCGAGGTGGGTGTTTCCGTGTGTTTCCACATGTTTGTGCAGCAAGCCACCATGCAAAGTGTGACCTTTCATGGGGGTGTGTACAGTGGCACGCGCTTGGCCGGTGTGCTGCAATGCTGAGTGAGGAAGGCTGTTCAAAAAAAACATTGTCTGAGAAAGCCAGTGGTATATTAATTACTCATCACCCCTGTTTCACTTAAATTAGGGCCATTAACAGTCTGTAATGATGTACTTGGCAGGTGGAATGCATCATAGGTAGCCAATCACACAGGCTGCACCTACAGCAGAGCACTATAAAGGCTGCATACACCCTGCAATCTGATTTCAACCCCATACTCTGCACCAGTGGAGTACAGACTTGGGATTTTTTAACTGAAGAAATGCTAGGGGCTGCTGCAGGTCTGCTACATCTGTATGTGCTAGATGCTGAGGTCAGTGCTGATACTGCTGCTGACAATAGGCCTAGACTGAGAAGGAGAAGAGTGTTCAGGCCCAGGGAAACCTTCCAGGAGCTGCATGAGCTGGAGATTGTAGAGCACTACAGGGTGAACTGGGACATACTACAAGAACTCACTGAGCTCTGCCACCCTCAACTCAGACCCAGAGCCAACAGAGGGGAACCCATCCCAGTGGAAACAAAGGTATGTGAAGCTCTTAGGGTACTAGCTACTGGTACTTTCCAAAAACCAACTGGGGACATGATGGAGGTCTCGCAGGCATCAGCATCCAGGGTACTCCACCAGTTCCTGGATGCCATGCTACCACATGCCAGTGAGCACATTTATATTCCCTCCACCCCTGAGGAGAAGACCAGCAGTATGCAACACTTCTACTGTGTAGCACAGTACCCTGATGTACTGGGTACCATAGATTGCACTCATGTACACATCACGGCACCACCCAGTGACGAGGGTAGAATCTATGTCAGCCGCAGGGGGTATCGATCCATCAACTGCCAGGTCATGTGCAATGCCCAGGGCATTACCATCAATGTGTGTGCTGGCAGCCCTGGCAGTTTTCACGACTCCCATATCTGGTGCACATCACAGCTTTACCAGATGTTTGCTAGGGGGAACATCCCGCACAGCCATTTACTGAGGAATGACGTCTATGCACTGGAACCATGGATGTTGACACCCATCAGAAATGCACACACTGCCATGGAAGAATGCCATAATGAGGTACCCATACAAATTAGGAACATCATAGAGCATGTGTTTTGGCTGCTGAAGTCACGGTTTTGGTGCCTCGATATATCTGGTGGAACCCTGCAGTACTCTCCAGCCACATGTGCACAGATGTTCACATTATGTGCCATGCTACACAATATGATCCTGTGGAAACAGCTGCAGCAGGATCAGCAGAGAGAAGGTATACACAGCCCCCCACCAGTGCCTACATCACCACAGCCACACCAACAGCAGGACTCAGAGGAGGAGCCCCCTGATGATGTCCCTATAGGCAGATGTAGGTGGGCCCAGTATGCCCTGGCATTGGCTAAGAGAAAACATATAGCACATTAACAACCTGGGGCCCTAGGAACTGACACTTTACTCCTACTTACTTACATATAGAAAAATAGCTGATGCCAGGCAGCCCACACAAACTGTACCTAACCATGTAATGTCTGTGTACTGCTTGCATCACAAAGAGTCAGCCCTGAACTACAGATCTCTCAACTGCTGCATTCATAAGGTAAGCCTCTAAGCTACACACTAATTGTCAGGATTACTATAACATAATCAATTAAACAATAATGAAATTTAAAAACATAAACCTTGCATTCCTCATGATGATGGTGTTGAAGCAATACGGAGTTTTTTGTTTAATAAGAAACATTTTACAAGTAACACCATCTCTACAATTTGTAGGCTGTTAGAAATCATTTTACACAATAATTTTTTCTTGTTTGATAATATTTATTACAAACAAAAAAGAGGGGTAGCGATGGGTTCTCCGACTGCACCTGCTTATGCGAATCTGGTTATGGCTTGGTGGGAGTTTGAATGTATTCCTCTGTTAAGGAACAAATTTCACATCAATTTCTTCTGTAGGTTCATTGATGATTTAGTTTTTATTATTGAAGGTAATGATGATATTGTTGAGGCCTTTGTCTCAGAGATTAATTCACAACCAGGTTATTTAAAATTTACTAAAGGTGATATTGGTTTGAGAGTGAATTTTTTGGACGTTCATTTCTGGTGGGACATAATTGACAACAGATTTCACAGTCGTATACACAGGAAGGAAACATTTACTAATGGGTATTTACACTTTCAGAGCAGTCAACCTAGATATACCATCAGAAATATACCCAGAGGACAATTTATTAGGGCTTGTCATATGACTACGAGAGATTTAGATTTGATTCAAGAGTTTCAATTTATTATTTCTATGTTTTCACGAAGGGGTTATGAAGAACAATTGTTAATAAATAGTGGCACTGAAATTTACAGCAAACGATTAACGCACTATCCAGCTATACTTACAACTTTACAAAAAATAAATTTGGATGGTAATTTTGAATGACAAGCTAGGGGGATCAATTCCAATTTAATTTGTTCTCTTGAAATGAGTGGTGACTGTTATCGCATTAGGTCTTTACTTGAAAAAACTGGAGAGTTATTCAGGGTAATTCTGACATTTTTCGGATTTTGGGAACTAAACCGTATTTTGTGTTTCGTAATAACTATAACATCAAAAAAATTTTGGAACACAATAGTCAAAAAGAAAATTCCACAGTTACCAATAAGAAGGGTATGCATTGTTGCCATCAGTGTAATGTTTGTAGATACATTTCTGAAGGACCTTACATCACAGTTGAAACATCAAACAAAATATTAGAAGTACCTGGCTTTGTTAATTGTAACACCCATGGAGTTGTTTATATTAGCATGTGCACTGTTTGTCCTGCATTTTACGTAGGAATGACTACAAGAAGTCTGAGTACACATATTAAGGAACATTTGTATAGCATAAAAACTGGAGATCAGACTAATGCTTTATATAAACATTCCATTGTTTGTACTTTATTTAAAAAATTTACCTTCTCAGTGTTAGAAACATGTAGATCAGATTTGAGGGAAGGTGACTTTAAGAATTATTTAGAGCAAAGGGAGACTATCTGGCAGATTAGGTTAAAATCAGATAAAATTCCGGGTTTAAATGAGGCCATTAATGTTAAGTGTTTTTTAAAGTATCGCAAACTTTGCATTAACAAGGATTTTGATACATCTTCCTTTTTTGAATCATAGGGTTTATGTCTTTAAATTTCATTATTTTTTAATTGATTATGATAATTGCTTGTTAACTAAGTGTATTTAAGGCATTGTGTTTTAACTGAATTTATTCTGATGAAGTCGTTTGATGAAAGCGGGCAATAAATCTTGGTAAGCTATTTGTTTGGATCTTGTGGACTTTTTTCGCTAACCTCCTCCTGGTATTTTTTTGTTTTTATTTATTTGGTATTTTGGCATTTACTGAATTTGTTGTTTTATACGGCCAAACCATGGCGGAGGTAGTGGATGATACCTTACTTAATGTGACTGTTCACCCCACGCCAACATCGGAGGGAGACAATGTGAATAATTTACTCATAGCTACTTTAGTGGACATTCAGAGTTCGTTGAAGTTTCTGGTTGCCAAAGCAAGTGAACATGAAACTGCGACCCATGCTTCCAGTCCTGTTGGACTCTTCCAAGAGATGGACACAGTAATTGACTTAGGTAATGTTACGGAGGTGGAGAGCGAGCGTGGAGCAAAGAAACAGCATTTGCCATTTCGCGCTTGTATCACCGGAAGTACAACTTTTGAGCACCTACTGAATCGAGTGGATAATCCTTTCAGTAAACCGGGAAGGTATTCTAGAGAGTTAAACAATGAACAGCTTAACGATCAACGTGAACATCTTTTGAGGTTACTTAAAAGGTACAAGTCGCTTGATTTAGAGAACTGTTATTTTTCACATTGCATTGAGCTTGGTATTGTACTGAAAGGGCTAACGTTTTTTAAATGCCCTAATGGTGTTAACCTTGGCCACCCTATGTTTGAAACTTTAGTGACTTTTTTTAATGAAGCAGGTTTACGTTTTCTAAAGTTGTTGATTGACAACAACATATACATAATGAATCTGCTTAAAGATGAAATTGGTAACATTGAGGCTTATTTAAAAGGAAAGTTAACTGCTGATAATTTTAACGATTTTTTTAAACAGTTATCTCAAGAGATTAATCAGCATTCAGCTGAAGTGACTAATAGAAAGCAGCTTAAATTAAAGTGTGACATTGTTTCTTATCAAAACAAGACTGCCTATGATAATTTCGCCTTAAACCATCGGGGCAATAATTCTAGGGGAAAAGGTGTCATCATGGACAACAAGCGCGCTTACAGCGCTGTTGTTTCTGCATCTACAGCTGATAATCACTGTGTTTTTGTCAACAGTGGGCCTGATAAAGATCAAGATTTGGATACACCTGTTGTAGCGACTGTTTTGTCTGTTGACAATACACTAATTAGTAACAACAATAAAGGTGGTGTTGATTTGGAAAGAAATCATCATGAATCTACTGACGGTAGTTCTTCCCCTAAACCTGACAAAGATAACGTTTGTAGAAACAAGCCAAACATTACTTCTTCTAACTCCTCTGCTTCCTCTTTTTTTAATAAAAAGAATCAATTTAATTAAAAAACGGTGCTGACCAGGAGCCGGACTTTTTTGGGGTCCAACTCGTCGGGGGACGAAGCATAAATGAACATATGGACAGTTTTAGCATTATCAATTTAACTAATCATATTTTTGCAGACATTGAATTAAAAGTGTTAAAGTATGGATTGAATTTTGTTCCTAGTAATAGGGCGAATTACAGTAGGACTGTTATTGATATCAAAAAATTTGCTAGGAAGTTGAATTTATTTTATTTAATGCAAGATTTGCCTGAAACAAAAAAGGTTTTGGTTAAGCCTTCCAGTTATACACCAAGATTACATCATACTATTAAAGTATATGAAGAGCTTTGTATTCAAGATCTTAACAATATGTTTAGAACTAAAGGTTATGTTCATTATAATTTATCTTTTGATGAAAGGAAAGCTTTGAAGGATTTACAAGCCCTAACTAGGAAATTCAGATTCATGAAAAGTGACAAAGGGGCTAATATAGTCATTATGGATCAAGAGGCATACAAAACTAACATGTTAAACATTTTAAACAATGCAGATGAGTATGAACAGGTTACTCTTTACGAGATTCACAAATGTTTTCGTATGATACATTCTCATTTATATGAAGCTCTTATGTCAGGAGACATTAATTTTGAATTATATGATTTTTGTGTGGTGCAGGAACCAAAAATTGGGGTGATTTTCGGCATTCCAAAAACCCATAAGGACTTAACTAATCCCCCATTTAGGCCCATTGTTTCCTCCCCGCATTCAATAACAGAAGGAGTTTCATTAGTTATTGATGCAGTCTTGGGTCCTTTATTAATTGATGAACCATCTCATGTTAAGGATTCATGGCATTTCTTGGATAAATTAAAGATTTTTGCTGAAACTGAGGTTTTTGATCCAGAAAGGCATATAATTTTTACTATTGATGTAGTTTCATTATATACTTGCATTCCTCATTATGATGGTGTTGAAGCAATACGGAGTTTTTTGTTTAATAAGAAACATTTTACAAGTAACACCATCTCTACAATTTGTAGGCTGTTAGAAATCATTTTACACAATAATTTTTTCTTGTTTGATAATATTTATTACAAACAATAAAGAGGGGTCGCGATGGGTTCTCGGGCTGCACTTGCTTATGCGAATCTGGTTATGGCTTGGTGGGAGTTTGAATATATTCCTCTGTTAAGGAACAAATTTCACATCAATTTCTTCTGTAGGTTCATTGATGATTTAGTTTTTATTATTGAAAGTAATGATGATACTGTTGAGGCCTTTGTCTCAGAGATTAATTCACAACCAGGTTATTTAAAATTTACTAAAGGTGATGTTGGTTTGAGAGTGAATTTTTTGGACGTTCATTTCTGGTGGGACATAATTGACAACAGATTTCACAGTCGTATACACAGGAAGGAAACATTTACTAATGGGTATTTACACTTTCAGAGCAGTCACCCTAGATATACCATCAGAAATATACCCAGAGGACAATTTATTAGGGCTTGTCATATGACTACGAGAGATTTAGATTTGATTCAAGAGTTTCAATTTATTATTTCTATGTTTTCACGAAGGGGTTATGAAGAACAATTGTTAATAAATAGTGGCACTGAAATTTACAGCAAACGATTAATGCACTATCCAGCTATACTTACAACTTTACAAAAAATAGATTTGGATGGTAATTTTGAACGACAAGCTAGGGGGATCAATTCCAATTTAATTTGTTCTCTTGAAATGAGTGGTGACTGTTATCGCATTAGGTCTTTACTTGAAAAAAACTGGAGAGTTATTCAGGGTAATTCTGACATTTTTCGGATTTTGGGAACTAAACCGTATTTTGTGTTTCGTAATAACTATAACATCAAAAAAAATTTGGAACACAATAGTCAAAAAGAAAATTCCACAGTTACCAATAAGAAGGGTATGCATTGTTGCCATCAGTGTAATGTTTGTAGATACATTTCTGAAGGACCTTACATCACAGTTGAAACATCAAACAAAATATTAGAAGTACCTGGCTTTGTTAATTGTAACACCCATGGAGTTGTTTATATTAGCATGTGCACTGTTTGTCCTGCGTTTTACGTATGAATGACTACAAGAAGTCTGAGTACACGTATTAAGGAACATTTGTATAGCATAAAAACTGGAGATCAGACTAATGCTTTATATAAACATTCCATTGTTTGTACTTTTTTTAAAAAAATTACCTTCTCAGTGTTAGAAACATGTAGATCAGATTTGAGGGAAGGTGACTTTAAGAATTATTTGGAGTAAAGGGAGACTATCTGGCAGATTAGGTTAAAATCAGATAAAATTCCGGGTTTAAATGAGGCCATTAATGTTAAGTGTTTTTTAAAGTATTGCAAACTTTGCATTAACAAGGATTTTGATACATCTTCCTTTTTTGAATCATAGGGTTTATGTTTTTAAATTTCATTATTGTTTAATTGATTATGATAATTGCTTGTTAACTAAGTGTATTTAAGGCATTGTGTTTTAACTGAATTTATTCTGATGAAGTCGTTTGATGAAAGCGGGCAATAAATCTTGGTGCGCTATTTGTTTTGATTTTGTGGACTTTTTTTGCTAACCTCCGCCTGGAATTTTTTGTTTTTATTTATTTGGTATTTTGGCATTTACTGAATTGATTACTATAACATATTATATCCATATGCATGGATCTGCTGCTGTTATGCAAGGAAATATAGTGGGCTAATTGGACAGATATAACATCCACATGGGACTACAGATACCCTGTCCAATAGTATGTGTTCCTTGATATTCACTAGGCTTCACGGTTGGAATATTCACTACATCAGTCAAGGGAGATGTTAAACAGTGGGCGCACATGATATTTAGGCTACTGTATATACCAACACATCATGTGCCATTGTTCCCCAAACCCCAACACAGCAGTGTACCCATATGACTGCTTTAACAGAAAATCGCCTATGGTATATTAGTGGGCCAGGCAATCTCAGGACTGTAACATAGCTACTGGTCACACCATTGTATGTACATGTCAAGCAGAGTGTCCCCTTGGCCCTCTTCAAATGGAACTTTGATGACTGGATGGGAGATAGGAAATTTACCCTGGGGATAACGTCATTTGTCCTGCTAGACAGGGGTCCAGGGAAGTAAATATTGTGGGAAGAAATAGCCAGGGAATTGTTATGGCTAGGGTTGTATAGGCCCTAGGGACGATAGCCTAGTGCCAACCTATGAACCTATGAACCCATGTCTCTCTTCATACAGGATAACAATGTACATATTTATGCTGTTGATTGTGTGATGAATGACTCCTCTCTGTCTGGTGACCTGAGTGGCTGAGTGGACTTGGGAAGCTAGCATGGGTGATGGCGTTAATGGTTCTAACCTGGAATTACCCACATCTTTTGCATGAGAGGTAGTACTATGTTAGTGTTTTCACAGACTATCAAACCTCTTAGTGCAACATATCTGGACAAAGCCAGTAAGACTGGGGGGACAAAGGACCAAACACAGAGACAGATTTCAAATATTGTCCCCATAAACCTAGAAAGTCACTGGAAGTAAATTTGTTGCATTATTACATGTGTTCTGAAGGATATAACATCTGAAACATGTTTGTCTGTAAATAGTATAATGTAGTGATGTCATTATTCAATAATTCAACAGAATGCCACAAATGTATGAGGAACAAACATATGAGGCAAAACTCTGGACATTCTGTGGAAATCATGGCAGTTAAGAGGTATGCAAACTGTCAGTCTGTTGATGGTGTAACATTATCAACTGCAATCACAGATTAAGTACATCACACAGCTGGGGAATGCTGTGGACAGTTTGAGTGAAGTGCAGTACTGCAGAAAGAGGGGCGGATGTTAATGTCTGTAACATACAAAATCCTAGACTGGAGTACAGGTAGGTGTGGACTGGAGTCACCTTATAAGTACTGACAGTCCCAGTGGGCATGCCCATACACTTAGTTAAAATAAGAGCAATCCTGTTGCCCCTGCATCAAAATAACCTGTTATATATAAAGTCTCTACATACAGATATACGTATACGTATCCATCTGTCAGTATCTCTCTCTCATATGCATAGTATAGCTATAACAATGCAGTGTCAGATATGCACCAATATATATAGCTATATATATAGTAAAATGATGCATACACCCCTCCATATATCTACATAACACATATACATACCATACATACACATGCAGCTACAGTTATATATACATCCCTGATATATACAGAAATATGTGTGCGGATGCCTGTAGTATCTGACATTAATAATGGTGAGTAAATCACACAGCCATACTGTTGCTCAAAGGATCCAAGCTAAGGGTGCAACAATACAAATTACACTTACCCACAGACCACTGTGCCTGCTGGATGTCACCACATAGACAGACACAGGTGAGCAGGTGCTGTAATGTATAATGTTGTCAATGCATGTATGGACAGGGCAACTTGTCCCTGCCCATAGGTATACCCATGTAACTGCAGGAAGCCACATATGGCCATACTGGTAACTGTACACACATAGCTAGGATAATCACAGTTATCCCACTGTTAGGATACTAGATGCAAATAACAGTATGAAGCAATAGCACACTGTAGACCACAGATGCCGGTCAGCACAGTCCTACAAGTACTGTGCCTGCAATCACCCATACAATGTGTGGCACATGCAATAACTACTGTGATTTATAGTGTATAAGACTAGATAGGTAGGGGTTCTAATCTCACTTCATCCTACTTGGTGCATGTGTATATATATATCCATCTGGCATAGCCTTGGTAGCCTAGACATATGTAGGGTTTTGCAGTGTTTTATTTGTAGCAGGTGATGTGGCCCCCAAAAGGACTGAATACAACAAGGCCTGCATATGTCATCAAGCCTAATATATCCTAAACTTATAGTACCATCAGATGTGATGTGTTGCATACACCACGTACTGTGATCTGTGGAATATACCATTATATAGGGAAGGATGCACACCTACATACAGCCAACCTGCACTACATGTGTTCCTTGACATGTCCTGTACTGATTGGAAGTGGTGGTAGCCTCAATGTGGACATGTGTTTGTCTGAGCCTGTTACAGCATTTTACAACATGTTATGGAACCCTGACATGTATCCATTGAACACACCGAGTACTGTTGCCTTTGACTGTCATTGGTTGGAAAGATGTGGATGCATTCGCTGTTGTAGAACCAATACCGACAGGTTTGGGATGTACATCCCAGACTGGCACTTTTATACTGAATGTTGCAGTCATCACAGCTATCATTGTGTGCAATAGCACTCTTGCCATGTCATTACACATGCATAGCGTACACCTGTATCACCCACACAGGTTCCAAGATACACCAATACACATTGCAGAAAACATGTCCTATAGAGTCCATGTCAGGACAGTACATGTGTAGTGTAGTCTGTCTCCTTTGGATAGGATGTGTATGGCATCATACAGGGAGGTGTCAGTTCCCACTGTGTACCTCCTGTGTATCCATGACAGGACTGACACGTGTTACCTGCACAACACACCAACATCAGTGTGGTATGCATAGTACATTCTGGGGAGACAGGCGTGTAACACAGGCAGTACATCCTACATGAAACAGGCCCCCCATGCATGTCACACATCTGCTGTGACACACACTATGTGCACGTTACAGATTGGGATGCAGACCACAACAATCATAACTGTTGCTGGGCAACTGTTGGTACTGGACACAGGATATATGTAGATGTGTCATCTCCAAAAAAACTCTGGTGGCACTTATGAAGGGTAACAGACCTTCTCACAGATTAGGGATGCATGAGAATGTTGAATGCCAACATTGTCCTTGTCGGCCTTTTATACACATATGAACCTATGGAGCCATGCAGTTATAGTGCTGTACCTTGCTGATGACATATGTCTGCTGTGCTAATATGCCATCCTGTGCTGCTTTATTACCACTGTATATCCATACATTATCCCAACAGACTCCTGTAACAGAAACATAAACAGGCCTGTGACACACCTGTCAATGTGTAACTATACAGCCAGTTCAACAACATACAACATAAGGACCACATAAAGTACACAAATGTATGTGGCGTACTCTTGACAAATGCCAGCATACATTATCTCTCTTTAACCACTGCAAGTTGCATGGTTAACCAATGCTGCATTGTACAAGTACATGTCAAGTAATATAGTCACTCTGTGCATCAGACCTATAGCTTAATTTCCCTGCATCAATGTCAAGGATGACAGGGATGTGGCATAGGTATCATCACTTGCACAGAGTGTGTGCGGGGATGCAGAAGGCCTAGGCTGGCTCAAACAGTAGACAGCATGTGTGTGAGTCAAGGGGAAGCATATAAGATGGACCATAGAGGGGTGCTGTGTGTGTCTGCAGATGACCTGAGGTTGACAGTGGTGTGTGAGTGTGTACATGTACAGTGTCAAGGTCAGTGCTAGCCCTACACATGCGCATGTTGGACAGCTTTGGACCATACATGATAGAGTTGACATTTCACCTTCTCCAGCCCTGAACATAGGAACTGGCTCTGCCAGGAGTTGCACTGGCACCTCCATGCCCAAGGTCAGGAGCAGTGCTAGTAACTGATGGTGACTGCTGTCTGCAGGGACTGTGTCCCCCACAGGACTGCCCAGGACCATGAGCCCATGGCCTGCCATGTCATGGTGTGGACAGCACACTCTCCTCTGTGGCACTGGATGTACTGCCACTATGGCAGTGTGAGTGTGCACAGCCACGTGGACTCTCAGCAGATGGTGTTGCTGACCTATGTCCATAGGTCTGACACCCAAATCCAACCACACGTTCCAGCACAGGCAATGTGTGGTCCAAGACAGACACTGCCTCAGCTCACCATCTGTCCACTGCATCATAGAACTGATCCAGGATGTCCATAATGTAGTGGAGGCTGTCATGGATGTCAGAGTGTGCAGCATTCATAAACCTAAGCATACACCTGGTGTTCTGTTCGGAATGTGCCTGTACCTCCATGATGAATCAAAACATGCGCCGGTTGACCCATGATATTAACCCTGCAACAGGTGGTGGATGGACAGCAGGCCTCCTACAAGCACCCCTGTCAATCCACCTGTATGAGACCTTGCCAGCTCTCTGTCTATGGCCAGTGTTTACACTCACTGGAGCCATAGGTGGCACACTTTCCTGTTCAATATCTCCATCCTCTGATTGTCCAATATCTGTGGCCTCCAGGGATGGGGTATGTGTGGGCATACAGACTGTGTGCAGTGTCAATAGGTGCAGAAGAGTGATATCTACCACTGAGACAGATCCAGCCCCTGACATCCCCACCTGTGCCTCACTGTGGCCACTATCATCAGTGTCCAAGGAGACACTGACATTATGTTGTGTAGGGGACAGATTCCAACCCCCATGGACCCTGCAATAAGAATGAAAAAAGCAGTACATTAATAACTGCACTATTGTGTACAAAAGCATCCAAGACTTATAACAATGAAGACCCACAACTGGACTAGCGGTCAAACAACTTTCTTCTCTGCCTTCGTCCAAAAAGCACTATCTCAGACACAATCCAAAGTCAACTTAGGACCTAAATGACCATCACTTGAAGTATATCAAGTCAAACATGACCATAGTATTTACCTTTGACTTACTCAGTATGACACTATCATTGAATTAACAAGACATAAAACCCAGTACAACTCTCTTCACAATTATATGGAACTACACATTTCACTACCTAATGTATTTACCTTCAACCTGTTGTATTTTAAAAGGCATTTGCCTCATTTAAACCAGAAGCCTTATCTGCTCTTGATGTAACTGCCAAGGTGTATCTGTTTGTTGAACTACACTCCTGTAACTACCCCCTCTAAAAACCTTAGGTACCTCTTCCAGACTGGCATTTAAAAACATTCTATACTGTTTACACACAATTACGTGTATGTAGGTCATTAATCTGGTCCTTAACCATACTAGACTATAAGTGTTCCTTAACAAAACAAGTGTCATACTTACCAGGGGCAGGACCACAGTATTAGGCATTTCCTAATGGACCTGTGAAAAGTTGAGGGTGGGGTAATGTCAGCACCACTGCATGTTGCAGCACAACAAGGTAATACAGCTATATATGTCACATTTACAGTAGCTACTATATAACTTGTATTGGTCCCAGTCTGCATATGAGTGTATACTTGAGGTTACACCCCCCAAGAACAAAGACCTGACCCCCACATAAAAGTATTTACAGCCTGACACACTGACTGCTACAGTATTACAATGCTGATCACAGTACGCTTGCCGGCATGCTCCTCAGCTGTGGAAACTGTGGCACCCACCTCCATGATGTATGGTGTGATGGATGCCTGGGGGATCTTGGTTGTGCCTAGGTATGCAAGGAATTCCTCAGTGGCTGAGATGTGTTTTTCTACTGCAGGCCCTCCAGCAGTGACAGCACGATCCCTGGCTATATCAGCTGCCCATTGAAGTGCATCATTAATAATTGCGGTCTTGCTCATATGTCCTGTACTGCTGGCCAGTGGCATTAATGGACAAGGTCTGCTGTTCCTTATTATGTCTCCCCCTGGATAACAGGATGTCATGATGCTGCCTTAGTCCTTTCAGTGCAGCCTGCTGTTCCCTATTATGTCTCCCCCTGGATAACAGGATGTCATGATGCTGCCTTAGTCCTTTCAGTGCAGCCTGCTGTTCCCTATTATGTCTCCCCCTGGATATCAGAATGTCATGATGCTGCCTTAGTCCTTGCAAGATTATCTTATTCTCTGCATCCGAGAAGGGTGGGTATTGTCTGCGGTACATTATTTCTGAAGGACAACACAAGGGGAACACATTACAGGATCAGATACATGGACGTCCACTATGTACAGACACAGGAAGGGCAAAATGGTTGGCACTATCTGCTGCTTGCTCACACGTCATACCCCACAGTGTGACAACATACAACGTGTGTGGATCCACCTTAGATAGTATCAATAGGAAGGTATTTCCCTGCGTGCCATGAGAAATTCTGCTGTATGATCATACATCCAACACTCCATTCTGTGGTGGTGGGTCCACTAAAGTCAACCGCCCAATAATATGTCACAACACCAGTGCCAGACAAATAGTAGTGTGCTATTACAACCACTGTGAAGGGATAGTCCATCAAAAGCAGTGTGCCACAATGACAAAAACAATGCATCCTTGTAGTATTGTATGTCCCCTGTAGGTGTAACACAGCAGGATATCAATGACATATCATTACCACAGGTGTAATAAAGGTTACTGCTGTAATCCCTATTCCCTATACCTGTATCCCCGTATCTGCATCCTGTTATACACAAAAACAGTTACATACTTAGTGGAGTGCAGTACTCTGTTGAAATGTGCTACTGGTAATGTTTCTCAAAGGGTGCTCTGTGTGAGTAAGGTCACATACAGAATGGTTCCCCATAGCCAGCTGCCTGACTTTTAAACATGCTCCCCATCAGCAGATGATTACCTCTAAACCAGTCTGTGGTTCTAAAATGCTAATTGCACCCTAAACAGCTGAATTACACTATCATTAGCCAATGACACACAACCTCTGTGCAATATATAAGGCCTTTTTGTAGACCTGGAGCCCTTTCTTAGCTGAGATGGGCACTACTGGAGTGAGTAGAATACATTTTCACAGAGGTTAGGTGTATAGAGCTGTGTGTGTGTACCACATGCTGCGGCTCCTGCTGCAGGTAGTAGACATAAGCCTTCAGTGTGAACACTATGGATGACAACAAGCTGTAGGTGTATCTGTGTCAGCTGTATTAGCCTTGTTGTAGAGGCAGTGCCAGGATGAGGGTACCATTTATACTCCAGTTAAGGCATGTGTTTATGGTACGTATATTAGGCAACTGTCAATAACAGAATACTAGGCAACATATAGTATTGTTATACGGATAAGTGAAGTGTGTCCCTACCTTCAGGCCTGTGACTTCATGCACTGAAAAGCAGTAATTTAATTTGCAATGCTTTGTGTGAATAAAAAGTGCATTAGTGAGCCATTGATTGCTGTCTTCACAATAATGTAATTAAAATGCAGCACAACACTGGATTTGAACCCAGGGCTGTGTGTGGCAAAATATACTGTATGCAAGGCATTTAACAGACTAAACTACTGAATCACTGCTACACCGGGTGTATTTGCCAGATATGTATGCACACATACAGGCTGTGACAAAATTTTCTGCACCCTTCAGCATGTGCATGGCATTATATGGATTTATTCATGCACCAGAGTGTCAGTTTAACATGTATTTTGCCATTAATGCCTTAGCAGGTGACTTTCTACATGTTGCTGATAAAAGGGCACATTTACCTGCTATCACAGGCCTCAGTTACATCCACTATCATGTCTTTGGCTGTCCAGTGGTATACTCTTGCATCAGAATCCAAGGCACACTCCCATTTGTTTCATTACTTTTTATTCCAGTTTGCACGGTGTGGTGTACAGCTCCACTAAAACACTTATAATGACTGTAATTAGCAATTACTATGTTTTGTTTAAACCACCTGCTTTAAGTAAGAGTTGGGTGTCGTGGTGGCTTAATGCAGTGTGCTGCAGGTGTGATGGGCTCGGGTTTGAAACATGGCAGAGGTGTTTATTTTGTACATCTGATTTACAATGTTAGAAACACATATACTCATTAAAGCTATAATTAGCTAAGCTTAGCAAAGCTGCATGACGTGATGCGTTGTGCAGCTCCTTGCTAAAAAATATAAAGAAAAGAAAAAACGGGAGAAAGGAAAGTGGTAAAATAGGGCCAAGCAGGGGGAAAAACATAATGAAAGGCAGGGAGGGATGTGCAGGAAGGGTGTAGGAAAGAACCATAGTTATCCATTTCTTGTACAGCAACAACTGTGCACTTTGACAGATTTGTAAATGAATTTGGATTCTTAAACCCTAGAGACAGGGGCGTGGACAACATAACTGTATTGTTAAGCCAACTGGACCAAATTACGTGTGTCCAGAGGACACATGTGTGAAATGGAGAGCTCTGTATGGGGCAATTTTTTTGTGGGACATGTGCCCATTTTTTTTTTTTTAAGATGAGAGTGGAATGTTGGGGAAGAGACATAGGTACATGTGGGGGGAGGTAAGTTGGGTAGGTCAGGATGCATTTGGAAGCAGACAAGACAGACAAGAGACCAGATAGGGGTGGTGTGTGACACATGAGGGGAAAACACCTTGGACAGGGTAGGTGTTGTAGAATCCGAGTCCTATATACCTCTAGGCAGCAGCAGTGTGACTAATGTCCCCACTCATGGGACTGGCAACACTGCTCCATCACTGTCCTGAGGGTAGCTGTGCTGAAGGCTGGGCACCAGGGCATGGCTGCCCCACCAGGGTGGCCAGCATGCCCTCAGTCTGGTGCAGGCATTGGTCATAGCCATGGTTAACTATCCCAGGTGACTACTCTCCTTCTGCTACCACTCTCAGAGGGGACTGGCCCCATCTCCTGGGGCAGTACTACCCAAAACAGCATGTAGTGCAGAGGCAGCAGAGGGAGCACCACCAGTCTGGGACCCAGACATGCTGGGACCCAGTGTCATGGCTGGTTGAGGCAAGGTAGGTAGATCAGCCAGAACTGGCCTACCTTAACATGCTGTGGTAAATGAGGTAAAGCAATAAGTTACAGTTAGTAACAACCAAACCATTGTTAGTATTAATAGACTGGAACATCATATTTATTAATCCAAATACATATTAATGTTTATTATGTGCAACACAACATAATGTAACGTAACAGTCAGTATGGTAACAGCATGCCAGTATGAAGTAAAGCATAGGGCCAACAAAACAGTTTGTTTAACAAATATTGAATCATAATAAAACATAACAATAATCAACCACATTTTCCAAAATATAGTTAAACAAATTATGTTATTATTAAATCATAATAAAACATAACAATAATGAAATGCATTTCCAAAATATACTTAGTTTAACAAAATATGTTAATATTAAATAATAATAATAAATAACAGTAATAAATAAATGAAGATAAGGGGTGGGGAGAGACAGAAAAACATTCCTTTACTAATAATGCAGATTATATCCCTGAAAACACTGAAATATATACTCTACAGGTGAGTAGTGACAACAATTCTCCTACAGCTGACATACCTCTCAAGCTGTTTGTGTGAGTCGTTATGGGCCAAGCAATAACAAATGCAGGTGCACAACTACACAGAATAGTTTCACATAATGTGGATCTATATAACTACCAAGGTGTTCTGTAAGCAGATTTGGTAATACATTGCATTCCAGGTAATCATTTTTCGGGTCTATATTAGATCACCGACTGCTTAAAAAAGTGAACGGTGATTAATAGACCCTATGTAAACAGAAGCTTACAATCTTGAACTGTCAGAACAGCAATATTTTTCCTAGGTTCCAAAATACATACACACAACACAAGCACACCAAACAAACAGCAATCCACACACATACACCTAAAATCTTACACCTAATCCTACACTAAACTATACATACACCACTAAATATCCACTTACCTTAACTCAAACCCTAACCCTAAGGTCCGTCACTAACGCACACTCACCTCACACGCTTCCTAACCCTAACTCACCTAACCCACCCTAACCCTCACGTCCACACAATTGCACACATACCTAACTTGCGCCCTAACCCTAACTCACCTAACCCGCCCTAATCCTCACAGCCACACAGTTGCACACTTACCTGAACCCGACCTGTAACTTTCCACCACAGCACTGAAAATAATGAAGCAATAGAAACGGACAACCAAATTCTTTCCCTAGGAAAAAAATTGGGTTTTTGTTCCTTCGATATTTTAAGCTTTTGCTGCATAGGGTTCGATATTAGAACATTCGAAGGTTTGAAACCTCGATGTTCTAATATAGACCCCAATTTTCTGGTAATCTTGTGACAGAATGATTAGTCAGTTTTAATTACATTATGAGAAATCATGACACTTAAGAGGCATGTTTGTGTATGGTAATTACACAAGACAGCTGCCATGGTTTATTTGGCAGACATGGGAGTAGACCCTGTTAGCTGTGACTGCAGGGGACACCTGCAAATAATTTAATAATTGACTGCAGCAGCATAGTACAAACAATCAAGAGATACAGCCATACTGAGATTACACAGTTTTATTTCTGAATCAACCATGCTGATGAACACATTCTTGCTATTGAGTGTAACATTCTGTGAGATCTAAACACAATACCTGCACATACTATGGGCTAACTCAATCATAAAATGCTTATGCTCTTGGGGAGAGAGAAAATGTAAGCATGACATGTCTGATACTGAAAATGTTGTGCTACCTAGCACTGGATTCGAACCCAGGACTGTATGTGGCAAAACTTATTGTGTAAAAGGAAATTAACAGACTGAGCTACTGAGTCACTACTGACTACAGGGTGACTGATACTTACATAGAGATGACCTGGATCCATACTATGAATTGCACAATACAAGTTACAGGACATTCCTCTAGCATTCTAGTATTGTTACTACAGCTTTATTTCACTTTAAACAATACTGGTGAACACATATTACTGTAATCGCTATGAAATATCTGTGAAGTCCACACACAATATCTGCCCTTAGAATATACTACCTTACCCATATACCTTTATTACCTGAAGTCTGTGTCAGACAGAGTATTATGTGACTGGTGTTGGCCTAGAGACAGCCCTACACAGTACTGTAACTTAAATAATACAGTTTGCGGTAATAAATACGAACAAACTAATAAACAAAATATCAGCAGCTCAAAAACACAATCTAGGTTTATTACGAATTCAGGTAAGCGCTTTCGCCTGTAACACCAGCCTTCATTAGACAACAAGACAAAGTGAACAACTCCTTTTTATACAAAATCCAGTGTATAATTAATTAACAATTAATCAGTTAGAATCTGCATATAAATATAAATATATAAAAAACATATTAAAAAAAATATATATATATATATATATATATATATATATATATATATATATATATATATATATATATATATATATATATATATATATATATATATATATATATATATATATATATATATATATATATATATATATATATATACACACACACACACACACACACACACACACACACACACACACACACACACACACACACACGCACACACACATGTGCATTCCTATCTGTTATAATCCCTCAATTTTAAAATACTTGAAATAGAAATTGTATCATTTAAACCTGAGAGTTGTGCAGCATTTAAATAAATTTGTCACCAATACTTCCTAGTTTTTAAAATAGTTTCCAGGGACCTCCCTTGGGACCTGCTTGAATCTGTTCTAATACTACAAAACCAAATTTATGGTTGGAATTATTTTCTAAATGTCTATTTGTGTTCTTACATTTACTAATGTCATAAGTATGTTCATATATACGCTGCTTGATTTTCCGTTCTGTTTTACCTATATAGTAAGCAGAACATTCTAAACAACTAGCTGCATATATAACCCCCTTTGTGTTACAATTAAAATAACCAGGGATGGTAATGACCTTCCCTGCTAAAATTAACTCTTCACACTCTAAAATATGAGTACATTTGAGTGCACATGTTGCACTTTCTCATCCTGCCTTGGGACTTAATAGTAGAAGTAGAACAGGTATTGCACCAATCCTTTAAGTTACGATCCTGCTTATATACCACATGTAGCTGTGCTCCTAGAATCTGACTTAAATCCCTGTCACCCGCTATAAGTGTCCAGTTTTTACACATAAGACGAAAAATGTTGTGACTATCATTAGTGTATGTTGTGACAAAACTTACATTTCCATATGTGTTACCATTAGTTATATTTTGTAAGTTAGAAGTAGATGAAACTGGATTTGAAACATGAGTTTCCAGTTGTGTAGTATTATTAGTTGCATCAATTTCTGATGCTAGCAAAGGCTTATAAAATCCTTTTTGTCTTTTGTCCAGCACTTCACAAATTACACTATCTCTAAATGTTTTGGGATAATCCCTATTTAAAAACATATTGCCTATAAAATGACATTCTTGTATAAATTCATCCACATCAGTTACCATCCTGGCTGCACACACCATTTGGCCTTTGATGACTGTTTTTTTTACATGATGTGGATGGCTACTAGTAAAGTGCAAAACTGTATCGGAATAGGTATTCTTCCTTAATATACCAGCTTTTAAACATCCTCGCACATAGTCTTTGCATAATAATACATCTAAATATGAAATCCTGTCAGTTCCAATTTCATGCGAAAATTGCAAAAACTCAGTACTGTTATTTATAAATTGTATAAAATCAGCTATTATATGCATTGGTCCATCCCAAATAAGAAATAAATCATCCAAAAATCAACAATATAGCTTGACATATGCCATATATTGAGATGAAAACAAGCATTTTTCCTCCCAGATTGCCATAACTACATTGGCATATAAAGTGCCCACTGGAGAGCCCATTGCTAGCCCATTGCTACTTCCTTGATTTGTTTAAAATAATGGACGTCATGGAATATATAGTTGTTAGTAAGTACAAGTTCTAATTGATGTGACAAGGTGTTTACATTATGTTGACCTATAACCATTTTTTTCTGTAAAAAACTCAGTGAACCAATCAAGACCTACATCTTGGGGAATACATGTAAATAGATCTTTTACATCTACAGTGATGAATACTATGTCATGTACATTAGATATTTTTACCATATTGACCTTAGACAAAAAATTCCAAGAATCACGACAGATATGTTGCAAGTATAACATTTTTTTTCTTTTAGTTGTGTATCTATGTATTTTGCTATAAAATATGTTTTGGAACATCCAACATCCAGTGTGGGACATAAAGGTGGTTTATTTAAATCTTTATGTATTTTTGGAGTTCCAAAAATTGTTGGTATCTTAGGATTACCAACCCGTATATATATATATATATATATATATATATATATATATATATATATATATATATATATATATATATATATATATATATATATATAGGCATCCCTAGTAATCTGCCCCAGCATTAACATATCCTCTAAAAAATAATCTATTCTAGAAGAAGAAATGTTTATTTCATTAATCGAGGCTTCAGCATATGCATCTTTGTATAACAATTGCAACATCAACTGGTTATAGTCCATATCATTCATCACAACTAAACCTCTGCCTTTGTCAGGCTGCATAAAGTAGAGGTCACCCCTATTTTTTAATTCATTCAATAACTTTCTTTGTTGTGAATCCATATTAACATCATATAATGATGTTAATATGGATTAACATGATATAATGATGCCCTTTGCTGTAACAAGTCAAATATTTCCTCAAACAATTTTAACATTGAATGTAAACAGGGATTGAAAGTGCTAGGAATGTGATAAAGGTTATTACTGAATGTAGAAGTATCTTGAAAGAGCAATGATACGTTCATTTTCCTAGTATAAAGCTTTAGTTCTGTAAGCAATTCAGTTATTTTTGCTCGCCTATTAGGTATAAAAGTCAGTCCCTTACTAAAAATATCGGCATGCTCAAGTTCCAAGTCAATTGCACTATAATTATAAATTTTAAAATCACCAGTAATGTTAATGACTAACTGATAGGCGCTGTGTTAAATATTTTCACCTACCAGATCTAATTTTAATTCCTCCGTGGATAAGAAACTGTTCTCTGTTTCTTCCAAGTGAACGAAGCATTCCCCCATTTGGAAAAGTTTTCCCTCTTGTTGCACAGCCATTCTGACCACCGAAGACTGGCTTCTTCTAAAGGGATGGACTGTTGGTTCCCCATTTGTACCTTGCCATTGTTGGCCCTACCATTGTTGTCAGTACAACTGCCATCACTAACTTCCTCATCTCTGTGCGTTTGTCCATGTGGTGGCTTAGGATAAGCCCTTCCATTGGAATAGTCCAACTGATCTCTGTGCAATTTCAAGGTCTTTCTTTCAGTCACAATTTTGCTGTGATTAGCTATTTGTGTAAATATCTCATGATCAGTATTAGCAAAAAACTAAGGGCACTCATAAAGGACACTAAAGATAATCACAAGGCTTTCTTTAGTTATGTTAGGAACCTGGGTGGGAATTCCCAGATATGCTCAGAATTAGTCCAAAATGACAAAAAATACACTGATCCCACAGACATTGCCAACATCTGACATCTCAGATGCTCAGGTGAGACTGTTCAATCTCAGCCTATAAGCCTGACTAGCTTGGTCTGCAAAGCTATGGAAAGGATCATCATGGACCTCATAAATAAAGATATTGGGGACCTAAAGACACTGGATCCTACCCAGTTTGGCTTTGTTAAGGGCAGATCCTGCCTCTTAAACCTGGTTGACTTTTTGAAACAGTCACCAAGGCCAAGGTGGTCCACACAGCCTATCTGGACTATGTCACTAGATGGGTTGCAAACTGGCTCAAGGACAGAACCCACATGGTTAAGCCATGTCAGACTCCAAACCAGTTACAAGTGGCATCCCACAAGGCTCAGTCCTGGGACCTCTCTTGTTTGGTATATATTTTGGAAGGACTGTGGCTGACCAGATGACTGCAAGGGCCTCATAGAAACAGACAACTGGTGCCAGAGCCATGGTCTCAAGCTAAATGCCAAAAGTGTATAGTCATCCCTTTGGCAAAAAAATTACCACATAGGTGGTAATCCATTAAGTACAGAAGAAGTCATTAGGGACCTGGGGACCCAAGTTGATAGCAATCTCTCATTTGACAACCACGTGGCCAAAGTGGTTAGAAAAACATTTTATATAGCCCACCTAATCATGAAGGGATTCACATCTAGATTAGGAGAGGTCATCGTGCCTCTTTACTCATCCCTCATCAGGCCCATAATCAAGTACAATGCCCCTTTTGGGATGTACCTTACCAAACACCTGCAGCAACTGGAAAGACCCCAAAAGTACCTCACCAAGAGGATCAAAGGGCTCAAACAGATGCCATATTTAAAGAAACTCCAGCTCTACTCAGTGGCACTTGAACCTCAGCACTGAAATAAATAGGACATGCTGGAGGGACAGATTCATAACCCAGAGGCTCCCTTCACTATGGAATAAAATCCCAGTCCAGGTTAGGCAGAGTCCCTCATTGACTCTCTTCAAGAGGAATCTTGATGAGTGGATGGGAGATCATAGCAAAATTAATTTAAAATGGGTGTAGGGCAGATAGCCTAGTATGAACCTATGAACCTATGAACCTATGATATTGATTTTGACAGGCAGTATATGCTTTGTCTTGTTTTATTTGCTTATCCAAAGCTATAATTTTGTGATTTAGCTCATTGATTTTCAAAGTATTGTGTTTAATGAGGACATGCAAAAGCTCGCACCCCTGTCAATCGAACAATTGTAGGAGCTCTTTATGAAGTGTACTGTTCTCAATTAAACCAGTTGGGTACTTCCAGTACCTTAAGCCCTTTGGCACTTGTTTCCACTTAACACATTCTTTAAAATAAACATTTTCATGTACTGTTTTTCTATACTGCCATAAAATATCATGAAAATCATCAATAAGTTAGCAAAAGTGGGCGATTTTCTGCCCGTATCTGCAGAGGTACCATCTATTTGGTTTATCCATTGTTGTAAATACAAATCCGAATGTATTATACCTGCATCCGAAGTAGTAGCCAAAGGAGCCGACGGCTGATTATGCTATTGCTGCCCTGGTGGAATACTATCCAAACTTTCATCACTATCAGTTCTTTGTCATATGGAGTGGTGTGAAGCTGTTTCACCAGTGGCCAAGGTATTACCAGTCAATTGCTGTATGAGCTGTGTTAAATTTGCAACTGATTGTTGCAACAATTCAAATTCAGTTCTAGTAACCCCTGAAATCACATCTTGTGAACTGCCAGAAGCCATACTAGTAATAAATATGAACAAACTAATAAACAAAATGTCAGCAGCTGAAAAACACAATCCATGTTTATTAAAAATCCAGGTAAGCACTTTCGACTGTAACACCAGTCTTCATCAGACAACAAGACAAAGTGAACCACTCCTTTTTATACAAAATACAGTGTATAATTCAGTAACAATTAATCAATTAGAATCTGCATATAAATATAAACATATAAAAAACATATAAAAATATGTATACATATATGTATATATATATATATATATATATATATATATATGTATATATATATATATATATATATATATATATATATATATATATATATATATATACATACACATGTGCATTCCTATCTGTTATAAGTCCTCAAATTTAAAATACTTGAAATAGAAATTGTATCATTTAAACCTGGGAGTCGTGCAGCATTTAAATACATTTGCCAATAATACTCTATAGTTTCTAAAATAGTTTTCCAGGGACCTCCCCGGGACCTGCTTGAATCTGTTCTAATACTACAAAACCAAATTTATGAGTGGGATTATTTTCTAAATGTCTATAAAGTGCATTTGTGTTCTTACATTTACTAATGTCATAAGTAAGTTAATTATGTTAATTAATTATACACTGGATTTTGTATAAAAAGGAGTGGTTAACTTTGTCTTGTTGCCTGATGAAGGCTGGTGTTACAGCCGAAAGCGCTTACCTGGATTTTTAATAAACCTGAATTGTGTTTTTGAGCTGCTGACAATACAGTTTGCAGCCATTAGATTTACAATCTACCACTATTACAGTGTTATATCTGATTGTAGCAACCTTACCTTACAGACTCAATGCATGCAGCTCTACTGCAGTGGTTATGACAAGACAATTCTGTTGTACACCATTTTCCTTGCTGTTATTGATATTGTTTCTTATTTTTATAGAACTACAGTTATTATTCATTTATTGCAACAACTCTAGTTCTACATTTATTGCAATACAGCTCTAATTCCACATTTATTGCACTACAGCTCTAATTCCACATTTATTGCACTACAGACTTTATTGTATATACATTATTGCAGTTAATGCTTTACTTTTTCTTGCTTATTGCACTACAGTTGGCATAATACATCTATACTCACCACGCTCATTGCGCAACATGGCCAGGCACTTACCATGAAACTCGACATTGTGAGGTCTCTCAGCTGCAGCTGCTGGGAGAGAAGCACACCATTATGCATACCAGTTTTGCAAACATTCAGCTTACATTTTGTTAAGACTGCAAAAAACATACTTATATACTTGTGGGCTATTCCCTGCCCTCACTTCTTGCACTCAGGTGTGCAAGGTTCCCCTCTTGCCTTTTCAGGTTGTCATGGTGGTGATGACACTGCTCACCTGTGCAGGGGATAGCAGTTACACTGGTGAGTTCCCTGGCCGGATGGTACCAGGCCTCTTGCCTTACACTCCATGACCTGGTAACCTCCCTGTAGCAGCCTATCATCATGTTCTTTTACAAGGAGCCCAACCATGACCCTGGACTCCTGAATGCCCTACCACTGCACCCAAAAGCACACACCTTTTCCAACACCACCAATCATACTGACAGATGATTGAACTCCAAGGAATTCTGAAAAATTCCCACCTATTGTGGTTAATATAGACTGTTTTCCTGCTCTTCACATCATTGAGCAACATTCAAAGAAGTGCTGCATCATTTATGTGCAAACCAGCTAAGCAGAGCTGAGTAACATGAAAACTCACACAACTGACATTTTAGCAAATCTTAACACTGCACAAACACTAGCAGCCCTTAACAAGTTTTTGTGGTGCTTAGCATGATTGAACAGAGCTCAGCAGAGAGCAGCAATGCCATATTTTACAATTTTATTTTAAAATTATAGAAAAATAGTTCAGCACATTACAGACAAGTTCTGACTGCTATGGGTTCGAACCCAGGACCTACTACACATATAGCTGTACTCTACCCATTTAACTACTTGGATAGTATGAAAACTGGTTTACCTTCACATATACTACTGAGCTACCTGTACGCTTTGCTGGGCACCACACCACGCAAACATGCGTAAACACATGTAAACATGTGTAAACAACACTTTAAATTAATAATTAATTACATTCGGTTTCTATTTTTAGACATCTGGCTGATGTCAGCTGTCTACATCTGAATACAGCTTGGCAATGCTGTGCTCAGTGCCGTGCAAACAGGCAGTAAAAAAAAAAAAGTATTTCAAAATTATTAAAGTAAAACAGGGAAACATAACACATCACTGAAATGACATATTACACATTTGACACACTTCACAACATTACTACAGTGGTGGGGACCATTACAGGGAGCCTCAGACTCATCTGCAGTCACGGTTAGCCACTACATCTCTCCCTGCACTGATTCAATGTCTGTGTTTCTCGGCTCTGTCTTGGCAGTGTGCCATCTTTACATGGGGCACTGCTGAGGGGGAACTGTGGCCATGTACATGGATACATTCTGTAGGCTCTACACTGTGCCTACATGGATTTTATTAAATCCTGGGGAATGTTTTTACTTGAACTAAGACAAGAAATCATTATCAAGAAAGGAATGATTACTGACACATATAAAATACTGTATGATAATAACTAGAAAAATCAATCAGAGGGCATTAGAAAAGGCTGAAAATGGACATTAGAAAGACAAATTACCAAAAAACAATGGGAAGACGTTTTAAGACCCATAAGTATGCTAGGAAGTATGGAAGATTTAGAATATTTGTGTGGAAATGTCTACATAGGTAGACACTTTCTTCAGACACTTTTCCTTCAGGTGTAGTATAGTAATGGGAGATGTGAATGGAAGGAGACAGGAAACTGGGAACACATGTTCTGGGAATGGGTGGAGTTAACTGCATTTAAGGACTCCTTGCAAAATGTTCTAACATAAGTGTTATAGAAAACTTATTATATTAAAAAGGAGATGATGCTACTGTGTTGGGGTTTAGATTTAAAAATGCAGAAACACAGTAAGTCTAATATTGTTAGTAGCCAATAAAAACAAAATCACACAAAACTGAAAATGAGAAATTTATCCAAATGTAAATGAAGTGCTGAAAATAGTGAAAGACACAAAAGTCACGGAGGCGGGAGCATTACAAGATGAAGACAGCATATTTCTTGATCGAATCATCTAGAGCCATATTTTTACACTGAGTGGCTAGCCCTGCCATGACACACAGTCTGTGATCTGTGTTCTTGCATGTTAAGAATACTGCGTCCCACAGCAGATGCCCAAAGCAGTTTGTGTGTACAACTGTTCCCCCTATAGGGTACCATGTACAGTCTGTGCTGCTGCCCACAACTGCATTCAATTGCAGAAGAGATCAAAGAGTACAGATTACGGTGGTTCAAGCACATGTGCAGAAACGCAGAAGACAATCTAGTGAAAAAGATTTGGGACAGACAGGAAGAAGCTAAGAGGAAATGAGGGCATCCAGCAAAGAGGTAGATGGACTGTGTAACAGAAGATCTGTGACAGTCAGGTATGAGTGTCAGAAAAGGCAGAATGTAGCACTGATTTGAGAGAGATGGTGACAGTTAACATGACCCCTCGACCCCATGTAGAGAATGGGAAGAAGGGGGCTGATGATGATGATGATAGTTAAGACAGCGTGCTTCATAGAAATGAATTGTGCATTTGGGAACATTACAAGATGCTTTTGACTAAAGCACCTAGGTCAGGTCAGTAGGAACTGAAAAATCTATGAGTATGTTGTAAAACATGTGAGCAAAGAACAGAACTACAATGATTGTTCACAATAATGAAAAATGTTACTAATACTTTCCACTTTTTATTGTAACTAATGTATGCAATTTCAAATTGTAAATCAACAATGTGATGAGCAAATAAAGTTATTTAAAAAGAATTATGTCTGAACATTAAAAAAACAGTAAATGGTCCCACTCAGACAACAGACAGTAGAAAGGAGCCATTATTTTACATATTCTGTCTCTTCATACACTCTTATTTACCTTGAATAATACTGACTTAATTGTCTATTTCATTCAAAAAACTGCCTGTTATACAAACTCCCCCTAATGGGACCAAATGTGAGTTTTGTGAGAAGCATTTGGTTATTTTCAGGATGTTGTAATTTAGGGAACTTGCTTTTGTACTGTTGCTTGTGCTATATCTGAGTGTGCTGATTTTGTCAGGGAGGAGTGTTGGTGTTTTTAAGTGATTTAGGTTAATTAGCTAGTTTATGGAATGCTATGCTTTTACAGTAATAATGTTGCTCGGTATTTAGGGTCACCATAGCTATGTAATTCAATCCTTCATACATTAGAGAACTGAGGATTGTTAGTACAGGATTTGATATTGTAATAAATATTGTAATTACATCATTGCATTTGTAAACAGTGCATGACTGAAATGCTGCGTTGTCCGTCAGGGAGTGTTGGAGCTGTTCTGTGTGCCTCCTTATTCACAGATTTAAGTTTTTATTTTTTTTGTATGCATGACTTTATGACTTGAAACGTATGTTAAGAAACGCATGTACAAAGAATGCTGTAGGCCTGAAGAAAAAGTAAATGTAAATGAATTGACACAAAGTGCTTGTGCAAAAGTTGCACAGAGATATATGTGTTTATTGATCTTTATGACACTAACTTTGGAGACAGCAGGAAATCTGTTGTGCTCCTGATTGCACTGTATTTAAGAGCAAGGGTAGTTTTTGATTTAGTGGTGCTAGTTTAACTGTGAGACTGTGCTTTCAGGACATAGTTGGAATAAAGCAATAGCTCATCAGCTATATAATCTGTTTTTTTATAGGTTTCTGTAGGTTAGCTGGAGAGAGGTGATCAGGGCACACTAGTGATCTTGGAAGATGTACAGGGGCCCAGGTAGATAAAATCTAATCACATCAACTTTCTCTACCTTTGTAAGTGGGGTTTGCTAACAGTATGTCTACATTCATAGTGCCCCATGGGGATCATCGATATACTCACACAGCCATCATCTCCTGCTGTGGGTACTCACACAGCCGTCGTGTTTTGCACTGAGTTCTGATCATTTGGTCAGATGTTCTGTTGATAGAAAGGTTTTCTGGTGGCAAAACTGATCGCATACATGCTTTATTGAGTGCAGGAATAGTTAAAGTGTGCAAGTGTCGAATGTTAACCGTGTGTGAGTAGTTGTAATAAAAGTTTTGGCATTAGTGTTGAGTGTGCATGAATGTGTGTGTGTGTGTGTGTGTGTGTGTGTGTGTGTGTGTGTGTGTGTGTGTGTGTGTGTGTGTGTGTGTGTGTGTGTGTTTGCTTGTTATGGATAGAGTAAGGGTTAGGGAAGGAGATCACTATTAGGGTATATTTGGGTACTTGTACATTTGATTGTGTGTGTGTGTGTGTTTTGCTTAGCGGTATTATTAGAGAAAGGATCTGAAGGTGTATAAAGTCCTGATGTGTAGGTGTCTTGTTACGGTTAGCACATATGACCAAGGTGGTGCAGAGGGGTGGACCCTGTAAAGTTATATTATGTATCTGGGGTGATAAATTAATCAGCCTTACTGACAATATGCTACTACATTCCCCACCTCATTAGTCAGCCCTTATCTTAACAACTAGAATCTGAAATTCTTCCTGATTTTATTAGTGGCTCTCATTCAGAAGTGTTGTTACTTCCCTCTGCAATACTAAAGATGTCATACAATGCTGCAGAATGAATGTCAAAAAAAGCAGGTTAATGTTTTTATAACCTCGAAAAACTTGAAAAATATACATGGAAGAATCTCATTTTTAAGCTGATTTTTGGGACTGGGA
Organism: Protopterus annectens; assembly: GCF_019279795.1. Lineage (NCBI taxonomy): Eukaryota > Metazoa > Chordata > Ceratodontiformes > Protopteridae > Protopterus > Protopterus annectens. The sequence goes on along the minus strand of NC_056750.1, from coordinate 63,288,174 downwards.
CATTAATGAATCACCAGTGCTGACAGTTTAAGTAGTTGCACAAACTTAAACAGGAATGTCTGGACTAATAGATTTTCTTTTTTCTAATAATATTGGTTAATTTCCAACTCATTCTTGTTTAGTCTATACTAAGTAACTATTGGATGATTTATATGGCTTATTACCAATAATTTGGAATTTACTTATGTAGAACTTGTATTACTTTAAAAAGTCAGTGGTGTAATGTTGTAGCACAGTATCAGTCTGACTATGGCTCAAGTGACCAGGGTTCAATTATCAAATCAGGAGTCTGACATGCTGCATGTAGAGATGGATGTGCCCATCCTGTGGAGGGGAGACACATATTTGAACTCCCCTTATGGCTGCTCCTTTGCAGAGGCCAGGGGATGTGTGCAGGAGGCACTGTCTACAAATTAAGAATAGGAGGACAATATAGAGGCATATTGTCCCTGTACGACTTCCCGTCATTAAGGAGTGTGTGCAGTGAAAAGGGGAAATTTAAGGCATATTTGAAAATAAAACACTATGTGAAGCAAACTGACTGTGCCAGTGTCTTTGATCTCCTCAACAGTACTGGACATGGCTCAGGTAGATCCTGGGGTGGCTTAGGCATGTCCTGTAGACCCAGTAGATTTGATTTTGCTGAAGGCAGAGGTAATCTAGTAATCTGCTATTCATTCCCAAGTTCTTCGGATATATATGAGACAGTCCTGAATTAATATAATGACGGTTGTATAAATAACCAGATGATCCTTCCCAAAAATGATATGTCAACATATGGGGGTGGCTCAGTGCTGCACAATAATACTGATCCTTAGGTCCAGGTCAAGACAAGAGGCTCTTTTCATTCTACTAGCAGAATGAATGAATGAATGAATGAATGAATGAATGAATGAACGAATGGACGAATGAATGAATGAATGAATGAATGAATGAATGAATGAATGAATGAATGAATGAATAGTACTCATCTTGGGGTAACTAAAGCACACTGAGGCTTAGTTGATTAATATTTTATATGATATTTGTGAAGTTCAAGTTTAGGTGACTCAATGTCTAATTCAAAAAGAATTTACTTTAATTCCTTCCTTTAGATTACAGATGCTGGACTCTAGCTGTCTATTCAATCTTGGCAATTGTAATAACACTCCATTCTTACTTTTATTTATCATTTGTTGACCCACTCAACTAATAACCCCATCTTAGGGGAGACACTCAAGGTGGTGTTTATACTACTAAGGGAAATTTGGCTAGGATATCAGGGAATTTCCTCTAATCATTGGAGAACTCTCCGTGAGGTGATTACTAGGGATGTTACCTGTAATCACCAGATCTAAGATGGAGGCTGTGAGTGGTGATGAGGTACAGAAGAACTTCCCCAACTCTTTTTGATAGGTGACATGGCATCTTTTGCAATCATCTCAGCTACTGCTAAGTCAAGCAGGGCAGGCCTCATCTGTAGGATAGCACATTCATGAGTGTAGCAATCCCCTCATGCTGTATTGCAGTGTTGTCGATTGCTCTACCTTATGGGAGAATAGAGCCCACAGCCTTCTGCATAAAGGCAAGTGTGCTACCTGTTGCACCACTGACAGAGCTAGAGTAGTCCAAATACAGGCTTTGCTGTATTCTGGACTTTTGGAAAGTTCCTGTGTTGCCATTTCCTTTCTTGTATTAAGGGAGGCTTCTTTGTTCACCAGTGGCAGTGGGGAGCTTAGAGCAGCCTATCTATCCCTGGAGGAGTGTTCCCAACACAAGAATCTGGTAGTCTACTGGTCATTTTGGGCCAATTTCTAGCTCTTTCAAATCCCCCTGTATAAAACCCGCTTTGGCAAGGTTTTTGCGCTTGTTACTACTCAGCCAAGCTCCTCGTGGTCCTGCAGAGTGGTGCTAGCAGCAGAGAGGCTAAAAGAGCGACTGCTAACCTGATAAGTGTTTTTTCCTGTTACTACCTGGGCGACTGTCCGATCTAGCTAAACTGCAAATATTTCTGCTTCTTGAACTGTTTTAAACTGCTTAAAGTTGTTTTTGCACCTGCACTTTTTAAGTTTGTCCTGTTTGTTGCATTTACCTGTTGAGGCTACACACTCAAGTGTGCTAGCCTGTGTTACATATTTACTGCATTTTCCTGCTATTTGTTGAAAAAAAGAAAAACAAAAAAAAAAAAAAAAATTATCCTTGTTTCCCGTCTTTCCTGACCTAGAGTAGTCCAAATACAGGCTTTGCTGTATTCTGGACTTTTGGAAAGTTCCTGTGTTGTCCATTTCCTTTCTTGGATAGAGGGAGGTTTCTTTGTTCACCAGTGGCAGTGGGGAACTTAGAGCAGCCTATCTATCCCTGGAGGAGTGTTCCCAGCACAAGAATCTGGTAGTCTATTGGCCATTTTGGGCCAATTTCTAGCTCTTTCAAATCCCCCTGTATAAAACACGCTTTGGCGAGGTTTTTGCGCTTGTTACTACTCAGCCAAGCTCCTCGTGGTCCTGCAGAGTGGTGCTAGCAGCAGAGAGGCTAAAAGAGCGACTGCTAACCAGATAAAAGTGTTTTTTCCTGCTACTACCTGGGCGACTGTCCGATCTAGCTAAACTGCAAATATTTCTGCTTCTTGAACTGTTTTAAACTGTCTAAAGTTGTTTTTGCACCTGCACTTTTAAAGTTTGTCCTGTTTGTTGCATTTACTTGTTGAGGCTACACACTCAAGTGCGCTAGCTAGCCTGTGTTACATATTTATTGCAATTTCCTGCTGTTTGTTGCAAAAAAGAAAAAAAAAAGTTATCCTTGTTTCCCATCTTTCCTGACCTAGAGTAGTCCAAATACAGACTTTGCTGTATTCTGGACTTTTGGAAAGTTCCTGTGTTGCCATTTCCTTTCTTGGATAGAGGGAGGCTTCTTTGTTCACCAGTGGCAGTGGGGAGCTTGGAGCAGGCTATCTGTCCCTGGAGGAGTGTTCCCAGCACAGGAATCTGGTAGCCTGTTGGCTGTTTTGGGCCAATTTCTAGCTCTTTCAAGTCCGCCTGTATAAAACCTGCTGTAGCGCGGCTTTGCGTGATTTTGTGCATAGTGCTTCATCGAGCAGCGCCGCTTATTTGGGTTTGAGCTTTGGAACTGATCTAGTTCTCATAATAAACACCCTATTCCTATGCTAAAGCCTAGCACTTGCTCACTAAAGCAATTATATAAGTCAGCACTAAAAAAATTAAAAGCACTACACCCTCACAAACTCCCCTTGAGTAACTTGTTCCCCATTGGCCCTTTTTTTCAATTATAAAGGAATTCCCAATACTATTCTAGCATGTCCAAATTTCAGTTGTCAATCTCCTCTCCGGTCCAGCTGGTGAACCTGGGAATCTTGAGGCAATGTTACAACTGCCTAATGTACACAGACAACCCTCTCCTCCTCCCAACAAATTCCAACACATGTGAGAGATGCAACCATATAGCCAAACTGGAGGCTAAGCTCTCTCAACTCAGTACTGGCGTAACCAGTCAGGAGGAGAAGGAAACCACACTCACTACAATTCCAGTCTCACATAGACCTACCACGACAGCAAACCAAACACATAAACACACAAAAACATACTTGGAGGCTCTAAATAAAAATCTGCCTAAGCAGCAGAGACCTCCAAAGCAGACACCCAAGCAACCGCTACCCCAAAACAAAACACATGCAACACATAGCTCACAAAGCCAGTGTGCCGAACAGTCACAGACCTTAAGGCTAAACAACACACCTGATACACTTGTAATAGGTGACTCTATCATCAGGCACACTGACGTCCCGCTCACCAGGCTGAACAAGGAGAAGGTCATGGTGAGCTGCCTATCGGGTGCTAGGATCCGCCACATAACACAAGCACTCAGGTCACTCCAAGGCAAGTACAAATATGACTCAGTCATTGTCCATGCTGGTGTGAATGACCTGAGATGTACCTCCCTGGACTACATGAAAAGAGACATAGAGGAGCTCTCTGGGCATGTAGCCCAGGCCGGTATGACCCTGACCTTGAGTAGCATCTTACCCTCACCAAGAATGATACCACAGTATGAAGACAAGATTATCAATTTCAACAACTGGCTTAAGTATTGGTGTCATTCAAAGGGGATCCAATGCCTGTCAGCCTGGGATGACATGCTCGACAAGCCACAATGCTTCGCTAGGGACGGCTTGCACCTGTCACCCCTGGGCTTTGGATATTGGCAAAGGCTCTTGCTACCCCATAGTGCCTTTTTTAGGCAAGGCTCAAAAGACAAACCCACCTCCATAGGTATCACAAGGGATAAGAAACTAAGAGTAATGCTACTCAACGCCAGAAGTCTAAACCTCAAGATGCACGCCTTTTCGAAACTCTCCTTAGCATGGAGAACATCGATATCTGTACAGTAACAGAAACCTGGTTCAAGGCTCTCGAGAGTACCCCAGCACTACCAGGTTATACCTCATACCATGCTTTTCGGCCCCAAAACTTGGACCGAACCACAAAAGGAGGGGGAGTATAAATATTCGTCAAAGACACCCACACCTCCAAGTTGGTGGCACAGCACGAAGCATCAGAGACTATCCATGTGCAACTAACAGTGGGTAAAACTGCCTTCCAGTTTATAGCCTGCTACAGACCACCCTCCCAAACCCAGGAACCCCACTCGGCCTTCCTGAGAACACTGGAAAATATGAAGGTCTCTCCAAACACCATTATATTGGGTGACTTCAACTACCCAACCATAGACTGGGAGCATTACTCTAGCTCCAACACCCTAGCCCAAAGGTTCCTAGAATTTATAAACTCAAATGCTATGGAACAACTTGTTACCACTCCCACAAGAGGGGAAAACATACTGGACCTGATCATCACCAACATGGGGACTCTATGCTCCAGACCAGAAGTGTATCCTCACTGGTAAGATCAGACCATAAACTAATCTCACTGGATATTCACATCCGACCCCACCCCATGCCCAGAAAACCACAGTGAAAACTTCTCTAAAGCAAATTTCACACTCCTCAAAACCGAGGTGGAATCCTTCAAAGCCCCGGGCCTCTGGATAATACGCCCAGACCACAAAATCCTTTATAAACGCATTCTATGAACACCTTCAGGAATGCATGGATCATGCAATCCCAAATAAAACCAAGACCCAATCCTCCAAAGGCAGGCGTCCTGTCTGGTGGACCCCAGCCATAAACAAACTATACAATAGAAGGAGGAAGCTACTACATGACAGAGCAAAATCCCAAAAGGGAAGGCATCTCTGATCAGTATTAGCAAAAACTACGGGCACTCATAAAATCATCTAAGGCCAGCTTCGAGAGAAAAATTGCACAGGACACTAAGGATAATCACAAGGCTTTCTTTAGTTATGTTAGGAACCTGGGTGGGAATTCCCAGATATGCTCAGAATTAGTCCAAAATGACAAAAATACACGAACCCACAGACATTGCCAACATCCTAGCTGACAGGTTCAGTGCAAAACCCCCCCCACCAAAGGACTAATATCTATCTCAGCAGAGTGCTGCTCCTGACATCTCAGATGCTCAGGTAAGAGCTGCCCTCTCCAAAGCAAGAAACACAGCATCAATGGGACCAGACGGTGTCCCGGGCTGCGTCTTACATGAACTCCAAGAAGAGCTAAACCCAAACGTAAAACTACTGTTCAATCTCAGCCTTACTACAGGATATGTACCCAAAGAGTGGCGTACAGCAACAGTGGTCCCTCTCCACAAAGGTGGTGCCTCAACGGATCCTGGAAACTATCGCCCCATAAGTCTCACTAGCTTGGTCTGCAAAGCTATGGAAAGGATCATCATGGACCTTATAAATAAAGATATTGGGGACCTACAGACACTGGATCCTACCCAGTTCGGCTTTGTTAAGGGCAGATCCTGCCTCTTAAACCTGGTCAATTTCTTTGAAACAGTCACTAAGGCCATTGACAAGGGGAAGGTGGTCCACACAGCCTACCTGGACCTCGCAAAAGCCTTCGATACAATACCCCACTCGGGCATTATAGATAAGCTCACCAGCTTAAATATAAACCCCTATGTCACTAGATGGGTTGCAAACTGGCTCAAGGACAGAACCCACATGGTTAGAATAGCTGGAGCCATGTCAGACTCCAAACCAGTTACAAGTGGCGTCCCACAAGGCTCAGTCTTGGGACCTCTCTTGTTCGGTATATATTTCTCGGAGGTACAGGCCAACATGGAAGGACTGTGGCTGACCAAGTTCGCAGATGACTGCAAACTGGGCACCATAATAGACTCTCCAGCTGACACAAGCATCCTCCAAAAGGGCCTCATAGAAACAGACAACTGGTGCCAGAGCCATGGCCTCAAGCTAAACGCCAAAAGTGTATAGTCATCCCCTTTGGCAAAACAAAGTGCCCACAAATTACCACATAGGTGGTAATCCATTAAGTACAGAAGAAGTAATTAGGGACCTGGGGACCCAAGTTGATAGTAATCTCTCATTTGACAACCACGTGGCCAAAGTGGTTAGAAAAACATTTTATATAGCCCACCTAATCATGAAGGGATTCACATCTAGATCAGGGGAGGTCATCGTGCCTCTTTACTCATCCCTCATCAGGCCCATAATTGAGTACAATGCCCCTTTTGGGATGTACCTTACCAGATACCTGCAGCAACTGGAAAGACCCCAAAAGTACCTCACCAAGAGGATCAAGGGCTCAAACAGATGCCGTATGCTGCCCGGTTAAAGAAACTCCAGCTCTACTCAGTGGCATACCGCCTGCTCAGAGGCGATCTGTGCCTGACTTATAAAGCCATGTCCAACCCGGAATTAATGGACATGCTGCACCTCAGAAAATCCAAATCCCATCGAGCTAAGCTCGAGGACTTAAACCTCAGCACTGAAATAAATAGGACATGCTGGAGGGACAGATTCATAACCCAGAGGCTCCCTTCACTCTGGAATAAAATCCCAGTCCAGGTTAGGCAGAGTCCCTCATTGACTCTCTTCAAGAGGAATCTTGATGAGTGGATGGGAGATCGTAGGTTTACCCCGGGTATCACTTCTGTGTCACTGTTAGACAGAAGCGCAGTATACTAACCTCGAAAAAGGGCATAGCAAAATTAATTTAAAATGGGTGGCGAAAGCCATACACACTCTGGCTAGGCTTATAAATGCCCTAGGGCAGATAGCCTAGTATGAACCTATGAACCTATGAACCTATGAACCTATGAATTGGGGTGTCACATTAGCACCAGTCAATATAACCAAACCACCAATAGTCAAGGTTTATACTGCCAGGTGGCCATCCCTGAGTATTGCAGTACTATGAGAAATGTAGATGTGATGTGAAAAACAAAACTTAGAATTGAAGAGAATGTGGTGAGAAATGTACAGATAAATATAAGATACATAATACAAAACTGTCCCATGATGTTGTCCTAGTCTAGACAATTTCTTTATCCATTTATTGATATAGTTTTACAGACTGCAGTGATTTCAAGGGGAAAACATTCAACAACCCTCTCTATGAGAGAAGCATTTTGTGTCCTGTGACAAAATAATCAGTGAAGTGCATTCTGTCAGAGCATACTCTGGGCCCATTCTGTCAGAGCATACTCTGGGCCCATTCTGTAAGAGCATACTCTGGGCCCATTCTGTCAGAGCCTACTTTGGGCCCATTCTGTCAGAGCATACTCAGGGCCTATTCTGTCAGAGCATACTCTGGGCCCATTCTGTCAGAGCATACTCTGGGCCCATTCTGTCAGAGCATACTCAGGGCCCATTCTATCAGAGCATACTCTGGGCCCATTCTGTCAGAGCATACTCTGGGCACAGAAGTACATTTTGCCAGCCAGGCCTAAGCTAACTGGTTAAAAAAAAGTAACGTGGCATACTGTTAGCAACAAATAAAAGCAATCATAATAAGACTTATCCGGAAAAGATGTGGATGTTTAATCTGATGAGAGTGTGGCAAGAGTCAATGTGGTATGGTAAATGTACAGTATCATTAAAGATCAGACTGAAGTATGGGACACAAATCACAGTTTAGAGGAAGAAGAAGGTAAGGAAGCAGAAGTATGTGGGTTTCTTTCATGGCTCATGGTACACAAAAAATGAGTATGGACTGCAGAGCATAGAAAGATCAAAAATGATATGAAAGTCAAATACAGCCAGGTAAAATAAAGAGTTGTAAGGGGTCAGGGGAGGAAAGGAGGTTATAGTTATTCATTCTTTGTTAACCAGGGTAGAGCACTGATCCAGAAGGACCATTTTCAGGTTCAACCCGGAAAATTGTAGCAATAACAGTTTCATAAACAGCAGACGAATTGCACACAAAGCATTGTCAAATATATAAGCTTTGTTAGTATGAGCACAGTATACACAAAGCATTGTCAAATATATAAGCTTTGTTAGTATGAGCACAGTATACACAAAGCATTGATAATAAGGGAGTAAGATAGCTATTTACAATTTACCTAAGGAAAAAAAAGAATATCCCAAGAATGGGGAGATGAAGGTTTTAGGAACAGAAATAAGGGCAGACAGAGGGCTTGGAAATGTGTGCTAAAACATGCAGGTGCATTTGGATGAAATACAAAGACTGTCTGCTGCATATAATATGCATGTTTCTCTAGGAAAAAAAAAAAAAAAAAAAAGTGGGAGGTCCTATTTATAAGACAACAGAAGGCAGGGAGACAAAAGACTTAATTATTATGCGAGGCAAGCAGTCAGTAGGTAGAATTAAGAGTTCAGAAAGGAAGCAGATAATAATTAAAGAATAAGGCAGTTGGATTTCAGAACACAACAGTGGTTACCTTTTAGCTGCATGTAACCTCACAAAGATGTTCAAAATATGCAGCATCCACCTTCTTGCTTATATTGAGTCCCAGATAATAAATGGCCACTGAGTGGGTCTGAGAAACCATTAAATGTCTCGGGAACAATTACAAGGCAGTCTGATGTTCTGCTTCATACCGTTGCAAGTAAATCTAAGTACTACATTGCACAGGTACCTCAGGGTATAGAGGGACTATCTGAATGCACTCCAAAAAAAAGTACTAGTGTGCACAGGCACCTCAGGTTATAGAGACCCTATCTGAATGCACTCAGAACATAAGTACTACCGTGCACAGGCACCTCAAGATATAGAGGCACTATCTGAATGCACTCAGAACATAAGTACTACCGTGCACAGGCACCTCAAGATATAGAGGCACTATCTGAATGCACTCAGAACATAAGTACTACCGTGCACAGGCACCTCAAGATATAGAGGCACTATCTGAATGCACTCAGAACATAAGTACTACTGTGCACAGGCACCTCAGGTTATAGAGGCCCTATCTGAATACACTCATAACATAAGTACTACTGTGCACAGGCACCTCAGGTTATAGAGGCCCTATCTGAATGCACTCAGAACATAAGTACTACCATGCACAGACAGCTCAAGTTATAGATGCCTGATCTGAATGCACTCAGAACATAAGTACTACCATGCACAGGTACCTCAGGTTATAGAGGCCCTGTCTGAATGCACTCAGAACATAAGTATTACCATGCACAGGCACCTCAAGTTATAGAGGCCCTATCTGAATGCACTCAGAACATAAGTACTGCTGTGCACAGGCAGCTCAAGTTATAGATGCCTGATCTGAATACACTCAGAACACAAGTACTACTGTGCATGGGCTCCTCAGATTACAGAGGCCATAACTTAATACACTCAGAACATAAGTACTACCATGCACAGGCACCTCAGATTATAGAGGCCCTATCTGAATGCATTCAGAACATAAGTACTACCATGCACGGGCACCCCAAGTTATAGAGGCCCTATCTGAATGCACTCAGAACATAAGTACTACTGTGCACAGGCACCTCAACTTATAGACGCCCTATCTGAATGCACTCGGAACATAAGTATTACCATGCACAGGCAGCTCAAGTAAATATAGGCCATAACTGAATGCACTCAAAACATAAGTACTACACATGCACAGGTACCTCGAGTTATAGAGGCCCTAGATGAATGCACTAAGAACATAAGTACTACCGTGGACAGGCACCTCAGGTTATAGAGGCCATAACTGAATACACTCAGAACATAAGTACTACTGTGCACACCTCAGGTTATAGAGGCCCTATCTCAATACACTCAGAACATAAGTACTACTGTGCACAGGCACCTCAAGTTATAGAGGACCTATCTGAATGCACTCACTACATAAGTACGACCATGCACAGGCACCTCAGGTGATAGAGGGCCTATCTGAATGCACTCAGAACATAAGTACGACCGTGCACAAGGACCTCAGGTTATAGAGGCCATAACTGAATGCTCTCAGAACATAAGTACTATCGTGCACAGGCACCTCAAGTTATAGAGGCCCTGTCTGAATGCACTCATAACATAAGTACTACCGTGCGCGAGCACCTCAGCTTATAGAGGCCCTATCTCAATACACTCAGAACATAAGTACTACTGTGCTCATGCAACTCAAGTTATAGAGACCCTATCTGAATGCACTCAGAACATAAGTACGACCGTGCAGGAGGACCTCAGGTTATAGAGGCCATAACTGAATGCACTCAGAACATAAGTACTACTGTGCACAGGCACCTCAGGTTATAGAGGCCCTATCTGAATGCACTCAGAACATAACTACTACCGTGCACAGGCAACTCAAGTTATACAGTCCTTATCTGAATGCTCTCAGAACATAAGTACTATTGTGCACAGGAACCTCAAGTTATAGAGGCCCTATCTGAATGCACTCAGAACATAACTACTACCGTGCACAGGCAACTCAGGTTATAGAGTCCTTATCTGAATGCTCTCAGAACATAAGTACTATTGTGCACAGGAACCTCAAGTTATAGAGGCCCTATCTGAATGCACTCAGAATATAAATACTACCATGCACGAGCACCTCAGGTTATAGAGGCCCTATCTCAATACACTCAGAACATAAGTACTACGGTGCACATGCAACTCAAGTTATAGAGACCCTATCTGAATGCACTCAGAACATAAGTACTACCATACACAGGCACCTCAGGTGATAGACGGCCTATCATAATGCACTCAGAACATAAGTGCGACCATGCACGAGGACCTCAGGTTATAGAGGTCATAACTGAATGCACTCAGAACATAAGTACTACCGTGCACAGGCACCTCAGGTTATAGAGGGCCTATCTGAATGCACTCTGAACATAAGTGCTACCGTGCACGGCTCCTCGAGTTATAGATGCCCAATCTAAATGCACTCAGAACATAAGTACGACCGTGCACGAGGACCTCAGGTTATAGAGGTCATAACTGAATGCACTCAGAACATAAGTACTACCGTGCACAGGCACCTCAGGTTATAGAGGCCCTATCTAAATGCACTCAGAACATAAGTACTACCGTGCATGGGCACCTCAAGTTATAGAGGCTGTGTCTGAATGCACTCAGAACATAAGTGCTACCGTGCATGGGCACCTCAGGTTATAGAGGCCCACATCTGAATGCACTCAGAACCTAACTACTACTGTGCACAGGCAACTCAGGTTATAGAGGCCCTATCTAAATGCAATCAGAACATAAGTACTACCGTGCACGGGCACCTCAAGTTATAGAGGCCGTGTCTGAATGCACTCAGAACATAAGTGCTACCGTGCATGGGCACCTCAGGTTATAGAGGCCCACATCTGAATGCACTCAGAACATAAGTGCTAACATGCACGGACACCTCAAGTTATAGAGGCCCTATCTAAATGCGCTCAGAACATAAGTACTACCGTGCACGGGCACCTCAGGTTATAGATGCCCTATCTGAATGCACTCAGAACATAACTACTACCATGCACAGGCAACTCAGGTTATAGACACTGTGTCTGAATGCACTCAGAATACAAGTGCTACTGTGCACGGGCACGTCAGGTTATAGAGGCCATAACTGAATGCACTCAGAACATAAGTGCTACCGTGCACGGGCACCTCAGGTTATAGAGGCCATAACTGAATGCACTCAGAAGAGCTGCATGTATTATTTTCTATATGACTGCAGGCTTACAAAAAACATGACATATTATTCATACAGATAGGATCAGCAAGTGGGGTTTTGACTATTTTTACAGACTGCTTCTGTCCAATTGGGACATCAGCGCCACTCCAGGACTGAATTTTCATTTTCCCATCCATTGGTCCAGATTGTGCTTGAAGATGGTCAAAGAAGGGCTCTGCTTCATGTGAATAGGAAGCCTATTTCAGAGGAGGGACAATCTCTGAGACACATATCTGTCTCTCCAGCATGATCTGATCATGTCAGAGCAGGAGGAACTGCTAACACTTACTGGTGTTCAGCACATCTAAGGAGCATTGTACATGGATATCTGTACCAGCTGGGCCTCAATACTCAGTGCAAATGGGACATGAGATAAACCAGGGAGGATAGCTCACTGTTACCCAGTTACAGTGTATACAAAGGAATTGTACATGGATATCTGTACCAGCTGGGCCTCGATACTCAGTATGAATGGGACATGAGACACACCAGGGAGGATAGCTGACTGTTACCTAATTAAAGTGTATATACAAAGGAGTTTCCTGAACTGTTTGCAGACAGAATGCCTCATAAGATCTGTTCTGTGCTTTATTTTATTTGTTTGTTAGCCAGCAAAGGCTTTCTTTCAAGGCACAACTTGCCTTTTTAAGAGTTGACATAGGATAAGTGATTCATTTTAAATGGTTTGCTGAAAGGCATGCAGTATGGAAGTGAGAACAGGAGGAATCAAACCTAGGACAACAAGGTGAATACCATAAGCGATTCATCACCATGTTTTTCTCTGCTTACTGCAAGACAGCTTTAATGAAACTTTGTCTGCATAGTGCAACACTTTGCAGTACTTACACATTCTGGGTTTCCTGTCACATACAGCTGAATATGAGTATGAATGCTGGTCAATGAATCTTTTTATAGAAAATAATATTTCACATAGCAAATAAATCTGAAATCATTACCTGAAGAGCCAAAGAACTGGGTGTATCTGCTCCACAGGGCTAACTGTAGAATGCTGCCTCTGAATACTTGGGGTGCCTTGGACATGCACGCAACAAAAGCATAGAAAAGAAAGAAAAGCAGACTAACAATGGGAACAGTCATTAGGGAGAGTTTAAAAACCAAGAACATGAAATATAAGGTCAAAACATCTTGTTTGTTGACTACTGCAGACTTGCTAAGGAAGTAAGAATTGCCTTTTGAAAATGTTTTGTTGAAATGGAAAGTTTCGGTCATATAACAAAATTGGAGAGAGCTTCCTTGAGGTAGTACAGGTAGCGCTACTGTTAAGGAACTGAAATGTCAGATTAACTTTTGAAAAAATGTGCAGGCATATTTTGATGAAATACAAAGACTGCTTGGTGCATCTAATACGCATAGTTCTCTATAAAAAGCTTGGGGTTCTACTTAGCAGCTTATTTCTTTTTAATTTCACATTTCTTAAGAATTACCTGATGATCTGGAATTCTGTTATTATCACTAACTGTTAATTCCTATGGAAGCTAGTTCCGATCATACACCACCCTTTCTATGAAAGCATACTTCTTGTATCTCCTCTGTTTCATCAGTTGTTAATCTTCAGATCATGCCAGCTTGTTATCATATATCACTGATATATCTATTTATATCCACTTGTACTCACATACCCTTGAAATGTTTAAATGTTTCTATTTTTTTCTTCTTTCTGCCTTCTTTTTTTAAGACTATGTACATTGTGCTGTTGTAATATTCTCTATGCAAGTCCTTGTACAAGCTGTGCAACACTTTTGTTGCACTGCAAAAAGCGCAATGAAGTCTCCAAACACTGCAAACAGCATTAAAGCACTGCAGATGGGGTCATCCCAAATTACTGTGTAAAACTGGAAAAGATCCCACTGTGTAAACAGCCTGTTCTGAATCCAAACTTCATGAGTATCCAGGGATCGCACTTCAGGAGAAGCACATACATAGAAAAAAGGGATAAAGTCAATAGACTAATTATTTTAGAAAAAATCCTAGATGATTACATTGGAGAAATAAAATATAGATATGGAATTAGAGAGACTGCATTACTGATGGCCAGCGGACCTAATGCAGCATAGTTAAACTGAGAAATTATAAAACTATGATGTCTTTTTCTAATTCTCTTTCTCATCATATAAGGTTAGTCATATCATTTGAGATGTTAGGGAATACATTGGTTTATCTTCCCCAATATTAACTATTTTGTTTTTTGGGCAGTATATTTGGTTATTACTTACCAGAACCTAATTCAAAGCACCAGTTTTCTTCCTGTCTTCCGTCTTCACTGTCCAACTTTTGCAGCAATTTGATGATATGGAAAATACAATAGCTTGGGCAGGTTGAATTTTCATATGTAAAGATACAGCTTTGCACTTGAAAATCATAGGAACATTCCTTCTTCCATTGTTGTTTTTTGAGCAAACCAGGCTGACATTGTTTACTGCTTGTGTTTCATCACTATCAGGAATATACACATAAATATATATATATATATATATATATATATATATATATATATATATATATATATATATATATACACATACATATATATATATATATATATATATATATATATATATATATATATATATGGAGCTACTTATATTTAGCAAAATCCCACTTAGTCGAGTGACATAACGTCAAGATGACATTGCTGAAAATTTACTTTAATGAATACCCGGATCACCGTAATTTAACCATGGGAAACTAACCACATGTCAACCATCACTTTAAAAGGAAACCGAAGTAAATCAAACCCACCCAAGTGTGGGGGGGGGGGCTTTGCCTCCCTATCCAACTAAATATACCAACTCTGAGATCGCACTATAGTGGACAAAAGGGCAAAGTTCACCATGGAGGCCAAGTGATTTAGTTTCCCGGAGTTAAATTAAGGGTGATCCGGGTGTACGTTAAACTAAATGTTCTGCAATGTCGTCTCGTCATTTTGTAGTTCAATTAAGCAGAAATTCAGGAAATAGAAGTAGACCCATATATATATATATATATATATATATATATATATATATATATGTATGTGTGTGTGTGTGTGTGTGTGTGTGTGTGTGTATATATATATATATATATATACATATATATATATATATATATATATATATAGTTATAACAGAAATGACAATATTTATCTAAGTAATGCCACACCCCCCCCAACTATTTATTCTAAGTCCAGGGTCGCGCTACAGTGGGGAAAGGGCATAACACTTTGAATTTCATGTGTTGATGTTACGAGTTTTGATCAAATGAGTTTTCGGTGATTTGTGCTTTCGATGTTTTGGTGTCTGTGAAATGAGTGTCGATCATATGAGCTTTCGATCATATGAAGTAGACTCATCTAGATATATATATATATATATATATATATATATATATATATATATATATATATATATATATATATATTCATTTATATATATAATTGTCAAGATCTTTCCTTCATTTAAAAGTGAAAACCCATTTGAGATTATGTTGTTTAATTTGTATAAGCAGGTATTTTTATCCAATAATGTGGTATTGTCAGCAGTAATGAGGCGGTTAATAGTTCTTCCAGTTTTCACACTGCAGTTTTCTTTATGCATTCCTGCTTCTCTGATGATTAATTATGCATATGAATTAAACAGATGTGAGAAAGGTAAACACCCTTGTACACCTTCACCATTTCTAAACATTCCTGATTCTGTTCTTATTTTTCTTTTCAAACGGTGTGCTTCTTTTCTGAAAAATTGCACAAGTGCCATCAGGTGTTGTGGTATACCTAAGGTTCCCTGTGTGGCCAAGAGGATTTTTTTATGATTTATGCAAAAGGCTTTCATATTATAGGCAAAGCATGTGCAGACATATTTTTATATATTTTGTCTTTTCATGGATACTTATCACATCTGCAGTGATGTCTGTTGTTCCTCACTGCTTCCAAATCCTGACTGCACTTCTGGTAAATCTCATTCTTAGTATGGTTACAATCTCACTGAATTATCTTGAGAGGAATCTTGCCTGTGTGTGAGATCATAGCAGTTGTTCAATCATTTCTACAATTATTCAAATCACCTTTCTTCGAGATTGATATAAACACAGATGTGTTCCAGTTAGTTGTTCTTTGGTAAAGCTTCCAGAGCTGTTTCTGTTTCTCTCGTCATCACTGTTTTTCATAAGGTTAGGGTTGAAACAGTTATTGATCATTGTGTATAATGCCTCAGAGTCATCATCACTGTTTCTGATCATAAGGTTATTGCTGAAACAGTTATTGATCATTGTGTATAATGCCTCAGAGTCATCATCGCTGGTTCTGATCATAAGGTTATTGCTGAAACAGTTATTGATCATTGTGTATAATGCCTCAGAGTCATCATCACTGTTTCTGATCATAAGGTTATTGCTGAAACAGTTATTGATCATTGTGTATAATGCCTCAGAGTCATCATCGCCTGTTCTGATCATAAGGTTATTGCTGAAACAGTTATTGATCATTGTGTATAATGCCTCAGAGTCATCATCACTGTTTCTGATCATAAGGTTATTGCTGAAACAGTTATTGATCATTGTGTATAATGCCTCAGAGTCATCATCGCTGGTTCTGATCATAAGGTTAAGGGTGAAACAGTTATTGATTATTGTGTATAATGCCTCAGAGTCATCATCGCCTGTTCTGATCATAAGGTTATTGCTGAAACAGTTATTGATCATTGTGTATAATGCCTCAGAGTCATCATCACTGTTTCTGATTATAAGGTTATTGCTGAAACAGTTATTGATCATTATGTATAATGCCTCAGACTAGCACGTCATTCATCAGTCGATCATTTAACATTGCAATATGAGGTTAAAATTTTCACTGCCATTTTATCTACTGCAGTAAAATTATTTTGAAGCGACTTTAAACTCTGGTGGTACATTTTCAGCTTCATACGTTAATAGTCACTCTGTTGGCTTACTCTTTATCAGCTTAGGCTTGATTTGATGCACCATTGCTTGTGACTGGTACTAAAGCCAGCTCCGGGTTATATTTGTATTATTGTTTTTTGAGCTTTTCCATCATTTGTTTCCACAGATATAGCCAGTTTGGCTTCTGTACAATGCATTAGTGAAGTCCATGTGTATAGTCATCAGGTGTTAGAAATGAACAGTGTCAGAGCCATAGCTGAATCAGTTGGCACCTGAGGAAAACCTGAGAGTGGCACCCTGCATTCAAGCTGAGGTTAAGGGGCCCCCAAGTAGGTCGTCTAAAGATGAGTGTGAGGAAAGAAAGAAAGAAAGAAAGAAAGAAAGAAAGAAAGAAAGAAAGATATTTAAAAAGTCTTCCAAAAAGGTCCTCCTGCAGCTGTAGCAAAGAGCTGATACTATCTCCTTGTTACACTTACAAAGATACACTAACACTGTAAGCAACAGAATGCAGTTTGTACTGTTCATGCTCCTTTCTATTTATACTTCTATTCTACCAGCCTTTCTTGCTGCGGACCTGACTTTAGGCCATCTGACATGACATCCTCCTCTCTCTTCAAGATGAATTATTCTCTATCACTTGTTAAAGAGTCAGCTATTAGACTGCACCTGGTTCATTCTCTAGATCTGTACTCTCAAAAAACAAACAAACAATATGAGCCACTTATAAGAAAACTACCTCATAAAAAGACTAGAAACTCTAAAACCTGAGAAGTGAATGCAGAACTCTCTAAAAAAGGTAAGGCCACATTTCTTAAATATAAAAGTTTTCAAAAATTCTGGAGCACACTGGTATGAAATGTAACAGGCAGGCCTTCTGTCACTATTCTACAGATGAATGACATTGCATACAATAACTCACCACTAGTAGTGGATATGTGTTCTGAATACCCATCTTCCTTATCCTACCTATCTCCCAGCAGTGCATGTACTGTAGTGTAGGACAGTCTGGCAGCCAAGTGTGCAGTAATATGCCCTTAGCTGCTATATGCACTCCTCACATAATGAAAAAATGCAGTATTCAAAATGGTACTTAATCAGACAGACTATTATGTTTCCAGGCTTGCAAAGTTCTGATGATTAGAGAAGTTACTCTTAGTTGTTATCAGATGTATTTGCATTCAGACTACAAAAGATTCAGTAGATTGCAGCCCCAAGAAAGGGAAAGAATGCAATATTATAGGCAGTACAAAGTCATGGTTGTGAATTTTATACCAGAATTATTTTCTGACCTTGTGGGAGTGAACTAACAAACAATTTACAGATATGTTGCAGCATGTTTTCTCCATGACAAGAATTTCAGGTCTGAGAGGTTAAATAATGCAGGAGAAAGAGGGAGAGAAACAAATTTCTGCATTAAGTATCATGGGGTTTCGTTCATCCCCAACATGATATAAACTAAAAAAGCTGACTAGTATAGATCTGTAGCAAGATGGAAGACAGCACCTCACTTTTGTTTTAATTTCTCCATGTCTTTTGGCCTTCTAATACTAAGATGGGAATGGACCCCATTTATAAGTCAAACTATGATTAAAGTTCATGAAATTAGTATTGTTTCAATCTTTGTTGTTAGACAGAACTGCTCTTTGCAGCACCTGCAATGTGCCCAGTAATGACTCCTTATGCAATTCATACAGAGTTACATATATCATATCTAAGTATGATTGTAAAATCTGTTTTATAGCCCCATTGGTCCTACTACTACTGGAACTATCTGGGTATCCTTCTTCCTCACTGCCCTTGTTTTGCCTGCAAATCCTGGTATTTTATAAGTTTGTGCCCCTATGTACATAAGATACTATACTCACTGGGTGTAGCAAATTCAGTGATCAATGCTACTTTTGTCTGCTTTTCATGGACTGCTGTATCTAGTTTTATCACATGTCTTTTTTGAATTGGTGGTAATGGGTGATCCTTTGTGATATAAACTTCATCATAATGCTTCATGGCTTATATTTCCAATGTTTTTCGGCTACTTCATTATTGTAATGTTTTCACAATCCCAGTGCAAAAGTCTTGCCACATTATTATGCCTTTCAGTATACAGTCCTTCTGCCATTAGTATGTCGCAACCAGCAACAAGGTGTGCGGATATTTCCAGTTCTGTTTTACAAAATCGCATTTGTCTGTTTCTTCCATATGTTCAGTGGACTTTGTAAATCAATGTGTATGTAGGCCACTATTTTAACCTTTTGTCTTTTGGTTTAACTTCACCTCTCCTTCACCATTCCTGCATTTCACCCTGATCAACATGAGGTTGTTCTAAGAGTTTTCTATACTTGCAACTATATTTATGCATTTTCCACATTTCTTGCCTTCTCTTCTGATCCTTCACCTGATATTCTTTTTTTGTTTGTTTTTGGGCATATACATTTGCTGCCTGAATTTTATCTACTTTTGGTTTGATTTCCATTCCTGATTGACAATGATATGCTTCTGCTAAACTAAGCAGGGACGTCATCTTAGACTTATTCTCCTCATGTTTTAAAACTTTCACTATGTTTGGGTCTTGTGAGGTCAGCAGATATGTATACAGTCCTACGATTGCAGATCTATAGATGTAATCCATTTCAAGAAGGCTCATACCTCCTTCAGAATTGGGAATATATGTTCTTGGTATACACTGATTTTTATAAATCATTTGATAAGCATGAAGCATCCTTCTTGTTTTCCTGTCCAAATAATCCAACACCTTTTGGGGCCAGTCAGTCACTCCAAAACTGTAGGTTAAGAAAGGAAAAGCAAATTGATTTATAGCTTGGACTTTGTTCCTAGGTGTCAGTGTTGTTTTCAGAATTAATTTTAATCTTCTAAAATATGCCTTACTGAGTTTTATTCACATTTGTTTGTGTTTTATTGCTGATCCTTTATCAGTTCCCAAATATTTATACACTCCCTCTTGCTCAAGTTCTTTTATATCACATTCTTGTCTCAAACTGTTTTCTTGGTGCTGCAGCTTTCCTGCTTTAAAGGTTGCTTTTGCACATTTATCAAGACCAAATGACATTCTTATATCATCTGAAAAAAAATTTATTACTTACAGTTGTGTTTTTTTTCAGTTCCTCATCTGATGAGCTATACAGTTTTAAATCATTGACAAAGAGAAGATGAGAAGTCTTTACACTTTGCTGTTTTCTAGGAGCCAAACTATAGCCTTGGCCTAAGCTGTTAAGTAGATAGCTTAGTGGGTTAAGGGCAGGGCAGAATAGCAGTGGTGACAGAGAGTCACCTTGGAGTATCCACCTGTGGGGTTTTATCCCTGAAATAATAATTTTGCCTTTATCATGGCTTACCTGCAAAGTGGTTTGGCACTGTTTCGTGGTCATTGTGATGTGGTTTCTCAGTGTAGGGTATATCTTATACATTTTAAACACTCTTTTCTCCATGAAGGTGGGACACTGTCAAATGCATTTTTGTAGTCAATCCATACTATACTTAGATTCTTCCCCTTTTTACAGTTCTCCACTATGACTTTATTTACAACAAATGATCCTTTGTTCCATATGACTTTATTTTATTACCCTTTTGTTCTACTGCCATAATTGAGTTTTCTTCTAAATGACTGAAAACTCTGTCTGCATCAATTCTAGTATATAGTTTATATGTCATTGGAAGGCAATTTATTGGTCTATAACTTTTAGGGTAGCTTGCAGGTTCACTCTTAAGAAGGATCATTGTTTTTCCTGTTGTTAGCCAGGCTGGTGTCTGTTCTGGGTGTGCATAAAATAGTTCTTACTCATGGTTAAACCTTCATTCAAAGATGTTAATACTTTTAGCCAGAAGTTAAGTACTCCATATGGGCCTGAGGTTTTCCATTTAGAGGCTTTTCCTAGCTTTGTTTCAACCTCTCTGGCTGTCACTTCATGCCATTTCATATCCTGTACATTTGAACTTGTTATTCTTTATTTTACTTCCATCCATTTAGCATCTTTGTTATGTTCCACAAACTCAGAAAGATAGGCATGATAAAAGCAATGTGCAGTATTATAACAGATCAGGATGCCACAGAAGATGGCACCAGAGATTTAGTTGATGTCAGCAAAGCTGTCTCTTCTCTTCTTCTCAATTATCTCAAAGCTTTTGACCTGGACAGCAAAGTCTTACACTGGTTTTCAATTTCTTTTTGTAACAGACCTAGGAGGGTGATGTTGCAAGGCTGTTTGTCCAAACTGCTTTGAATTCCATGAACATGTTCCTCATTGTTCCATCTTTGATTCTGTTCTGTTGTCCAGCTTCTTTAGAAATAGAGGAATAATGGTAAAACGTGATCATAGAGACCATAAGATGTCAAGCCATGTACCCCTTTAAGCAGACACATTTAAAAGCTCTTTCCAGAATGTTAAGGACTTAATGACTGCCTCCTAAATCAAGTAGAACATAAGAACCCTTGGGAAAAAATTGTATCTGCCCATCCTGTTGTCATGACAAGCCTTAAAGGGACAATCCCAGGGATTTTTTGTTTTGATTCAGCCTTTGTTTACATTTCAGGTTTGCCTTTTTGAGCATGCTCACCTTTGGCTGAGGGGGGTGGGGGAAGATTGCCTGCAGGAAGTTTCTTAGGTGTTAGCCACATTCCATCTCAAATTGCAGTTGTACTCACAACAGCCCTCCCTGTGAGCCATTCATTAGTTTAATCTGTGCATTTTATCCATTGAGAAAATGGGCCTTTCAGACATTTCATGACCTGACTGCTGCTGCTACTCTACAAAGCACAGCAGTAATGCAGTGCTTTTAAAGGGGCATTATTTTGTTTCTAAAATCAGTTGCTTGCTGGAGTACTTTGTTTACCTTTTAGTGCAGCGTAAGTGACATGTTTACACAGAGGCAGGATTTTCAGAGAAGCTTATTAGCATACTGCGGGACAGATGTCACAAACTTCAGTGTGAGATAGTTATTATTAGGAGCTGCTAAGAGTTTTCCATTTGCTCTTTTGCATTTTCCTTCCCCCACCCATAGGTTATTAGCTGAATGACTGGTCTGAATGACTGGTTTAGACACAGCCAGAGACACTATCTAGTCACATTCAGATCTGCAGCCTTTGCAGCACGGAAATTACATCTTTAGTTTGTGCTTGTTTTTTATAAAACTTAATGGAATGATTATCCCAGCCTAAGCAATTGTATTTTCTTTTGTTTGTTTTTGTTTCATGCTTGTTGCTACATGTTTTTTTCCCTTCACTGGTAATTACTTTTCATATGTTTAGTAACAGTGTTGCTTATTAGTACATTTACTCATGCAGACATACATTTCTAAGACAGTCTCCCATCATTTCACAAGACAGCATTGCTTTGGACATTTGCATCTTTTAACAAACCCACTCACTTGCAAATGTCCTAAGATTCTAGAAGAATAAAATCTTACAATATTCCAAAAAAAAAACATGTCAGACAACTTTGAAATTGAATCTTGTTACTGTACTAAAAGTATTTTCCCATTAGCTGCCACCCTTCAGGATTCACACAGTAACTGTCTGTATAATACTGATTCCATCCAACTGAATTTATTTATTTTTTCTTTCCTGCATTGTGAAAATGTTTGGAACTTCCACTCCTTTCCTGAATATTTGACTGCAGGAGAGTTACACTGCTTACCATTTAAATGTTGAGGCAAATGTAGTCTCTATATTTCCCTGTATTTTCCTATCTGTGTGCATAAGTATGTATGCAATATGTAATTTAAGTTTATATTCATGTGCTTGTAAAAACAGCCTTGCAATTCAAGGCATTCTTGAATGTCTGTCAAATTTGTGTATGCTGGATATGTGATAACGTATTTTATTAAAACTTTATATGCACTGCAGCTTTTTATTTTAGTGGTATACTTCACTGTTAATATTGGAATTCTCATACATTTTCTCAATCTTGCCTCATTTGTGACTCAGATGGCTGTGTTGATGAGACCACTTACCCCCTTATCAAGATGGAAATAGATAATTTAAATAAATAAATGCATGTGTCATTATGTGTTTTTCATATGCATTGCTTTGGTTGTTTAAAATGTATTTGCTGTATATCTTTATGTTGTTATACATCCAATCTCTCTCTCTCTCTCTCTATATATATATATATATATATATATAAAAATATATATATATATATATATATATAAACATATATATATACATATACACACACACACACACACACACACATATATTTTATATATATATATATATATATATAAAATATATATATATATATATATATATATATATATATATATATATATATATATATATATATATATACACATATACACCCCCCACCCCCCCACACACCTATAAATCTATCTCTGAATTTGTGTGCATCTCTGTTTATGTATACAGACGTACACACCTATATGTGAGGTGTGTTGGTGGATATATATATATATATATATATATATATATATATATATGTATTTGTGTGTCTCTGTTAATGTATACAGATATACATAAACCTATATGTATTTTGGTGGATGTGTACCTGCACACTCTCATACACTGTCTTGTAGGAGGTATTTTGACTAAGGTGACAGTATAGCTGCTCCTAACAGTATTCGTTTCACTGACCCGAATATTGCTAGTTTTACAAGTAACATTTTTTTTTCATTTGTCATTTGCCACGTGACAAAACAGTATTAAAAGTGTGACTCTGACTACAGAAACTACAGACCTATAAGCTTAACCAACCTTATCTGTAAGGCCAATGGAACGAATCATCATGGACCCTATAAATAAGGAAACAGGTGATCTCCAATCCCTTGATCCAACACATTTTGGTTTTGTCAAAGACAGGTCATGCCTGTTAAACCTGGTAGACTTCTTCAAAAACATCACCAGAGCCATAAATGACCACAGACCTGTTTATACAACCTACCTTGACTTAGCAAAGGCCTTCGACACAGTCCCACAATCGGGCATCATTAATAAACTCACCCAGTTGAATATCAACCCTTATCTTGTCAGGTGGGTTGCTAACTGGCTCACCTTCATCGGTTCATAGGTTCATACTAGGCTATCTGACCTAGGGCATTTATAAGCCTAGCCAGAGTATGTTTGGCTTTCGCCACCCATTTTAAATTAATTTTGCTATACCGTTTTTCGAGGTTAGTATACTGTGCCTCTCCGGTGACACAGAAGTGATACCCGGGGTAAACCTACGATCTCCCATCCACTCATCAAGATTCCTCTTGAAGAGAGTCAATGAGGGACTCTCAGATCACACTCAGTCAAAGTTGGGGACTTTACCTTGACCAGCAGATCTGTCAGCTGTGGGGTTCCACAGGGATCAGTGCTGTGCCCTCTATTGCTTGGAATATACTTCTCAGAAGTTCAGGCCAAAACAGAGGGGCTGTGTCTGACTACGTTTGTTGATGACTGCAAATTAGATGCAAACTTTTAATCCCCAAAGGATGTCAGTATGCTTCAAGAGGGGCTTACACAAATGAAAGACTGGTGCCAGAGCCATGGACTCAAACTCAATGCTAAAAAATGCATTATCACCCCATTCAGTAAAAACAATATGATATCCCTGCAGACTATCATCTTAACAATAATACACTATATAATAACTCAGTAATGAGAGAATTGAGAATGCAAGTTGACTGTAACCAAACCTTTGACCACCATGTGTTTATGGTGGTAGGAAGGCATTCTACGTTGCTCACCTCATTAGCAAGGGCATTGTCTCAGGAGCGAAACAGATCATAACTCCCCTGTAATTGACTCTCATCAGGCCAATAATTGAGTGCAATGCTCCCTTTGTTATGTACCTTACCTGCCACCTGCAGCAACTTGAGAGACCTCAGAGATTTCTAACCAAGAAAATTACAGGATCTCCACCACATGTCATACATTGACAGACTGAAGTCACTGTCACTGTACTCAGTAGTGTACAGACTACTTAGAGGAGACTTGTGCCTGGCCTACAGAGCAATCTCTGATACAAACCTAATGGAAATGCTCACATCTGCAAGACAAAGGGATAAGGGTCACTTGCTCCATGGACCTTAACCTGGCCTGCAAAATAAATAGGACCTGCTGGAGAGATAGATATGCCTCTCAGAGGTTGCTTCTCCTCAGGAATACGTTACCAATTCACATCAAACAGAGGCCCTCTTTGACCCTGCTTAAGGGTAACCTGTATGACTGGATGGGAAGCCATAAATTCCTTGCCAGGGATTTCACCTATGACCATCCCATAAATGGGCATCCATTGCTAACTAAGATTTTGAGTTTAGGATAGATCCTTTATATTGGGTTTTTTTAGTACTATATTGGGTACCCACTGCTAGACCTTTGGGTCAGTAGCCTAGTAACCACCTATGAACATATCAAGTAACAAGAGTATTCTTGCCTTCAGTCATCTACATTTTTTACAGATAATAATCTTACTTGAGTGGTGGCACACTGTCAGACTGCACTGTAATTTTTTAGGATAACTGTTGCCATATCCATAAGGATTTTGTGGGGGGAGGCTTAGAAGGGTACAAGCTCAGCAGCAGGTGGCCAATAGTAATTACATGTAGACATTAGTGGGGGGTACATAGGGGGGTACAAGCTCAGCAGCAGGTGGCCAATAGTAATTACATGTAGACATTAGTGGGGGGGTACATAGGGGGGTACAAGCTCAGCAGCAGGTGGCCAGGAGTAATTACATGTAGACATTAGTGGGGGGTACATAGGGGGGTACAAGCTCAGCAGCAGGTGGCCAGGGGTAATTGCATGTAGACATTAGTGGGGGGTACATAGGAGGGTACAAGCTCTGCAGCAGGTGGCCAATAGTAATTACATGTAGACATTAGTGGGGGGTACATAGGGGGTACAAGCTCTGCAGCAGGTGGCCAATAGTAATTACATGTAGACATTAGTGGGGGGTACATAGGAGGGTACATGCTCAGCAGCAGGTGGCCAGGAGTAATTACATGTAAACATTAGTGGGGGGGGGTACATAGGGTTGTACATGCTCAGCAGCAGGTGGTCAGGAGTAATTACATGTAGACATTAGTGGGGGGTACATAGGAGGGTACAAGCTCTGCAGCAGGTGGTCAGGAGTAATTACATGTAGACATTAGTGGGGGTGTACATAGGAGGGTACATAGGGGGACAAGCTCAGCAGCAGGTGGCCAATAGTAATTACATGTAGACATTAGTGGGGGTACATAGGAGGGTACAAGCTCAGCAGCAGGTGGCCAGGGGTAATTACATGTAGACATTAGTGGGGGGGTACATAGGAGGGTACAAGCACAGCAGCAGGTGGTCAGGAGTAATTACATGTAGACATTAGTGGGGGGGTACATAGGTGGGTACAAGCTCAGCAGCAGGTGGCCAATAGTAATTACATGTAGACATTAGTGGGGGGGTACATAAGGGGGTAGAAGTTCAGCAGCAGGTGGCCAGGAGTAATTAAATGTAGACATTAGTGGGGGGTACATAGGGGGGTACAAGCTCAGCAGCAGGTGGTCAGGAGTAATTACATGTAGACATTAGTGGGGGGCACATAGGGGGGTACATGCTCAGCAGCAGGTGGCCAGGAGTAATTACATGTAGACATTAGTGGGGGTACATAGGGGTACAAGGTCAGCAGCAGGTGGTCAAGTAATTACATGTAGACATTAGTGGGGGTACATAGGGGGGTACAAGCTCAGCAGTAGGTGGCCAATAATAATTACATGTAGACATTAGTGGGGGGTACATAGGGGGGGTACATGCTCAGCAGCAGGTGGCCAGGAGTAATTACGTGTAGACATTAGTGGGGGGGGGGTACATAGGGGGGTACAAGCTCTGCAGCTGGTAGTGAGGGGTAATTACATGTAGACATTAGTGGGGGGTACATAGGAGGGTACAAGCTCAGCAGCAGGTGGCCAGGGGTAATTAGATGTAGACATTAGTGGGGGGGTACATAGGAGGGTACAAGCTCAGCAGCAGGTGGCCAATAGTAATTACGTGTAGACATTAGTGAGGGGTACATAGGGGGGTACATGCTCAGCAGCAGGTGGCCAGGAGAAATTACATGTAGGCATTAGTGGGGAGTACATAGGAGGGTACAAGCTCAGCAGCAGGTGGCCAATAGTAATTACATGTAGACATTAGTGGGGGGGTACATAGGAGGGTACATGCTCAGCAGCAGGTGGTCAGGGGTAATTACATGTAGACATTAGTGGGGGGTACATAGGAGGGTACAAGCTCAGCAGCAGGTGGTCAGGGGTAATTACATGTAGACATTAGTGGGGGGTACATAGGAGGGTACAAGCTCTGCAGCAGGTGGCCAGGAGTAATTACATGTAGACATTAGTGGGGGGTACATAGGAGGGTACAAGCTCTGCAGCAGGTGGCCAGGGGTAATTACATGTAGACATTAGTGGGGGGTACATAGGAGGGTACAAGCTCAGCAGCAGGTGGCCAGGGGTAATTACATGTAGACATTAGTGGGGGGTACATAGGAGGGTACAAGCTCAGCAGCAGGTGGCCAGGAGTAATTACATGTAGACATTAGTGGGGGGGGTACATAGGAGGGTACATGCTCAGCAGTAGATGGCCAGGAGTAATTACATGTAGACATTAGTGGGGGGGGGTACATAGGAGGGTACAAGCTCAACAGCAGTTGGCCAGAAGTAATTACATGTAGACATTAGTGGGGGGTTACATAGGGGGGTACAAGCTCAGCAGCAGGTGGTCAGGAGTAATTACATGTAGACATTATTGGGGGGTACATAGGAGGGTACAAGCTCAGCAGCAGGTGGCCAGGGGTAATTACATGTAGACATTAGTGGGGGGGTGGGTACATAGAAGGGTACAAGCTCAGCAGCAGGTGGCCAGGTGTAATTACATGTAGACATTAGTGGGGGTACATAGGGGTACAAGCTCAGCAGCAGGTGGCCAAAGTAATTACATGTAGACATTAGTGGGGGGGTACATAGGAGGGTGCAAGCTCTGCAGCAGGGGGCCAGCGATAATAACATGTAGACATTAGTGGGGGGGTACATAGGAGGGTGCAAGCTCTGCAGCAGGTGGCCAGGAATAATTACATGTAGAGATTAGTGGGGGGGGGATACATAGGAGGGTACAAGCTCTGCAGCAGGTGGCCAGGGGTAATTACATGTAGACATTAATGGGGGGTACATAGGAGGGTACAAGCTCTGCAGCAGGTGGCCAGGAGTAATTACATGTAGACATTCATTTGCCATTACAGAATTGGAGTTCTTCCTGGATATACAAGCAGAAGGCAAACAAGGTACTCCGAACTCAAAATCGGTCAACAAATGTGTAGTTCAACAAGGGGGCAATCAGCAAAAAGGTTGAGGTGAAGAATAATTGGACATTGTACTATGTTGCTTTCACAGTGGGCTCAGTTCAAGAGAGTGACACTGGAAACAGCACCAGTACCAGTGCGGGTACTAATTCATTCAAAGTATCAGTGGACATATGAGAATAACAGATAAGAAGCACCCTCAGTACAGGTAGTTAGGTGGCTTACAGAAGGGTACTACAGCACTTTAGAGACACTAGGAAGGTGCAAGGTAGTCCAGTTGTATGGCTCATAGCAATACAACAATGGAGGGCACATACCCTGTGACTGCTAGAGCCTGATTAAAATAAGTTGAACGCAGCATTACACCTGGCAAACTAATGGCAAACTATCAGCTGGCTGCACAAAGCCATGGGGAGGTAGTGTGAGCCTTATGGGACAAACTCCAAAATACATGTCATCAGTAGTACAACAGATTATTTTTCATACCCTGTTGTTTATCAGCCCTATGTGGAGTATTTAGCTGGTCAAAAGAAGAATATTGTAGTGATAATGATAAATAGGAGCAACCTATGACTGATAAAGAGGTGAAGAACTAGCGGCTGGCTCCAGCTTCAAGGGCCACAGAATGGAATATAGTACTGTGCCTACAACATTACCAAACACTGTGCTTCCAACACAGATGTCCACTCACACAGTTTCATCATGGACTGGTACTTAAAAAAAGAAAGTTTTGAGAAGGGTACCCTGCTTGTCCAGCTTCAGGTGAGGGCTGTAATGAAGAAAATAGTGTAGTGATGAAGCTTGGACCCCAAATATATACCACACGTTCAATTAGATTCCGTGCTCATTTAGCATAGTGGCAACTTCTCATGTGCAGTGGGCAAGGACATCATGAGAGAACATCAAGAAATTAGGAAGATGGAAGTACAACCCTTATGAAAGATAGCTGAAACATAACTTCTTCTACCATGTCTAACATTGTTGTCTTTTATTTGCAGAACCTGGGTGTAACCTGTAAGACACACATTGTACCTTCGAACATTACCTTTTGTTGACTGGAGCTTCCTGCATGTTTTATCACCTGGAACCTTGCTGGTGCTCTTTCATGTGAATGGAAACACCTGTCTTATAAAACACCTTCTGGAACATACTGAAATTACCTGTGATGTATTGTGGTACCAAAGGTATAACATGTAAAATTTGTGTTAAAGCCCAAATTATGATATTTACACTGAAGCCACACAGTTAGCTGAGCTGTACACCTTTCCAAAATCTTTACTGTTGCCTGCTATTCATGGTGATACTTGTGTCATGGATTTAAATGGCATTTTTGATATGTACAGTTCTTGTTCTGTATGCTGTTCTTCAGCAGACAGAGTATTGTCCGTCAGTAGGGTACATGGCCCATTCCACCCTACTTGACCTCTTACAGCTGTGCAACATGCACACCACCATGAACACCCCAACAAAGGCTGTAATCTTTTATAGGCACAGAAATGGAGCATGGCTGGCACAACATATTTCTATCCCAAGGAATCCTACACTTCTTGAATAAGCTTCCTATGCATGTCAAGCAATACTACACATGGTCTGTATTCAGTAATATTCTGAATAAATAGCCTGGAAATTATAAATCCTCTTTGGGGTATATAACACGGTGTTTCTTGACCATGGAGCTTAACACACTCAACAGTGCTCAGACTTAGCTGGCTATGCTTATCAATGGTCTTTTAAACTGCAATCATAGTATATACCTATGAACTTATCAAACTACTACATAATTACCAGGTATCTTACCAATGTGCATGCTGCATACAGAATATATCCGCAGACAAAAACATCAGTTTATTGATGAATGTATTTCTATAAGCCATCTCATTTGAATGTCATTATATGGTCACTAATATATACTACTGACCACTTCAATTTTCATATGACTATGACTGTGATACAGATATCTCTGAATTGCACATGCCCTGTATGTCAACATTGACTGCATAGTTTAGCTTTACACACTGTGCTGTTTTTCATTTCTGAATACCCACTACTGTGTTTTATGTTCTGTAAGAGTGCCAACAGTATACACATATAACAAGGTAGCTGTAAACAAACATTTAATTGTTTATTTCAATATGTAATTATTGAATCCCCAAATGATGTGGATATTCTACAAAAGGCCCTTACAGAAACAGATGCTTGGTGACAGAACCATGGGCTCAAGCTCAATGCCAAGAAATGTACAATTATCCCCTTTGGGAAAAAACATGTACCCATGAATTACCACATACGTGGCAGTACATTAAACACCGGAAGTGTGATAAGAGACTTAGGGACACAGGTGGACAGTGGTCTCACCTTTGATAACCACATCACCACAACAGTCAGGAAATCCTTCTATGTGGCATATCTCATCACTAAGGGCTTTTCATCCAGAAAAAAGTAGGTCATTGTCCCACTGTACTCATCCTTCATTAGACCCATTATAGAATACAACGCCCCATTTGGTATGTACTTCTCAAGACATCTGTAACAACTGGAAAGGCCACAGAAATACCTCACTAAAAGAATCACAGGCCTAAAGCAGATGCCCTATGCTGACTGTCTAAAAAAACTCCAGCTATGCTCTGTTTCATATCGTCTACTCAGAGACGATCTCTGCTTAACATACAAGGCCATGTCAAACTCAGAGCTGTTAGAAATACTACACTTAAAGAAATTCCAATTCCTCAGAGCCACATGCTCCAGGGATCTAAACCTTGTCATCACAATGAACAAAACATGCTGGAGAGATAGGTTCCTGACCCAGAGACTCCCCATACTCTGGAACAGACTGCCCATACATGTCAAGGAGAGTGCCTCTTTGGCCGTCTTTAGAAAGAACCTTGATGATTGGATGGGAGCTTGGAAATTCACCCCGGGAATCACGTCAGTCACCCTGCTAGACAGGGGTCCAAGGAAGTAAATATTGTGTGAAGAAATAGCCAGGGAATTGTTATGGCTAGGCTTGTTTTGGGCCTAGGGCCGATTAGCCTACTACCAACCTATGAACCTATAATGAAAACAACAAATAGATGTGTGCTGTACTTTCCAAAGTACCATGAATTAAATTTAATCTCAATTTGAAATCATTTAATTTTTTTCCCCTTGCTTCTTTATTCAGATGTTTGTGTACTTATTAACTGCAGCTTGATAACTTTGTAAGTGGGAGGCTGTCAGACCCTTGTGAGTCATAACCTGAACTCCATGGTGAAAGGCACAAACAGAAAATTGTAAACAGAATGAATAGTTATACCGCTTTCAGATAGACTGTCAAATGGTTAGACAAAATGCAGAAGTGGAATTCAAGTAAGGTGATAGTTGAAAAAATATAACAAATGGAAATGAGGTCAACTTATAAATACAGCTTTGTAGGCAAGAACGGCATTATTGCTCACACCTGAAATATTTGTATGTCTGTACATATGTAAAATGTATAAATATAAATAAACTGTTTAACAAAGTGGCTATGTTAAGTATAGAAGGATCTCTCCATTTTGATTTATTTTGTTAGCGTTATGTGCAATGATGTTCCTTAAATTAATGAGTGTGTATTATTATTATTATTTATTTGCAGTTTGTTTACTGGGAAAGTTCACTGGGCCAAAAATGAGGCCATTTTCAATGGAGGCCCGGGGAGAAAAGCTCCTAGTACAGTTTTACATTAAAATCATCAGTTTCTAATTTATACATAGTTCACAAATAAAAATCAAAACAGTTTGTCACTTATACATAGTTTGAGAATAGAAACAACAAGGCAAGAACAAAATGGTAAGAAAATATTCATGTGATGAGTCAATACAGAGTATTCTGAGGACATACAAAAATAACAACAGTACATGAAATAGTAAAAAGTATATGGGAGTGTGCTTTAATAAGGCATAATTAAGAGCAAAGCATTGAGGAGAGTAAACCTTGCAAGTTCCAAGTATTTGAGGTAAGTAAGAGACAATAGAGAAAGAGGTGGATATATATATATATATATATATATATATATATATATATATATATATATAGTGGAGAGGAGTGTTAGGATGGCGAGTAGGATGAAGGAGAGTAGGGGTGCAGTGGATGAAGTCAGGTGGGATGAGAACAGGAGCATTCCCAGTGAGAAGAGAGGTATGAATGGAGCAGGTTTTTAAAGATGGAATGGGTGTAGGTGGTTTGAATTTGAGGAGGAAGGGAATTCCATAGTCATGCTAGGGAGAAAGATAATAGAAGTGCCTCAGGAGTATGTATAGGCTTGTACACTTCTAGGAGGTTCTGATTGTTGGACCTAAGGAGTCTGTGGGGCTGATGCATTTTAAGGGTGGAGGAGAGTGTGGGACAATTTTAGGGTTTGAAGATGAGCTTAATAGACAGTTGAGTGTAGGAAAGATAGTTAGGAAGTTCCAACCAATTCAAGGAGTGGAGTGCCTCGCAGTGGTGGAAGGAGGTTTTGGATCCTGTAGCAAACCTAGAGATCTTATTGTAGCAGAAAGCAAGCTTAGACTTTAGAGAGTATTGAAGACTGGTAAGAAGAGGAGCACCATACATAAGGGAGGGGATATAATAGGTGGTAGAGAGGATGTGTTTAGCTGAGGGAGTAAGATAACAACTGTGGCGATATAACATACCCAGTTTTTGATGTGTTTCCTAATATTAGTTTGTAGGTGGATATTGAACTTTAGTTGATCATCAATAAGGACACCTAGAAGCTTAATGTGGAGAACTATTTCAATGTGGTTCAAGTTTTGGCTAGTTATAGAAAAATAGTTCTTATCTATTTTGGTGGATTTAGAAGGGGTAAATATCATGATCTTGGATTTTGAAGGGTTGAGGGCAAGGTGATTATTCAGCATCCAAGACTCGGTGGATTTTGAAGGGGTAAATATCATGAGCTTGGATTGTGAAGGGCTGAGGGCAAGGTGATTATTCAGTTATTATAGATGTCTTTCATTGTCATGATTCATCAGCACATTGTCTCTTTGCAACAAAATATCACACTTGATTTTACTTGCAATTTGCATTGTTTCACTTTAAACCTGTTACATTATATCAGAAATATCTACCTATGCCTAGATATGACAGTTATGAAGCACGGATCCAACACATTACAAACACATGCAGTTCATTGGACCACAAGTACCAGTATGAATCCGTCATAATCCATGTGAGCATAAATGACCTGAGATGTACCTCCCTAGACAACATGAAGAGGGACATCATGGAGGTCTCCGAATCTTTGTGTCTCAGGCTAGTATTAGAACAGCATTAAGCAGCATTTTACCTTCTCCAAGCATGATGCCACAATATGAAGAAAAAAATGACTGACTTTAATAATTGGCTTAATTTCTGGTGTCATTCCAATGTGATGCAATACTGGTCAGCATGGAAGGATATAGTTAAGAGACCATGCTGCTATGCCAGGGATGGTTTCCACCACTCCTCCTAGGCTTTCAAATATTAGCTAAAAAAATTTGCTCCCCGCATAGTGCTTTTTTTGTTCTTACAGGCTATATAATAAGACCAAGGAAACAGATAACATATATTTAAACTTACCGGAAACACTCAAAATCCAAACTAATAGATATTCATGGGTGACTTTAATTACCCCACTATTAACTGGGTATTATATACGACACCAAATGCACAGTCACAGAGACTCCTGGATTTTTGTAAACACAATCTCCTTCCTGTTGCAAACACACACACACACACACACACACACATATATCTATATATATATATATATATATATATATATATATATCTATATATATATATATATATATATATATATATATATATATATATATATGTACAGTGGATATAAAAAGTTTACACACTCCTGTTTAAATGCCAGTTTTTTATATCTAAAAAATGAGACCACAATAAATCATTTCAAAACTTTTCCCACATTTAATGTGAGCTATAACCTGTACAATTCAATTGAAAAACAAACAAATCTGTTAGGGGAAAAATATAAAAAATAAAAAAAACATACAATATGCTGGTTGCATAAGTGTGCACACCCTTAAACTTTTAGTTATGTACTTACCATAACTTCGGATGTATGGGATCCATCTCGCCTACATTCATGACTGATGGGTTCGGAGCCGATCCATCGGCTCCGACTCGGCCAACTAGTATACTAGAACGAAGTCTCTTATTGGCTGGGCTACCCTCTATCCCAGGATGCACCACACCTGCTTCCCCAGATCTTGTTTGTTTGCTTTCATACTTACATGCAAACACAGAAAAATAGCAGTTACTCCAACCAACTAAAGTTCTTCAAGAGAAGATCTCCAAATGGACCTACATTTCCTCTAAATCCGAATGGAAGGGGGAAGGAGGGTGGGTCGTATGAATGTAGGCGAGATGGATCCCATACATCCGAAGTTATGGTAAGTACATAACTAAAAGATGTAATGGGATCCTATCTCGCCTACATTCATGACTGATGGGACAGCGTCCCTAGCACCTAAATCCTGGGTGGCTCATTGGAAAACACTCCTGAGAACTGTGGAACCAAAGGAAGCCCTGCCTCGAGAAACCACATCTAGCTTGTAATGAGAAATGAAAGTGTGCGGAGAAGTCCAGGTAGCCGCAGCACAAATATCATCTATTGATAATTTGGAGTGAAATGCTACAGAAGTAGCCATTGTCCTGGTAGAATGAGCCCTGACTGGAAAGGGAAGCTCTTTATCAGCCTGTGAATAAATGAAAGAGATGCAATCTTTAATCCATTTGGCTATGGAGGTTTTAGCCACTGGTTGACCCAACCTGTTTATTGCAAAGGACACAAACAGTTGATTTGATTTCCGTGTCTGAGTAGTCCTGTCCAAATAAAAACGCAGTTGTCTATGGACATCCAACTGATGAAGGATATATTCTGCGTTATTGGAGAATTTGGGAAAAAATACAGGGAGCTCTAGGGACTGTTGAATGCAGAAAGAAGATGCTACCTTCGGTAAAAAAGAGGGATTTAATTTGAGGGACACTCTATCTTTGTGAAAAATCAAATAAGGAGGATTAGAACAAAGAGCCTGAAGCTCTGAAACCCGCTTGGCTGAAGTTATGGCCACTAAAAAAGCGGTTTTCCAAGACAGGAATTTCATATCACAGGTAGCTGCCGGTTCAAAGGGGTGGGCAGTTAAGGCAGCCAGGACCAAATTTAGGTCCCAAGGGGGAACAGGATGAGATATTGGGGGCCTAAGGAGCCACGCTCCTTTAAGGAAAGACTTGCAAAGCTTGTTTGCCATTAATGAAGGTTCAAAAGAAACATGAAAATTAGAGATGGCCGCTAGCTGAACCTTAATCGTGGAAACTGAGGAGCCCAACTGAAAAAGAGAGGCTAGGAAATTCAAGACCTCCGGTACTGGGGCGGTAAGAGGGTCTATACCGCCGCTGTGCCCAAAGGGCAAACCTTTTCCATTTGCTGGAATACAGTTTGATAGTGGAAGGTTTGTGAGAAGAAGACAAAATGTGGATAACCTCCGGAGAGAGGGAACTGTCCCTGACTAAGGATGGCAGTGGAGTAACCACGCAGCCAACCTCAAGGACCTGAGAGATGGGTGAGACTGTCCTGACTGATGAGTCAACAGGTCTGGCACCGGGTCCAGAAACCATGGACCTTTCACCGCATACCTCCGAAGGAAGGGGAACCAAACCTGACGAGGCCAGTGCGGGGCAATCAAAATCATGTCGCTCTGCAGGTAAATTGCCTTCTGTATCACCCTCGGCATAAGGGTAACCGGAGGGAAGGCATAAAGGAGACCGGGGGGCCAAATGTGGGTTAGAGTGTCCCTGGGAATCTGTCCCTGAGAGGGGGTCAGAGTGAAGAACTCTTTGCACTTCGCATTGTGGGGGCTGGCAAACAAGTCGCAGCAAGGGAGACCCCAGTTGGTGAAGATTTTCGCAGCCACTCTTTGGTTGAGGGACCACTCGTGGTGTGAACGTCGATCCATGATTTCCATGCTTGGTTGAGGA